>NC_054825.1:178563169-178923035 GCF_018345385.1 Vulpes lagopus | reverse complement strand
ATGAAGGAGGGCGTCCTGGCAAGATGCTCCAATGTGGCTGAGTACAGACAGCGCCAGGCTGCCTCAACCTCCCTGAATGGCCTCGCTCAATGATTTCTACCCCAAGGGCACCTGCAGAGGCAACAGTTAGTCCTGAGCTTTCAGCACATCCCTGGAGTCTCCGTGGCAGAAGGGAAATCTTAGAAAGAAAGATCTTCCTGAGAATCGAGAATGAAGGTATCAGAATCAGCAGTGGGTTTGGGAGAATGAGCACCTTCCCAAATTCTCCTGCCACAAGGAAAGGGAATTTTAGTAAAGAGAGGCCTTCCCGAGCTAAAGAAGGGCCGACGTTTCATCCTGAGTCAAAGCAGAAGAGCCTTCGGAGGAGTGAGTGTGGGTCCCTGAGAATGAGCCGGGCGTCTTCTCCTTCCTGAGATCAAAACTGTGGGTGCAAAGGGGGGGCCACAGAAATCCCCAAGAGGTTTAGAGGATGTGAGAGCACGGCAGACCCGAGCCGCTTCTTTAATTAATTAATTAATTAATTAATGATAGACACAGAGAGAGAGAGAGGCAGAGACACAGGAGGAGGAGAAGCAGCGGAGCCGCTTCTAGGGCGCGGGCGCCAGTGCCCGCGAGTCCCCCATCGAGCCTTCTCTGTGACCCTGGCTGCGCTACTTTCCCTTCCCGCCCGCGCTGTTCCTATTATGTAGAAATGCTAGTTCCTTAGTAATTTATGCCGACTGTGGATCCCCCAAGGCAAAAAAAAAAAAATCTTTTTCTCCCTTTTAGAGATTTTATTCATTTTCTTTTGGGGAACATCATGATCCACATGAAGTCCCGAAAATGAATGTGTCAAATTATTTTGATTTGCAGCCAGGCTGACAACTCAGCCTTGGCTTCCCTCATTGAGGGGATGCCATTGGGACGGTAACTATTGAAGGGAAATGGGGCTTTTAGGGAGATGAGCTGGGCAATGGGGTGTTGCCTCCAGGGGAGGGAGCATGGGGCAGGTGGTAGAGGGTCGGGAGACCTGCACCCCGAAGTTCACAGCAGCAATGTTCCATGCTGTGGGGGGAGCCTCGGTGTCCACCGACAGATGATGGACAGAGAAGCTGTGGTCTCTGTATACGGTGGGATATTCCTCGGCCATTAGGAACGACAAAGACCCACTCTCAGCCTCAACCTCCTCCGCTCGACAGCAGGGCCGAGGCCTAGAGAGAAGACGCCCTGCTCCACCTTGCCGGCGACACTGGCGTTGGCAATGTCCTGGGCTTGCCCGGGGGCTCGGGCCCAAACCATCCTTCTGTCGCCCAGGGTGAGGGAGCCCAGGACCTGCCGCCTCAAGCGACGCCGTCGGTGTCCCGAGCTGCAAGCGCTTGAGGCCAGCAGGTGCAGGTGGGCTTTCCCTCAGTGGCCTTCACCTGCCTAGCGACAGGCCCCCCAGAAGGACGGCGACTGGCCCCAGTCTCCTCCCCGGGAGTTTTATCCACCAGGGAGGATGGACACTGTCATAGGAGGTGAGACCAGACGCGGACACCACAGAGACAAACCCTGTCACCGGCGGTCACACCTCCCGCCTCTTCTTCTAGGGACTCATTCATCTTTCCTAAAAATCAATAAGCTTCCCCCAATGGCCTGCACCCCCTCCCCCTTCTGTTATCAACATGGCACCGGAGGTCTCAAAACGCACAGATTTTTTTAGGAATTCCCCCCATTTTTCTCCTGATGCTGCCATGCGTATATCAAAGAATGACAAATCTGTAAGACTTTTCTCCTGCTGGTCTCTCTCTTGTCAGCTGCCAAACCCCAGAGGGAAGGGACACTTCTCCCCTACGAGGACCATGGCCTGTGAGTACACAGAGCGCAGGGCCCGTGCTGGGCCGGTGCAAAGCTCCTGACCTGTGTGTAGACGTGGGCTTTGCACCTGTGGGCCTCCTCCGCCCTATCCGGAGTACTGGATTCAGTCCTTGAGCAAAACCACCACCCGGAATCCTGTGCCCTCCTCCTCGGCATTTCAAAGCCCATCGGTGAGTATTTCCATCCTGTCTCCCAGAGTTCGCTTTTTACTTTGGCAGAGTCCCAATAGTTTATTTTTGCTTGTTTCCCTGGCCTCAGGAGATAGATCTAGAAAGAAGTGGCTACAGACAATTTCAGAGAGATTACTACCTATATTTTCCTCTAGGATTTTGAGCTTTCAGATCCCACATTGAGGTCTTTCATCCATTTTGAGTCTATCTTTGTGTCTGGTGTGAGAGACTGGTCCAGTGTCCTTCTGCACGTGACTGTCCAGCTTCCCCAATGCCATTTGTTGAAGAGACTGTCTTTTTTCATTTGAATATTCTTATTTGCTTTGTCAAAGATAAGTTGACCATGTAGCTGTGGTTCCGTTTCTAGGTTTCCTATTCTGTTCCATCGATCTGCGTGTCAGTTTTTGTGCCAGTATCATACTGCTTTGATCACTACAGCTTTGTAATACAGCTCGAAGTCTGGAATTGTGATGCCATCAGCTTTGTTTTTCTTTTTCAAGGTTGCTTTGGCTACTTGGAGTTTTTCATGGTTCTATACAAATTTTGGGATTTTTTTGTTCTAGCTCTGTGAAAAATGCTGGTAGTATTTTGACAGGGATTCCATTGAATGTGTACATTGCTCTAGGTAGCATAGACATTTTTACAAAATTTGTTCCTCCAATCCATAAGCACGGAATGTCTTTCCGCTTCTTTGTATCTTCTCCACTTACTTTCATCAGTGCTTTGAGGTTTCCACAGTCCAGGTCTTTCCCATTTTTGGTTAGATTTTTCTTAGGTATCTTAATGTTTTTAGTGCACTTGCAAATGGAGTTGATCCCTTAATTCCTCTTTCTGCTGCTTCATTATGGGTGTATACAAATGGGACAAATTTCTGTACATTGATTCATATCCTGCAACTTTACTGAATTTGTTGATCAGTGGAGTCCTCGGGGTTTCCTATATATAGTACCATGTCATCCCCAAATAGTGAAAGTTTAACTTCTTCCTTACCGATTTGGATTCCTTTTATTTCTTTTTGATGTCTGACTGCTGAAGCTAGGACCTCCAGTTCTACATTGAATAAAAGTGGTGAGAGTGGGCATCCCTGCTGTGTTCCTGACCTTAGAGTAAAAGCTCTCAGTTTTTCCCCATTGAGAATGACATTAGCTATGGGTTTTTCAACAATGGCCTTTAAGATGTTGAGGTATATTCCCACTAAACTTACTTTGTTGAGGATCTTTATCATGAGTGGATATTGTACTTGGAGAAATATCAGTGTCTTCTGCCTATTTCTTGACTACTTTTTAAATATTTTATTTATTTATTCATGAGACACAGGGAGAGAGAAAGAGAGAGAGAGAGAGAGAGAGAGAGAGAGGCAGAGAGAGAGAAGCAGGCTCCATGCAGGGAACCCGATGTAAGACTTGATCCCAGGTCTCCAGGATCATGCTGTGGGCTGAAGGCAAGTGCTAAACCGTGGAGCCACCCAGGCTGCTCCTTTTTTTAAAATATAGTTTTTTGAAATTTTATTTATTTATTAATGAGAGACAGACAGAGAGAGAGAGAGAGAGAGAGAGAGAGAAGCAGAGACACAGGCAGGGGGAGAAGCAGGCTCCATGCAGGGAGCCTGATTCAACTTCTTTGCTGATTATCAGTCTGTTCAAGTTTTCTATTTCTTCCTGTTTCACTTTTGGTACTTTATAATTTCTAAAAATGTGTCCATTTCTTCCAGGTTGCCCAATTTGTTGGCATACAGTTCTTTCTAGTATTCTCTTATAATTGTTTATATTTCTGTGGTGTTGGTTGTTATTTCTCCTCTCTCAACTGTGATTTTATTTATTTATATCCTTTACCTTTTCTTTTTGATTAGTCTGACTAGAGGTTTATCAATTTTATTAATTTTTTTCAAAGAACCGGCTCCTAATTTCATTGATCTGTTCTATTGATTTTTCTTTTTTATTTTCTATATCCTTTATTTCAGCTGTAATCCTCACTATTTCCCTCCTTCTGCTGGCTTTAGGTTTTGTTTGTTTTTTCTTTTTCTAGCTCCTTTAGGTGTAAGGCTAGATTGTTTGAGATTTTTCTTACTTCTTGAAGTAGGCCTGCATTGCTATGTACTTGCCTCTTAGGACCACTATGCTGCATCCCAAAGGTTTTAGATCATTGTGTCTTCATTTTCATTTATTCCCATGTATTATTTTATTTCTTCTTCTATTTTCTGGTTGACCCACTCATTGTTTAGTAGCATGCTCTTTAGCCTCCATGTGTTTGCAGTCTTTCTAAATTTTTTCATGTGGTTGATATCTAGGTTTCATAGACTTGTGGTCAGAAAACGTGCATGGTCTGATCTCAGTCTTTTTGTATTTGTTGAGGCCCGATTTGTGACCTAATATGTGATTTATTCAGGGGAATGTTCCATGTGCTGGAAAAGAATGTGTATTTTGCTGTTTTAGGGTGGAGTGCTCTGAATACATCTGTTGAGTCCATCTGGTCCAGTGTGTCATTCACAGCCCTTGTTTCCTTGCTGCTATTCTGCTTACATCATCTGTCCACTGCTGGGAATTGGGTGTTAAAGTCCTCTACTATTATCGTATTATAATCAGTTCTTTTATGTTTGTTATTAATTGTTTTATATATTTGGGTGCTCCCATATTGGATGCATAAATATTTATAGTTGTTAGATCTTCTTGTTGGGTTGTCCTCTTTCTTATGATATCGTGCCCCTCTTTATCTCTTGTTATGGTCTTTGTTTTAAAGTCTGGTTTGTTTGATGAAAGTATTTCTACTCCAGCTTTCTTTTGACATCCATTATTCATCCATGTTGAATATTTCTTCATTCCCTCAATTTTAATCTGCAAGGTCTTTAGATCTAAGATGAGTCTCATGTAGACAGAATATAGATGGGTCTTGTTTTTTTTTTTTTTTTATCCATTCTGACACTTATGTCTTTTGACTGGAGTGTTTAGTCCATTTACATTCAGAGTCATTATTAATAGATATGTATTTAGTGCCATTTGATTACTTGTTTTGTTGGTTGTTTCTGGAGATTTTCTCTGTTCTTTTCTTGTCTTTGTCACTTTTGGTCTCTCCTTTCCACTCAGAGTCCCCTTTAATATTTCTTGCAGGGCTGGTTTAATGGTCATGAACTCTTTAGTTTTGTTTGCCTAGGAAACTCTTTATCTCTCTTCTTTTCTGAATGACAGTCCTAGTGGATAGATCATTCTTGGCTGCGGATTTTTCCCATTCAGCCCTTTGAATATATCATGCCAATCCCTTCTGGTTTGACAAGTCTCCTTGAGAAATCTCCAGCTAGCCTTATGTATTTCCATTATAAGTTAAGGACTTATTTTTGTCTTACTGCTTTTAAGATTTTTTTTATTTATCAGTATATTTTGCAAATTTAATTACAGTATGTCTTGGTGTTGGCCTTATTTTGTTGATTTTGATGGGAGTTCTCTGTGCCTCCTGGATCTGGATATCTATTTTCTTCCCCAGATTAAGGAAGTTTTCAGCTATTATTTCTTCAAATAAATTTCCTGCCCCCTTTTCTCTCTTCTTCTCCTGGGACTCTTGCGATATGAATGTTATTACATTTTATAGAGTCACTGAGTTCCCTAAGTCTATTCTCATTTTGCATAATTCTTTTTCCTCTCTTTTGTTCAGCTTAATTATTTTCCATTACTCTGTCTTCTACATCACTAAGTCATTCCTCTGCTTCTTCCAGCCTGCTGTCATTGTATCAAGTCTATTTCTAATTTCATTTATTGCACTCTGCATCTCTGATTGATTCTTTTTTAATTGTTTTATCTCTGTAGTAAGGTTCTTACTGATGTCTTCTTTTCTCAAGTTCAGTGACCCTTATGATTATTGCTTTAAATTCTCCACCAGTCATGTTACTTATACCTATTTCACTTAGATCTCTGGCCATGGCCTTACCTTGTTCTTTCATCTGGGATAAATTCCTCCATATTGGCATTTTGTCTAAGTCTCTGCCTTCTTCTGTTTGTTAGAAAAGCCAGTTATGAAAGTAATGGTCTAGTGAAGAAGAGGTCATGTAGTGTCCAGGGCCTAGGGAATAAGAGGGAATTTGGACACACAGAGAAACATCTGACCTGTGTGGGCACAGAGGACAGCCGTTGAGGACATGGTGAGAAGGCAGCCACCTGCAGTTCCTGGGGCTGCTTGTGACAGCTGGATGCACATAAGAGACAGGTAGTGCCAACAGACACAGCCTGCCAGCTCTCCAGGAGGAGAATCTGCAACTCTAAGTCAGTCCCTCACCTAGAAGGGTGAAGGAAATCAGCTTTATTTTTAAAAATTTCTGATGGTCTTTATTTTCATCTTTGACAATAAGTAGCAGTGCTTTTCCACAGGATGTTGAAAGGATTAAATAAAAGAATGGACATGCAGCTCTTAGCACAGTACCTCAAACAAGTAGGTCTTCTATAAGCATTAGCTATGAGCCTAGAAAAGCATAGATCTCCAAAAGCAATTATTGAATAAATGAAAATACTCTTTTATACGCTTCACACACATTACTTCATTTGAGTCCCAATTCAAAAACTAATCATATAAACAGATCTTAGAGCCTGGAAAATCAAGGCTCAGAAGGCAAAGTGGATTGTCCAAGATTGCACATGTAGCAGGGACGGACCTGGGACTCACACTTGCATATCCAGGCTGCAGTTAATTTTGGAGATGATCCCAAGAATCAGTGAAGGAATGAGAAAGTGAAACAGGGAAGAGAGAAAACCAATGAGCAGGTAACTGGGCTGCTCACCACTGTTGTGATGGGGCTCAGTCCTTCTGAGGACCCTTTAAAGGATTCTGTGGGACACACCTCGGAATTATCCTGGGGAATTCATCCACCACCCTTCCCACTCCTGAATGCCTGAAGGTTGCTCCACTAACATCTCAGCCCTCCCGCTTCACTTTCTGTGGACTGAGCCCACACATCACAGGCCATTGGGCACCTGCGGCCAGAGAAAGTGCTCAGAGATTCAAGGGTTCGTGGTAGCTCTGTAAGGACAGTGTCCACCAACCCTGCAGGTGGCTTCTTCATGGGCCAAGGGCATATGAGTCAGGCATTGGCAGCATCTGGTAAAATGAAAGCTCCCAAGGACGGGGCCCATATCTACCTCATCCAGCGCAGACATGGTCATTAGCCCTGGGTGGATGTTGGGATGGATGGATAGAAAGAAGGTAGTAGAAAACTGGATAAGCAGAGGTATCTGAGATGGAAGGAAGTTTAAAGTGGAGACTCAAGCTCCAGAAAGACAAGATTCAGTCTTTATAATTTTGAGACCGTTTTGCTACACAAACATATACCCCTCCAACGGTAAAGGGGAAATTAAGCCTCAACACAGAGGTCAAAACTCCATTCACTACTGCCACCTCCAAGGACATATTTTGGGTAGGATCCTTTCATGGCATCGCTCGCATAAATCATAATGAAATACATTCTTTGCTCAATGGCTGGTATTTGCCAGGATGACCAGCTGTGCCAAGACAGCTGCTTAATTAGAACGGTCTTAAATCAGTCACAGATGCCTACATGTTCGAAGCTCTGAAGGCCCCCGGCCACGCCTCCTCCTTCCTCCAGCCTCATCTTTTCTCTGCTTTCTAATGGCGAGTGGGGACGTCTGCAATTCAGAGCCCAGGGGCGAAGGGCAGGGTGGTACATTTGGGGTCACCCACACACCCTACATGAGTTAGAGCCCAGCCTGGAAACTGTCTCATGTGGGATGTGGAATGTCACAGCAGCACAGGCCCCCTGGGGGGGGCACCCGGCTCTGTAGCTTTTCTTTTTATTTCGTACCTCAGGGCCCTGAGCTCAAATACAATCTTAAGCAGAATATAAACAAATGTACCAACTTGGTCAAATGAAAATGGTTATGTTTGGGGCAGCCCGGGGGGCTCAGTGGTTTTAGCCCTGCCTTTGGCCCAGGGCGTGACCCTGGAGACCCGGGATCGAGTCCCACATCGGGCTCCCTGCTTGGAGCCTACTTCTCCCTCTGCCTGGGTCTCTGCCTTTCTCTTGCTCTTTCTGTATCTCTCATGAATAAATAAATAAAATATTTTTTAAAAATGGTTATGTTTGTTTTCAAGAAAAGCTGCACGTCAGTTTCTCAAACTGATGAAAGAAGGTCTTTCTGTTTCTGGTAAGTCGGTTGAGTTGCTCCTTCAGGGGAAGGGAGGGAGGCCTAGGCCCTGAGGAAAGAGCAGCAGGACGTGGGGTGGCACCCTGCTGCTTCCGGGGAAGGGGGGTCGCGGACAGGGAGGCAAACTCACAAAGGGGCAAAGGGAGGGGAGACTGACCTCACATTCAGAGTTCTGACGGGCCGAGGACGCTCAGGTGGATTGAGATGTCCCTTCCTGAGCTACTGGTGAGAAAAGAACATCCCGCGTCAGCAGGGTCCAGCCTGGCACGAGGGCAAGAGCAAGGCAAGCAGGGTCGGTTGTCGGGTGGTGGGCGAGGAGGCCCCCCATGTGTGCTCGCTGAGAGAAACGAGCCGTGACCAACCACGACCCCGTCTCCCTGGCCCGTACACCCCTGAGCCCGGCAGGGCGAGGGCGGCTCGAGGCCCGGGCCGGAAAGGCCGGTGAGAGGCCTGCACCTGTATCCCAGGCCGTGGGGGGCTGGGTAAGCACGTGCAAGGCCCGGTGTCCCAGGAGAAGACTTTGCCCAGGTCGGAGTCCCCGGCGGCGACCTGCTCTAAGGTCAGGCGGGTGCCGACCCGGTCACTGCGGGTCCCGGACCCTCACGGCAGAGGGCCCTCCCGGGGCGGCGTCCTGGGTGGTGTGTGCCTGCCTCGGACGGGGGGGACTGACTCCCTGGACTGGTGAGACGTAGGCAGACGTGACCCAGGTGAGAAGCACCTGCCAAGGGGGCTCCTCCTGCGCGGGCAGCAGAAGGGGCCTCCGGAGACACAGGCCCGGCCGCCCAGGCGGGGAGCAGGCCCGCAGCCCGAGCTGCAGCGGGAGCCCCGCTGTCCTGCAGCCCCGCCGCCACTCCCACGGCACCCACGGGCACGGCCTCCCTGCGCCTTGGCCTCGCAGCTGCTGCTCAGCATCGGGGCTCGAGTCCCACCAGGGCCCCACAGAGCAAGCACCTCAGAGGCGCACAGTCCAGGTGCCCCCCCGAGGCTCAGTGGCCCCTCATCTCCCAACTCCGAAGCCCACGGGCACGACCCTCGGGGCTGAGCTCACGGGTTCAGGGAAGGCTCTGCGGCAGGGCGGCTGGAGCCCGGGCCACACGTCTGAGGTTCGGGTCGCTGCCTACCCAGAGGCAAAGGGCGCGCAAGGGGAGTGGGTGGGCGGTGGCCCGGAGGCCCCAGGACTCACCGGGTCCCAGCAGCAAGCCCCGCGGGGGCCGTGGACCCATTTTACAGCCAAAGCCAGCACACGGTGGAGACCTCAGGATCCAGGCTGCGTTGGTCACGTCCCGAACCCACTGCCCTTGCCTTGCCCTGGAGCCGCTCCCCGCTGGCTGGCTCCACGAGGCCCCAGGCCCCCCTGGTGGGGTAGGCCGCACGCCGCGCCAGGTCCGCGTCCCAGGGACCCGAAGCCCGACGGCCCGGGGAGATGTACTGCTCTACGGTCACTTCCCAGGACATACACGGGCGTCATCGGAAAAGACACGCGTCCACTGTGTCCCGTGGGGACCTGGCGGCCTGGGCCAGCGAAGGGCAAAACCGACCAAGTCCCTGCTCTGGTGGCCGTTGTGGGTGAGCCACAGACACGTGTGAACAGACTGCACACCTTGCACCGCGTGCCTGTGTACGGGCCGTGAGCGGGGGGGGGGGGGGCACGGGGCAGGGCTCCCGGGAAAGGCCTTCCTCGGGGTCGCCGTGTGGGCCGAGGAGGAGGACTGGGTGGGCTCCCTGGGAACAAGCATAGGTTTGGATTCGCGCCGCAGTGAGTGTCTAAGTATTTTCGTGATGTTTAACTTGCTACTGGCAAGAACCAAGTTTTATCTTGGTTAATTGGTAATTAACTCTTCCTTCGTCTCCCGAATTAGCCAAGAGCTCCTTGAGGCCGGGGATGACGTCCTACTGGGCTCCCAGGGAAGGGACAGTCGCACCCTCAGGCCCAGGGCCCGGCGCGGGGCAGGTAGCTCCAGCAGAGGCACGGAGGGCCCCGGGTTAACTTCCGTGACGCCCGGGAGGAGAGGCAGCAGGTGAGCCGGTTAAGGGCACCGGAACTCGGAGATGGTTTTCATCCAAAGTAGAGCCCAAAGGGCAAGTGCGTGGATCCCCACCACACCCCGCTTTTGTCCGACTCTGGTCACCGTGTGTCTTCCTACGGGTGCCTCCTCCTAACGCATCCGTCAGCCTCGCAGCGGGGAGCCCGGGCCAGCGGCGGCGGCAACCGGGAGCCTGCGGCGACGGGAGGCTGGGCCCGTCCTGGGCCTGCTGAGCCCGAAGCTCTGTCTGCGGCCCCAGCACCGGAGCCGCGGAGCCCCCCGCAGGCAACCAAGTTGCAACCCGAAGTCTGCAGGCCGCTGCTGCACAGCCAGCACCCCCTTCCCTCCCCACGTACCCCGGCGAGCTCAGGGCTACCAGCCTGGACTTCCGGCGAGACTCGTCCCTGGCCTGCGGACCGTGTGTGTACCCCGACTTCTGCGGACCGTGCGTGTAGCCCCGACTTCGCATCCGCTCAGATTTCCCAGAGGCCCCGCTCTCTACTGTGTCCCGGGTGTGCTCTTCCCCAGCTCTGGCCCTTGATGTAGTTGCTTCGTGCCATCTATTTATTTTATCTTATTTTAAGATTTTATTTATTTATTCATGAGACACAGAGAGAGGCAGAGACACAGGCAGAGGGAGAAGCAGGCTCCTTGCAGGGAGCCCAATGTGGGACTCGATCCCAGGACCCCGGGGTCACACCCTGGGCCGAGGGTGGGCTGTAAACCACTGAGCTCCCCAGGGATCCCCTCACACCATCCATTTATGTGGCTAATCTGGAAACCTCTGCTGTTTTCTCGCCCTGCTGCCTTCCCTTCCCTAATCCAATACCCGCCCCCATGCTGCTGACAGTGGGATCTTCAGTTTTTTTCCAAGTTTTTCTTTTAATGCCAGTGTGGTTGACACACAGTGTTGTATTAGCTGCAGGTGTACAGTACAGCGTTCAGCTATTCCCTACATTACCTGGTGCTCATCATGACGCGTGTGCTCCTTCCTCCCTTCCCCCTGCTTCTCCCCTCCCCTCCCTCCGGCTCCCCTGGTCACCATCAGTTTGTTCCATAGAAGGCTCTGTAGGCGCGCACGCTGACCCTGCCTCCCGTGTAACGTGACCCTTCCAGGTGCTGCACGGCCAGGCCCTGCTACCTCTGGCTTCACCTGACTACAGCCTCCCACAGACAGGTGCTCCTTGAAACCCAGACACGTTGTCCAGTGTCCCGCACAGCCAGGCTCCTGTCCCTGACTGGTGTCCGAGCATGCAGCTTCCTGACTTGGCCTTATCTCCTCGCCCCTGACCTGTCTGTCCAAACCTCACCTACTTCTACCGTTTCTTACTTTTCATATCTCAGCTTCAGGATCTTCTTCTTGGGGGGACTCCCTGTTGGGGAGTGGGGCACGTGCCCTTTACTGGTTGTCTACTGCTGCATAACAGGTCGCAGCTCACCTAGAGGAAGTCAGTGCCCGTGCCTTAGCTTACTCATTTCTCAGGTCGGAAGTCAGGGCGCTGTGTGCTGTGTCCCCCCGCCCCCCCCACCCCGCAGACTCTCATGGTGCTGAATCAAGGGGTTGACCAGCTGTTTGCCTCTGGAGGCTCCAAGATGGAATCTGCTTCTAAGCTCCTTCAGGTGCTGGTCAGCTTCAGTTCATCGTGGTTGTAGGGCTGAGACCTTCGTTTGCTTCTAGCTTTCAGGCAGGGGGTGGCCTCAGGCCCCAGGGGCTACGACGTGTGCCTTCCTTGCCATGTCGTCCCCATTATCTTCACGTCCAACAACAAAGAATCTTCCTCGTATCAGATTCCTTTTGTTCTTTCCACGTCTACCTCTATGAAGAACCCAGATCCTTTTGAGGGTTCACCTGATTAGGTGGCCCGCCTGGGATAATTCCTGCATTTTAGATCAAATATTTGTGTGAGTTTCATTGCACTTACAAAACCCTTCACCACAGCACATAGATCCTTATTTGATAAATAACTTGGAGAACTTATGTTCACAGGGGCGGGGGGGGGGATCTCAGTGGCCATTTGAGCCTTCTGCTGGCCACGCCGTCTTGATTCTCGCTAGTCTCCTCTACTAGTGTTCTAATTAGACCTCCCACTAACCAACCTTGACCTGCCCCAGGCCTGACGCTCCGGTCTCTATGTTTTTGTCCACACTGCGCCTCTACCCAGGACACCCCTGCCGTCATTGCATCAGCCCTGTAGCTGGTGTCAACCCCTTCGCTTTTGCACCCTTTAAACACTTGTCCCATCGAGGGCAGCACACTGACCCTGCTCAGGACGAGGACATCTCATCACCTGGTAGCACATGGAGAACAGGGAGCACCGCTCACCTTTGCTTCCTCACCCCCCAGCCCATGGTGCACATGAGATTTTCATTAAACCTGCAAAGTGAACTGAATTTAAACCCGGAAATATCCTGACTGCCTACTTAGAGGATCTGAGAAACCAAGTACGGTAAGAGGAGACAGAGGAAACGGAGGGCTGACTAAGAGGGAAATGCCCACCTGGGACCCCAGGCTCCCCAGCTCATGGCTTCTTGTCCACTCACAGAGGTGGTGAAGTTAGTACCGTTGGAAGTCGCAGTGCCTCGCCTTGGGCCACTGAAACCATCAACGTGAACAGAATGCTGAGGATGTGGACAACGAGCCACCCAATGTGGAGGCCAGCCCATCCTCTCCCAGGAAGGTCCCTAATTAGCTTGCCAAGGACTCGGGCAGTCAGCAGAAAGATTGAGATGTAGACTCTGAAAATTTTCATACACAATAGAAAAATATTTATTTTTCATTCTTTTAAAAAGATTTTATGTATTTATTCATGAGAGACACAGATAGAGGCAGGGACACAGGCAGAGGGAGAAGCAGGCTCCCTATGGGGAGCCCGATGTGGGACTCGATCCCAAGACTCTGGGGTCATGCCCTGGGCTGAAGGCGGATGCTCCACCACAGAGGGCCCCGGGTGCCCCCCAAATCTGAACATTTTAAAGCTCGTATATATCTTAGCTGATGTGCAAGCTGCAAAGGCAGAGAGAAGAGAGGAAACGGCCTGTGACACAGAAATTATTCAAGACAACGTGAGTCACATTTTACGTATTTGAATTCAGGGAGGGATGGAGGTTTGATCCAGGAAGAGCGGAGCAGGGCTTCTCTCCAATGCTCTCTGGGGGGCCTGCGGGCAGGACAACACGATGCCACAGGAGCCCAGCTGTGGGGGGCAGGGGGTGGGGGGCCGGGCTCCCACGGGGGCTGCGGGACACAGGGAAAGCAGAGGTGGTTCCCGGCTGGGAGACGCAGGCCGAGGACTCATACTGTGAAGAGGACAGAGTCAGACCCACACCAGGCGGCTTACCGTCCATTGTTGTGGGGTGACGTCCATATATTCTGATTTTTATTTGCAAAAAAAAAAAAAAGGGAAAAAAAGAATAAGAAAATCCTAGTAGAAGAGGTTTGGAACTACTGAATTGTCCACTTTTCAGTCATCAGACCGATTGAGTGTGTCGCCACCAATACCCCGTTGAATCTCTGGTCATTCACTTTATAGACAAAGAGGAAACAGTCGCCCTGGTGGCTCCTGGTCTCCACCTGTGTCCGCGGACACGTCCCTGGGTGCCCACAGCCCTGTTCAGCAGCTTCGCATCCTCCATGTGCCGCGTTGGCCTCCGTGGGGACCTGGACCTCAAACGCTGCCTAAAACTGCCCGCAAGACAGTCATTGCTGGAGAGGTCACCTCGAAAATGCTCCAGGATGTAGGACTGTACCCGAGAGGGGTTCTGTGCCTGCTTCATAGGGCGTGGAGCTCACAGGGTGTCCACAATGGAGCATTTACTCTGCAGCCATCAGTTGCCACCAGTAAATTAAAATAAAAATTAGGCTTTTGCAGGAAGGGAGAAGGGGAAATGTGGAATCAATTAGTTCACGACACATATAAGCGTGTATTTTGGAGGAGTGGCTCGTGTCTCTCAAATAATGTAGATCCAGCAGGTGCAGAAGTGGGGCCACTAAGTAGCATTGACCTGAGGGCAGGTTTGCTTACTTTGCTTGTTTCTGTAAACCTGGTGCCATGCTTTATAGTAACGACTGGAATTACTCAACGCTTTCGTGCACCAGGCACTCTACGGAATTATTAATAGGGTTTATTTATTTATTTATTTATTTATTTATTTATTTATTATTTATTCAACTGTAAAGACAAGCTTATGAGTCCTGTTGACAGACTGAGAAGCAGAGGCAAAGAGCCCAAAGCTCTCACAAACCAGTAGCACAGAAGCAACTTGGGACCATAGAGATTTTTTTAAATTTTTGCCCGAAGAGAAGGGTTTTATTGTCTGTGTGCGTGCGGGTTGCATCCTTTCCATGCCTTCGGGCAGGACATGAAAGGCCCAGGTTCTGCAGGCCCCCTGCCCACTGCCTGCAGTTGCACCTGCCTGGTCCCATTGGGCTGCCTCGCATCGGGTGGTGGTGGATGCCCGGGGGACCTGGAGGAGGCTGCTGGGTGGGGGTCCTCACACTGCGCTCGGGCCCGATGGTGTCAGCCAGCCCAGGGGCCCCGAGGCCCGTGCCATCCCATAGCCCACGGCCGTGGCCACGCTCAGGTGCCCTGGCCTGCTGGTCACCGGGGGCGGGGGGGTGCAGCTCCCAGGGCCTGGAAGGCAGGGCCCGCAGGCTGCCTGCACCCATGCCACAGCTGTCAGGGGCAGCCCTCCCCTGGATGGGGGCCGGGGGGCACCTGAAGGGAGCCGTCTGGCCCCTGGTAGGTCTCCAATAAGTCACGTTGCATGAATGCCCGAAGAAACGAATGAATGAATATGTGCGCTGGTTTTAGAGCCCACGTGGGATTGAGGGAACTGCAACATGCACAAAGGGAGGAAAAGCCCCCAAAGGTGGAAGGAACCAACTGAGAAGAGGCATCTGAAACCGGGAAATCTTGGAGCATTAAAATCAATTTTCTCCTAGAGGCAATGCGGCATCCAGGGTTGGGCCTGGAACAGAAAACGGGCTCTAGTGACAGAACTAGAGAAATCCAAATAAAATACTTAGTCTATTTCATCGTCATGTGCCGACGGTCATCCGCGGTGTTAACGTGATGGAAAGCTGGAGGAGCAGGACACGGGAGCTTTGTACTAACCCTGTGACTCATCTGTAACCTAAAATTACTATAAAAGTAAAATGAAATTTTATTTAAGAAATCGCATGTCTCTTTGTCCTGCATGTCACGGAGATCCTTCCAGCCTAATTAGAGTAAGTCTTATTAACTATATTCACTATGACCCGTATTAGAGCTACGTGCGTCCCACGGCTCCCCAAAATGGATTCAAGCAACAGGTTTAAGGATATTTTGTAAATGGAGGAGCGAGATTCATTGTAGGACACGAAGGAACTGGAATGTTTGGAGCACGTGTCTCTCAGGTGAGGCTGGAGCAGTGCGACACACTCAGTCTTCCCGAGGCTCAGCCCAGCTGCCCCCTGGCAGGACTCAGGGCTTCGAGAAACTGGTCTGCAAGCTAGCTCAGAGTCCTAGAGCCGCCCTGGGACCCAGGATTTTTCTCTCCTCAGCCCCACTGATCCCCAGGACCCCCAGGATGTCCTCCCAGACCCCACAGGCCCCTGTCACTGCCCACGTGTGCTCTCTACCCTGTGCTTTTCTGGACCTTTCTCCAGGCCCTGCGTTTGCAAGCTAGAGTCACCTGCCATGGGAAATCCTCTCCCTCTCCCTCCCCACCTCAAGGTGGCTCATAGCCAATGACTGACCAGTGGAGACCACAGAGCTCAGTTCCCTCCCTTGGAGGACAAACTCTGAGGTGTAAACTATGCTCCCCAGAGGCCCCCCTGGGACCAGTTTGGCTAGGATTTCACCTGAAATTACATTTTTGCTTGACTGCTTTTCGTTCCTTGCTTGGTTTCCTCCATATGCTACTAGTATGTTCTTGTTTGCTCATTTTTTAAGCATCTCCTTATTTTTTTTTTTTTTTTAAGCATCTCCTTAATCAATCATCGGTTCAGGGCCTGCTTCTGGGAGAACTAGATCCAGACAGTGCGGTAGTGTGGCCGGCGGAAAGAATAGTCATCAGAAGAGTTGTCCTCAAACCCTACCTCGATACCTACCTTCTGTGTGGCCTTGTAGAGGAGTTCCCCGCCTCGTATCTCAGTGAGTAGGAGTAATCACCCCTCTTCCCAGCTGACCATGGAGCATTCATGAGATAGAGTGTCAAGGGCTTGGCACCCCTTCCTGGGTCTCTGGGAAGTGCAGCTTCCAAGCAACCTGGGCCCCTTCCCTATTAGAAGGCTGCGTTTGTGGACCTCCGGTCAACTCTGTGCGTCTGGGTCAATAGAAGATATTAGCAAATGCTTAGCCAAGTGTTCGGACTGCATTTACTCTCACACTCACCATCATGAAAAGTAAACAGCAGAATAAATTGCCCATCTGCTGTCATCAATCACAAATACAATCTTCCCCCGCTGTAACACAAGGCAAATACTAATGACAAAATCCATAGCTTGGGAGATGATAGAGTGCTGGCCAGGACTTTCCTCTCTTCATAGCCCCGGTCTACGATCTATTATCTAAATGCACAGTAAGTGGCCGAAGCAATCAATATGTGATTGGCAGGGTGGTTGCCTTGAGCTTGAGTCTCAGAGCCTCGGGATGGTGTGTGCTGGACTGTTCTAGAAGAGAGGGCCATGAAGGGCCTACTTGATGAGCAAAGCTTCCTGCACCATCGAGAGCCCAGAAGTGGGACCTTCCCATCCTGAGAGGGTGAGGGGAGCCTTCAGAAGGAATAAGACAAAATACATCATAGTGGATCAGTACTTTGGTTTGCCAAACACGTACACATAGATACAATAAGTTTAAAATAACATTTTTTTTCCAGTTTCAAAGCAGGTAGAAATTTTGACAAATATAAAAGCTCAAAGAAGAATACTCAGATAATGTGTGATTTCATTGCCCAAACAACAGCCACTATTAAAATATCCCGCTATATACTTTTCAGACTTTTTCTCCTCAATCTAGGTACACACACACATATACATAAATAAGATTATGCTGTTATCCTACTGAATTTTACTTCTGTGTTCATGTCTTGATGTAGGTATGGTTATAAAATATGTACAACTTTGTTCAAATATATGTGAAAGCCATTGTTCAAGAGTCGTATGCTATTTTATTATATAAAGGTGTCTTGATTTATTTAAGTACTTGCCCATTGTTGGACCCTGAGTGATCTCAGTTTCATGCGATTATGAATAGCACTTTAAAAACAAGGTTGTTCATCAAAGTTTGTCACATCCTCGATTAGCCCTTTAGTAGCAAATCCTCGAAGAGCAATCACTAGGTCAAGGGCATAAACGTGTTAAAAATTTTGAAACACGGTGTTAAATTGCCCTTCAGGAAGCTTTGCCAATTTACATCACTACCATGGGGCATGTCTAGATCTACTTCCCTGCATGATGACCAACCCCAGAGATACAGATGCAATGAAACGCTGGGACACCCGCACCCCGATGTTTCTAGCAGCGATGTCCACAATAGCCAGACTGTGGAAGGAGCCTCGGTGTCCATCGAAAGATGATGGATAAAGAAGCTGTGGTCTATGTATACAGTGGGATATTCCTCAACCTTTAGAAACGGCAAATACCCACCATTTGCTTCGATGTGGATGGAACTGGATGGAGGGTATTATTCTCAGTGAAATAAGTCAATTGGAGAAGGACAAACATTATATGGTCTCATTCATTTGGTGAATATAAAAAATAGTGAAAGGGAATAAAGAGGAAAGGAGAAAAAATGAGTGGGAGATATCAGAAAGGGAGACAGAACATGGAAGACTCCTAACTCTGGGAAATGAACTAGGGGTGGTGGAAGGGGAGGAGGGCGGGGGTGGGGGTGACTGGGTGACGGGCACTGAGGGGGGCACTTGATGGGATGAGCACTGGGTGCTATTCTATATGTTGGCAAACTGGACACCAAAACTGGACACCAATAAATTTATTTAAAAAAAAGGAGTAAGGACAGAGCCCACGTCTCCTGTTGGCACATAGGCCAACCCTGGCAGACACAGATGCTCGCTGAATATCGAGTCCGTGACCGCCTGCCTCAGCAAGGTGCTCAAAAGCCAGCACCAGGGCATGGCATTGCCCTCCTTCGTTCCTGCAGGAGCCATGTAGTCTGCTTGACGCTACTCCTTGCGCTTTCTCAAACTTCTGGTGATGAAGTAAAAGACCACTGCGTTTCACCCTGATGTCTTTCTGTCTTTGGATGCTCTAATTTCACTGTCAGAAAAACATCTTATTTTTTTTATAAATTTATTTTTTATTGGTGTTCAATTTGCCAACATACAGAATAACCCCCAGTGCTCATCCCATCAAGTGCCCCCCCCAGGGCCCGTCACCCGGTCACCCCCACCCCCCGTCCTCCTCCCCTCCCCCCACCCCTAGTTCGTTTCCCAGAGTTAGGGGTCTCCCATGTTCTGTCTCCCTTTCTGATATTTCCCACTCATTTTCTCTCCTTTCCCCTTTATTCCCTTTCACTATTTTTTATATTCTCCGTATGAATGAGACCATATAATGGCCAAACTGTGGAAGGAGCCTCGGTGTCCATCGAAAGATAAATGGATATATAAGCTGTGGTCTATGTATACAGTGGAATACTCCTCAACCTTTAGAAACGGCAAATACCCACCATTTGCTTCGACGTGGATGGACCTGGAGGGTATGATGCTGAGTGAAATAAGTCAATCGGAGAAGGAAAACTCTTATTTTGAATTCATATGATAAGTCCACGAAAATATAAAAACCTGGAAATTAAAAAAAAAAAACGATAATGAACCCATCAGGTCTTATTTGTTCTTGTGATTTGTGCCTCTCTCTGCCCTATGGCGGATGCTCTACAACCATACAACCGTCTTCAACACAACCGAAGCCTCCGTCCTCCACCGCACACAAGGAAGGAGGAGCTGCTTTTGCAGAAAAATACCAATTACCGGCCAACGGTTCTCCAGTCACAGCTTCCTTCTCACATCCGACATGATAAGGAGGTATCTGATCCAGGGAACCGGAATCCCTGGGATCCTTTCTCCTCTCCTGTTCAACCCTTAATGTCCTTCGGAAAGCAGTTTCTTTCTTTTTTTTTTTTTTTTAAAGATTTTCTTTATTTATTCATGATAGTCACAGAGAGAGAGAGAGAGAGAGAGAGAGAGAGGCAGAGACACAGACAGAGGGAGAAGCAGGCTCCATGCACCGGGAGCCCGACATGGGATTCGATCCCAGGTCTCCAGGATCGCGCCCCGGGCCAAAGGCAGGCGCCAAACCGCTGCGCCACCCAGGGATCCCCCGGAAAGCAGTTTCTTAAAGAGCACGACGGTTAAGGTGCCAAGCTACCAGGTCATCAGCTACAATCCCTGGTGTCATGCAGAGCTGAGGTGCAAGGATGCCCCCAAGGCAGTCTAGAAAAATGCTCTGTGTGTGTGGAGACAAGGGCCTGGGGAAGGAGGAGCTCATCCTGGCATTCAGGGCTTTGCACCACACACCACCCCAGTGCCCAGAGGGACCAGGCTCTCTGAGCATGAAGAAAGGGTCAACATGGGGCACGTCCACGAGCAGTCTCTGCATGGCTACCTTGACGCCTGACCCCAAAGCCGAGCCCGAGCCATTCCCTCGATCTCTCTCCTTCTATCAATGACCTTGAGCCCTCTGAGCCTGGAGCGTTTCTGTCTTCCTTTTTTTTTTTTTATTTATTTATTTATTTTTTTTTTAATTTTTATTTACTTATGATAGTCACAGAGAGAGAGAGAGAGGCAGAGACACAGGCAGAGGGAGAAGCAGGCTCCATGCACCGGGAGCCCGATGTGGGATTCGATCCCGGGTCTCCAGGATCGCGCCCTGGGCCAAAGGCAGGCGCCAAACCGCTGCGCCACCCAGGGATCCCCGTTTCTGTCTTCCTATCGGTTCAAAGAATAAGTCACCACTTAAGGCTATAGGAACTAAACCATGCAAAAGACCTTTAGGACCTCCAGGCTCCATACCTATAGGCAGAACTCTAAGAATATCCGGCACACGTGAGGATTAAGTTGAAGCCATACACCCAGGCAGATACACGCTGAAAGTGCGCCACGAGATTTACAAGGATGTCAACTGCCATCTGTTTCAGTGCTGCTTTTAAGAGCCAAAGATGGGAAACAGTGAAAGTGTCACCCGTAGAACAGGTTAAATGAATGTTGATTAAGTCCTAAAGTGAAATATTATGCAGCCGTTAGAAAGAAACGATGTGGAACGAGAGGGTAGTACGCCAAGTGGAATAAATCAGAAAGAGAAAGGCAAATACCAGATGATTTTCACTCATACGTGGGTTTTAAGAAACAAAACAGATGAACATTGGGGAAGGGACGGAAAAATAAAATAAGATAAAAACAGAGAGGGAGGCAAACCATAAAAGACTCTTAACTGTAGGAACGAACTGAGAGTTGCTGGAGGCGGGTGACTGGGGAGATGGGGTAGTCAGATGGTGGGCATGAGAGGGCACTCGGGAGTCGTGAGCAGCCGCTGCATCACAGATTCTCCCCCCGAAACTAGTAATACGGCATGTTACCTAAATTGAATTTGTATTTTATTTTATTTTTTACCTGAATTGCATGCAAATAATTTTTTTTTTTGAATTAAGTGATGTTTCCCCCAAAGTTTTCTGCATGGTCCAAACCTAATCATATTTCACAGAAGAGGAAACAGTGATTGAGGACACAATGCCGGCCTTCGAGCTGGGGCGGGGGGGGTTGACCGTGTCTGCCCGACTTGCAGCCGTGGTGGGGGGCTCCGCTCACCGCTCACGCACCCCGGGTAGGCACCCGCAGCGCCTGGCGCCAGTGGATCTCAAGCCACTCGCCCACGTTCACCGAGCACCGCAGAGGGAGCACGTCAAGCCCAACCCCGTAGAAGGCAGGCAACGGCCATATCTCTTCCCATTTGTGGTGCTCTTGGTGATTTGCAAGATCCTCTGCCCCCTCTTCCCTTGTGAGCCTCCCAGCTACCCTCGGGGGTCGGACAAGGGGATTTTTTTCTTTTTTTTTTAGTCTCGGAAGTTTCTGCACCGGCCGGTGACCTGGTTTCCTCTCTCCACCCCACACCCTGAAGGTCTACGCTCTCCCCGAAGGTTGGCCCGAGGCCCCTGAGCTCAGCTGAGTCGCGGGACGAAGGCGAAGTCCTTTCCTTTGGTGGCCCACGACTCATCCTGGGCTCCAGGCCAAGCCCCGGCCTCTGTTTTGCTTCCTCTTCCTCTTCCTCTCTCTCGACAACACCTAATTAACGTCCTCCTGCGTGTGGTCCGTGTCCCTCTGAGCCCCTGGAGCTGCTTCCAGGGCAGGTAGATCCAACTTCTGCATGTTTTCTTGTTCATCTGTTCATTCCCTCAAGGCTAAAGGAGTTTCTGTGACCGGAATGACGGGTCACCTGTCCGGGGAGATACCTGGAGCTCTGCACGGAGCGCAGCGGCGGGGAGGGGACAGGGCGCTGCTCGGGCCCGTCCCACTCCGCCCTGGAAAAGCCTCCCGGTGGATTCTATTTCCCCGAGGTCATGCAAATGTGTGGGTGTGTGTGGGGGGGACTCAACAGTTTTAATCACAAAATAAACTTTGTTACTAGGGGGTTTGTAGGGGATCAGCCTTAACTGCGCCAGAAGAACGCGACCCCAGCTTCTTTCCTAGGAAAACTGGTTTCAGAAACAAACACGCAAACTTTCTTCTTGGTAGAACGAGTCTATTCAAAAGGCGAGCAGAGACTCCGTTTTCAAGACACCCCTCACCTGAAAGCACTCCCAGAGGCCAGCCCTGTTGCCTACACTGGGAATTCTCCAAGAGACATGGGTTCTTTTGCCCTAAGGCGATGATTCTTAAATTCTTATGGGTAAAACCCCGCTAGGGAGCTGATCAAAAATACAGATGAGCAAACCTCATACCCCACAGGCATGATCAGCTCGTCAGTCTCAGGTAGGATTCAGCAATCTGTACCTTTAGGGTCCACCGGGGATGGTTGGGCCCACGTGCTCAGAAAACCTTCCCGAGACATTTTGCTTGAAATCATCAACCAACAAGTGTTCTTCTAAGAAACGGAGAAGATTGCATGATGCCCACCGAATATAGGGTTTTCAAGTCTTAACCTAGGTGCCTGGGGGACTGCTGGGATCCCCGCAACTCTGTGGGTCTCGGGGGGTCCTGGCTAGCCCTACCTAAACTCTGATTTCATTTCTAAGACTCATCCCAGAGCCCAGTTTTGACCTTTGACCACCCAATTGCTCCATGCTCTCCAACTTCTGTGAATTTCCCCCCAAGTGCATTGAAAAGCTCCCCCCTCACATGAGTATCTGTATAAGTGGGACACTTTAGTATAAGTATAAATGGGATATTTGGTGCACACTTGCAATTGGAAGATGGATCCCAGAGAGGAAAAAAAAATGGAAAGTGTGTTCAGGGTCAACTGAGCTGTGTAGACCACTGGACCCAGCGGGCAGCAGTGCGGGGCCGTTGCATTTGGTTTGCCCTGTGTCTCACTGTCACCTATAGAAGCATCATGGAGCGTGACCCTCTTGACCACAAACACTCCCTGCTCCCGATTTACTCCCCTTCACACACCTCAGGCTTGCAGAACTGAGCTCCTTTTAAATTCCACATAAACTCTGATGAAATAGGACCCAAGTGAAGGCCCAAGGCGGCTTTTCTGTGAGTAAAGGAATTCAGATTTAGAGCTCTCACGGCGGCTCAGAGCTTTAGGGAATATGCTAAAGTGGCAACATCACCAGCTCTGCAGGCAGATTTCCCGGATGCAAACCCGACCCCCTGCCTCTGGGTCTGCTCACTTGCAGAAGGGGTGTTGCACTGCCCGTCGCCCCGGCTTGCAGAGGACACCAAGGGAGAAGAAGTGTGCGAAGCCCTCGCATATGGGGAGTCTTCCCAAGGGTGAGCTCCCCTAGCTACTGGGGAGCAAAACACCTCCTGAGCCTGGATGGACTGAGCCAGCCGGGCCCTGAGTGGGGGGCACGCAGCCGAGCCCCAGAAGAACTACAGACGCCTGCTTGGAAGCCGGAGCCTTAGGGACACGGGGTGACTCAGTGGTTTAAAGCTCCGCCTCCGCTCAGCAGGGAACCTGGGGCCGGTCCTCCTGGGGGCTCCGGGGTGGCCCCGCCAGCACCAGTCCCACCGCACCCCCGTTGCGCAGCATCCGCGTGGCTCAGGACGAAGGCCGGCTTTGGGGACGTCTGGCCTTTTCAAGGTGCGCAGGACCCCGTGGTCCAGCTGCTGCTGCTGCCGTCCTGAGACTGTTTACCTTGTTACCTGTGAGCTTCTGTTTCATAAGCGGAGGTCAGGGGGTGATGGCCCATGCTTGGGGACAGGGACAGGAGCTCGGTGGGCCAGGACTGGCGACCGTGGGCCGGCGGCCAGCTGGTATACCAGCTGCTGATGGGCGTGCTTGGGGCACCCCGGGGCATCAAGACTCCTTGAGGGGAACTAGGACCAGGCCCCAGCCCCAGGCTGTGTGACCACGGCCACAGGAGCAACAGAAGAAGCAGGGGTGGCAGCAGCCGGGGCCGTCCCTGGAGAGAGGAGGGGCTCCCCCCAGGAGGCAGCCCCGGGCCCGGTCAGGGTGCACACCCACCCCCCGGGGCCCAGCCCAGCGGCACCTGCACACGTTTGAAATATGCCGCCTGAGCACCGGCCGGGGCAGGGACTTCCAGGGTTCACAGAGTAAGTCGTATCAGCAAATGACCACAAAATAAACGCACGCACATCGGCATCGCAATAAAGCCCAGCAGGGGCTCGTTGACATTCTTCAAGAATTCTAGGTGGGATTGTAAAGCCTTGACGGTTTGAAAAGTGCTGCAACACTGCAGAGAGGATGTCCACACGTGGAGAAGCAGAGCTTGAATCTGAAGATGTTCCCATGAATGTAAAACAACACAATTTTCATATGAAGTTTCACATAAAGTATCTCCTGGCAAGAGAAATTATTTTGTTTTATTTTGTTTTATTTTGTTTTATTTTATTTTATTTTATTTTATTTTACTTTATTTATTATTTATTGTATTTTATTGTATTTTATTTTTATTTTATTTTTAATTTTATTGTATTTTATTTTATTATTTTATTTTATTTATTTTTATTTTATTTTATTTTTATTTTATTTTATTTTATTATTTTATTTTATTATTTTATTTTTTATTTTATTTTATTTGAGAAATAATTTTAAAATCATTTTGCTTGTCACTGAAGACAGGGTTGGAATATATATAATAAAACAGGCATTTTGAATTATACACAAATCAGGAAGTCACTTTTGGTTCCTTATATGATCTCCATAAGTTACACGGATGTCAGAGGAAATTTTAAGATGACATTATATGAATTTATTTATAATTAAACTCAGTTACACTAAGTTGATTTGTATGAAAAAAATCCTCTTGGAGAAAAGTTCTGCGGAATCATCAGCTTTCAGTTGTAGTAAATAATTTTTCAGAAGTGTGTGTTAATGTTGTTTCAGCTATAAATTTTCTTAACAGCTCTGGTAAGAACTGTATTAGCAGAAAAATCCTTTTCAAAATTAGAATTATCAGAAATCGTCTATGATCTTGCATTTGCCAAGAGTAATTGGTGTTAATTCCTATTGGAAATTAAGTCACTAAAGGTAAAATTTCTGATGACTTAATAAATGAATTCGCAAAACGAAATGAGCCGGAAAGATCTCATGATGGATCCAAATATCACACTGATAAATTTTTTGTGCTAATCTACAAAATTATGATACAAAAATATTCTTTTCTGTGATCTGCAAATTTAAATCGTTGAGTATCAGTATTACCCCATTATGTCTTATAAGTAACATGTTACTTTTAAAGGGAAAGTCTTTATATTTTAGTACCTTTAACTGCACCCTTTTCTACTTTTTAAATGTGGGAAATTGCACAGAGTATAAAATTCATTACTAGTAACATTTAGAATGTTTTTATATAAGGGGCCCTGCATTTTCATTTCACACTCGGTCCTGCCAATGATGGAGCTGACGTGACTTGGTTAGTCTTGTTGGGTTTTTATGAATTACTGGATCTCCTGCCCCCTGCAAGCCCTAAGGAAAAAGGGTCAATCATTATCATTTGATTGCTCTTGAGTTCCAACCACTCAACCATGGAAAACATATTGTCTAGATGACCAAGTTGGGCCCAAGACACACGGTCCATGAAATACCAGAATGAGACGTGTGTCCCAGAGCCATGCCTTTCTGGGGGAACATGTGCGTCCTATTGATGCTTGAGGGCGGAAGCTGAGCTGGTGGCCTCTGACGAATCCTTTGATCGTAGCCGCCAGCTTTGACCTTGGAGATCCCGTCCGCTCCTCACGAGGCCTCGTACTCTCTTCCGTATGTCCCCAACCGCTCCTCCACCTCGAATTCCTAGATAGATCTCTCTATCTATCATCTATCTATCTATCTATCTATCATCTGTCATCTACCTGTCATCCATCTATCATCTATCATCTATCTATCTATCTATCTATCTATCATCTGTCATCTACCTGTCATCCATCTATCATCTATCTATCTATCTATCATCATCTATCTAGATACACACACACACACATTATTAGGAGTTGGCTCATGTGATCATGGAGACTGAGAAGTCCCGAAATCTGCAGGCTGCACGATGGAGAGCTGGGGAAGTGATGGTACAACCTCTAGGCTGAGCCTGAAGGCCTAAAAAAACAAGAGAGTCAATGGTGCAACTTCCAGTCCAAAATCCAGCAGCCTCAAGACCCAAGAAAAGCCTATATTTCTGTCCCTGACCAAGAGCAAGTAAAAGAACAATGTCCCAGCTCATGCGATCAGACCCAGGAGGGGCCTCCTCTTACCGATTGGATGAGGCTCACCCACATTAAGGAAAATGATCTGCTTTATTCAATCTAAGCCAAATGTTAACCTCATCCACAGACATCCTCACAGACACGCCCCAATAATGTTTGACCACATTTCTGGGCACCCTGCGGCCCACTCAAGCTGACACGTAAAACTATCACGTATATCCTTCTAATTGCTCTATTTTCCCCTATTTTCCTCTTGAGATCAAATATGCTATCTCATTTTCCCTGTTCCCTTTGCTTCCTACGTGACCATTTTTAATTCTCATCTCTGCCCTGGACTAGTTGTGTGTCCTGGGAAAGTTCCTTGATCTTTCAGAAACTCACTTTCCTCATGGGTAATGATACCCCTTGTCCTACAGTCTGCAGTGTTAGGTAAGACACAGGTGTATGTATCACGCTTGGTCATGCGTCGTCACTCTGCTCAGGGGCCCTCCTGCAGGGACCTTGCCTCCTGTCTTTGACAGACCACCCTCTCTCTCTGCATCACTCTTGTTGTAGGCCACTTTCTTCCAACAATTCATTTTATTTTGGCCTAAAACTCTGTGTATAGCTGCATGAAGCTCTTGCTGTCTGAGTTTACAAATTGCTTAATTTTTTTTTGAAAAGGAAGACTATTGCTAGTGTTGTTTCTCCTATCTTGGCTCGGTGTCACGTGCGGGAGGGCAGAGAAGTTGCTCTTTGTGCCTGGTTGGCTGAACAGTCTGCTGAGTGAGCTCGTGGTCACAAGGTCGGGGGCAATTACCGCAGTTCCCCTTTCCCTAGAGCACGTAGTAAGACAGCACGTCCCCACTTCTGTTTGATTCTGTTCGAAGTGGGTGTGGGATATAACGTGCTTCACCAACGAACCGTGAGCGGAGGTGATGTGCACTGTGTCCAGGCCGCAGTGTTAAGGTCGGGGCCTGATGTGCCATGTGATCTTCCTGGCTTGACGTGGTGATTGCGGAGCCCTGGGCTGCCCGAGGCCCCCAGGTGACCACATTCACAGAGTGCCCTTCCAACCTGTGTTTGGACATAAAACATTAGCAAGAAATAAGCTTCTCTTATACGGAGCCACTGATATTTAGGGACACTTGTCACTCCAGGAAAAACTTAGCATGACCTGATACAGTAAGTAAGAAATATAGTTCTTAGGAGCCTTGTTGCACCACGCGAAGGGCTTCTACTTCTCGTTTCTCTTCAAGGCCAGGCAACCTGGCAACCCGTCCTAATAACCCATTTGTCTTCTTTGTGGAGAGCTTGGGAAGAGGCATCTCTGACCCCACCCAGCCTGCTCCCCTACTCCTGCCCCTACGTCCCTGGTTGAGACTCAAACATCCATCCGGTACGCTCCAGACCTATGTGACTGTGCACTTCCTCTCCTCCTCCTCCTCCGCACTTTGGAGCAGATGGAATTTTTTCCAAGACTATTTCGACTTGTCACTCTCATGTTGGATTTTTTTTTTATTGTATATTTTCCCAATCAAGTTAATTGAAGTGAAAAGTTCCATTCTATGAACAAGAGACCTCTAACTTTCCCTATCTGCTTAATACATTTCAACTACGGGCACTGAGGGGGGCCCTTGACGGGATGAGCGCTGGGTGTTATTCTGTATGTTGGCAAATTGAACACCAATAAAAAATAAATTTATATAAGAAAAGAAAAAAAGAAAAGAAAGAAAAGAAAAATAAATAAATAAATAACCAAATAAATTTCAACTACAAAGGCCCTTTATTCCTCCCTTCTATTTGCCTTCAAACACTCTTTGTGAAGCATCTTTAATTGTTCTAACATAAACGTCGCGCAACTGGTTTCCATACTATGAAAACATTTAGACCCCAGTGTGTGTGTGTGTGTGTGTGTGTTATATTTCTAATTTCTTGAGCTTTAGCAAGAACTTTATCTTTTCCCCTTAAAATCCCTTTAAAATTTTCATGCCTAGCTGAGAAAAGCTTGCTCCAGTCCTGGACTCAGTATAGTTACTTGTAATTATCTTCAAGTTCAAAAAAAATTTTTTGTTTCTAGTGCTTCGAATTCTTTTTCCACTGTATTGAATAAATAGAAGTAATTTATTATTGAAAGCGCTGCTGTTTCGCGGGTTTGGTGGGTGGGAGTTGACATTTGGGATATTGTGTAATGTATAATGAGTATGAAATGAGTGGTTCTGATCCAGTCAGCATCAAAGGCAATTTCCCTTGTAGGACAAAATGCTTGCAAATTAAGTCGCATATCTTTACGAAGGCAGGGAACGGCACAGACTGGAAATATTGATTTTGATTCTGCTCTTCTTAGAAATTGTTTTGGATGTGTATTCAGAAACATATTTTCCCTGAGACAGAACCCTATATTTTCTGCCACAGAGATGTTTGAAAGACATCATTGGCAAGGATTGTTTTTTCAGATGCTATGGAAATAAAATCAATAGGGGCTAATTTCTACTTGTCGCTTTCTATGAATGTTGCCTGATGGGGCTGCAAACCAGCTACGAAATGAGGCTGAGGATTGTTGCTCCCGCTTCTCCGTCTTTCCCTCTCTGGACTGGACTATGCAGAAAGGCTTTGCCCAAAGGGAGGTCCAAGGGTGGGACTTGCTTAGAAATGACACGCTGGGAAAGTTATTGCTCGGCCGAGAGACAGAGAGGAAATAGCCAAGAAGAAGAATGGCACACACGGGCTGCCAGAGAAGATGGAAGACGGAGTTTCTGCCCATAAAACAGCAGCGTCATTGAATTGGAAGGTGCCAACTGCAAGATGAAGGAATATGTGAATTTGCCTGGAAAGGACACTGAAATGGGGCCAGTTTCTCACACCAGTTCAGGAAGAAGCCCCTGCTCTGTCTCTTGCCTTAGTATCTCATGCCTCTGTTTACTCTTTTCCGCCTCAATTGATTTCTAGAATATAATTCTAATATAATATAATATAATATAATATAATATAATATAATATAATATATAATATAATATAATTATATATAATATAATTAATATATAATATATATATTCTGCCTCAATTGATTTCTAGAATATAATTCTAAAATAATTAATATAATATAATATAATTATATATAATATAATTATATATAATATAATTATATATAATATAATTAATATATAATATTATATATTCTGCCTCAATTGATTTCTAGAATATAATTCTAATATAATATAATATAATATAATATAATATAATATAATTATATATAATATAATTTCTAGGAGTAAAGCGCATGAAGTTGTTGCCCATGGAGCCCTTCCTTCCTTCCAACAAAACGATTAACTTTCACGAATTCACTTAGAACTGTTACAGATATCCGTCCCCACTTCACAGCGTTCCTTTGCTCAGCTCTTCCCGCTCCAGATGGGAAAGCTGAGGGCTTGCAGACGTCTGGTCGATGCCTGTTCTTCCTACCACGGGCCCCGACTTTGGGGCTGAGCGACTGGCTCCATAAGTCGTCAGGAACCTGCCACTGAGAACCATCCCCAGTCCTCTACCAAACTGGTGGGACTTGAAGCCTTGACACGCTGCTGGGTGACCCTTGTGACCGATCCGCCCAGCCCAGATGTGGCGTCCATGCTTCTCTGACCGGTTCTCAGCACCTGGACTTCCTTTCCTCTGGCTCCCTGGTTGGTTTGAACAGACGCCGTCAAGCGATGCAAGGCTAGCAGGGAGTCAAAGGGATTTCCTTTCTCTAACCCATCCCTGCCTTGGGTGCATGTTGCTGGGCTGACGTTTCCCCAACTGGGACTTGTACTGGGTGGTCCTGTCCTTTCTCGGTGTGTCCAGCCCTCCCCGGGCTCCAGGAATGCCATTTCCTCCCCTTACGCCTTCATCCCTAGCGATGGAACAGTTTGTTACTCATCTCTGGATGCTTCACCATCTCTTGTTAGTTCTCTTAACCCTTCCCGCAGTGTGTGAATAAATGATCGCTTCATTACATTCTCTTCATTTGGACCGTCTAAGGAGCATCTTGCTTCCTGCCTGTGCCCTGTCTGATAGAAACACAATCTAAGGAGAGTAGAAATAAAGAAGTGTAGACATTTCAGCAGTCAGGGAAGTCTTCCTGGGAAGGATAAAGCGTGAGCTGTAACTTGAAGACATAGATCAGGGTGGAAAGAATTCGAGGTAATGTGACGATTGAGAGGGGAACGGCTCATATCTATCTGGACTAGTTAGTGTTGTGCCATTTGCAACTAAACAACTTGGCTTAAACAAAAGAAATTTACTGGTTTGCTTTTTCTTTTCAACTAAAATCCAGGAGTTGGGGATCCCTGGGTGGGTCAGCGGTTTGGCACCTGCCTATGGCCCAGGATGTGATCCTGAAGTCCCGGGATCAAGTCCCGCCTTGGGCTCCCGGCATGGAGCCTGCTTCTCCCTCTGCCTGTATCTCTGCTTCTCTCTCTCTCTCAATCTGTGTCTATCATAAATATAAATAAATAAATAAATCTTAAAAAAAAATAAAATCCAGGAGTTTCAGGCATGGCTGGACCCAGGAACTTAAACAAAATTACAAGAATCAATCTTGTTTCACATTTTAACTTGGTTTCTTCCTTTTTTGGGGTCATTATCTGCCAGGATTTATCTTTTTGGTACAAAATGGACTCCAGGAACTTCCAGCATGTCCCGTCCCATCACCTCACAGTCTCAGAAGAAGCAGAATGTTTTTTCTTCCAATACTCCAGGGCGATGTCTCTCAAAAGACCCCTCCGGCACTGTTTGGGTCAGGCATGCACACACACATGCACTGGAACCTCGGCTGAATGATCTTCCCAAGTTTCGTCTCCTTAATTGTATTGTAATCGTCTTTGTCCATAACCAATCACCATAGGTGACTTGCAGGGAAGTAGACTGTGACTTCCTAGAACATTCATATTTTTACGAATTTAACATATTGGTAGCTTTAAAAGCAGGGCAACTGCCTTAGAGCAGTAGACTGTTCAGCCAACTGTACTGAAACACCTGATGCCAGCTTCTGAGGAGTTTGACCTGGAACATTTTCAAAGGCAGAGCATGCGTGCGGTGCTGTGCTGCAGGGAGAGGTGGGGAGCAAGGTAGCACACGTTGGAGGGGATTGAGATTGAGAATCCCTCTGTAAGATGCGATAGCTTCCAAGGGCACTTTGCTAAGTAATCTTAAGAGACAATAGGCCTTAGATCCATCTATGTCCAACTGTTGGCTCAGCGTCTGCTTTTTAAGTCAGTACCGACCTTTGATTCTTTCTTGGGTCAATCCAGCATCAGTACTTCTACTGTGAAATCAGAATCCCACTGTTTGCAAGTTCATGGTGGTAAGTGCGTCGTGAGCCAACAAGTTCATGGTGGTGTGTGTGTCGTGAACCAACGAGGAATCCCAGGAGGGAGTATTTTCCGAAGCTGTAAACATTGCTACCATCATGGAACATCCTCACCAGTCGGCCTGACGATCCAGAAGTCAACACACACCACAGATTTGGTGACATGCTGGACTGGAAACCCATGACCTTCCTGGTTCCCAAGGATGGTTCAGAGTCGGGGTCTTATTCCCAGCTGAAGAGCAGGTAAGGTAGTGGTTTGGGGGGCACCAGAGAGTCTCCAAGGGATTGCTGCACACTGGCGTTAGGCCAGGGTCACGTGGGGTCCTCAGGAGGAACGACTCATGAGAAGACAAAGCAGAGGCGATGTTGGACATGAGGTGCTGCTGGGAGCTCCCATTTTCCTTAATCCTCCACAAGTCCTTTGAACTTCTTGCAAGATACATCCACGAAGGCAAAAGAAACAAAAGCAAAAATGAACTATTGGGACTTCATCAAGATAAGAAGCTTTTGCACAGCAAAGGATACAGTCAACAAAACTCAAAGACAACCTACAGATGGGAGAGGATATTTGCAGATGACGTATCAGATAAAGGGCTGGTGTCCAAGATCTATAAAGAACTTATTAAACTCAACGTCAAAGACACAAACAATCCAATCATGAAATGGGCAAAAGACATGAACAGGAATTTCACAGAGGAAGTAGGGTCTATTCTTATTTCTGCTTCACAAAGGAGAGATCTGGGCCTTGGAGAGGTGAAGGAATTTGAGGCCAAACTGCCTAAACTGCTGATTAGCGAAATCACACTTTGATCCTCTAAATCCTGAGAGTCTGACGACTCCATCTGAGCCCTAGTTACGATCTACTGAACAAGGCAACTTTTGAGCAGGATTATCTCCTCCTAACAAACGGAGTACTGGGAGTGGGGATAAAACATCTGATGACACAGTGACCCAGAGTATTCACCCACTAGCATGTCTGGTTAATGAGGAACTTCTCTGAACGGACCCGAAGGAGGACAGTGGTAATAAGCCAACTTCTGTGAGGGTTTACTAGGCTACATCATGGGCCTTGAAAGACGTCTGTGCCCTAAGTCCTAGAAACTGCAATTGAGCTACATTACATGGTGGAAGAAATTCTGTAGGTGTGGTTAAGTCGAGGAACAGATGCGACTGAGTGAATGCTCTTGAGATGGGAAACGATCCTGAGTCGTGTTGGGTGAGCACAATCCAATCACAAGGGTTCTTAGAAGAGGGAGGCAGGAGGATCAGGGTCAGTGAAGGAGATGTAATGACGCTCTGCTGGCTTTGAAGATGGAGGAAGGGGCCACGAGCCAAGCAGTGAGGGTGTCCTCGAGAATCTGGCCACTGGGGCAGACGAGCCTCTGCCCTTGAGCCTCCAGAAGGAACCAGCCCTGATGACACCATGACTTGAGCCCAGGGACACTGATGTTGGACATGTGACCTTCGTACGTAAGAGAATACATTTGTGCTGTTCTAAGCCACGTGGCCCCTACATGGTCTCAGAGATGATTAGTCCCTTCACACATGACAACAGGTGAGGCTCTGTGCACTTTGTTTGTCTCTAGTAAGGGAAAAGTCCGTAGTTTCTCATCGCCGGAATGCAAGCAAGTCAGCCTTTGGGTTTGGGGGACTCTATTAGTGATGACGAAGTGCGCTGTGGGCTTTTCACCCGGCAACGTCTTGTCCCTGTGTGTGCGCTGAAACTCTCTTCGGCGAGAAAGCCCTTCTTTATTCTTTTTTCTCTACCCCTTTTGAAAAAAATACTCATTTGCCTTTGAACAAACAATATCTGGTGATCAGTTTATGGAGCTTATCATGCTTGCACTAACTTGTAGGTCACCAGATCTTCAGCTGTGTGGGGCAGGAGCTGTGCGGTTTTCCTCGGTGCGGCCTTCCCGGCGGGGGCTTTGCACCACATGATGAGAAAGTATGTGCACGGGTAGATGAGTGCATCGATGGGGTTTCCTCCTCTAGCAGATCGAACCTCCTCGAAGATGGAGACAAATCCTCAGAGTTATGTCATCTACACCTGGGTTTTCCATGCATACGATCAAATATGCACCGTAATTCTAGTTTAGAGCATATGGTCACTGTCGTCCCACGTCTTTGTGATTTACTTTGGGAAACAGCAAATGTGAACCACTGTGTCTGACATCAGAAGTCCACAGTCCAAGCTTGGACCCGCCGCCTCTTTGTAGACTAACAACGGCGTGTGCTGGTGCTGCTCCGAACTTGCACATTCTATGCCGCCAACACGGAGCCGTACCCTGTAAGCTCTGCAACCCAAGTAAAAACTCCATCTAGTGTTTTGTCTGCAGCCCTGCAGCATCAAATGTCACTTCATTTAAAGGTAGTAGGCAGCCACTGGAAATGACAAATACTCTGGAGGACTGTGTGGAGGTTCCTCAAAGAGTTAAAAATAGACCTGCCCTACGACCCAGCAATTGCAGTGCTGAGGATTTGCCCCAAAGATACAGATGCAGGGAAACGCCGGGACACCTGCACCCCAATGTTCACAGCAGCAATGTCCACAACAGCCAGACTGTGGAAGGAGCCTCGGTGTCCATCGACAGATGATGGGTAGAGAAGCTGTGGTCTGTGTAGACACTGGGATATTCCTCAGTCACTAGAAAGGACAAATCCCCACCATTTGCTTCGACGTGGATGGAACTGGAGGGTATGATGCTGAGTGAAGTAAGTCAATCGGAGAAGGACAAACATTAGATGGTCTCATTCACTTGGGGAATATAAAAAATAGTGAAAGGGAATAAAGGGGATGAGAAAAATGAGTGGGAAATATCGGGGGGGTGGGGAGACAGAACATAAAGACTCCTAACTCTGGGAAAGGAACTAGGGGTGGTGGAAGGGGAGGTGGGCAGGGTGTGGGGTGACTGGGTGACGGGCACTGAGGGGGGCACTTGACGGGATGAGCACTGGGTGTTATTCTATATGTTGGCAAATTGAACACCAATAAAAAATAAATTTATTATTTAAAAAAAATTAAAAGGGCAGCCCTGGTGGCACAGCGGTTAGGTGCCGCCTGCAGCTTAGGGTGTGATCCTGGAGACCCGGGATCAAGTCCCACATCGGGCTCCCTGCATGGAGCCTGCATCCCCCTCTCCCTGTGTCTCTGCCTCTCTCTCTGTGTCTGTGAATAAATAAATAAAATCTTTAAAAAAATAAAATAAAATAAATCTATGACAAAATCTGTAAGGATATTTATACACAATAAAGTCTGTAAATAACTAAAAAAAATAAATCTATAAAATAAATAAAAGAAAAGAAAATAAAAGAAAAGAAAAAATTAAATAAATAAAGGTAGTAGCCAGATGAACATCCTTGATTCTTTCTCGGACACTGGCATCTATCACTACAACCTCCAAGTTGCTGAGAATACCAGCGTTTGGGGCCTCGAACTGAAGAAGGAGAAGGCGGAGAGGGAGGGGAAGGGACTGGGGGAGAGGGAGGAGCCGATGGAAGAGGAGGAAGAAAATAGGCAACATTGCAGAAGCAGAATCAGGCCACCCAGGTTTGCATATACCCGTTCTGGGCTACGAGCCACCGGAAACCTTGTGCCCTTGGGAAAAATCACCCACAGGCTCTATCTCACCACGCATTTCACGGGCAACATCAGGACCAATCTCACAATACCGCTTACATGCGCGCTAGCACCCCGGATGGCACCGACAGCGTCAGTGAGTGGCGTTAATCAGTTGGCTTGAGGAACCCAATGACTCCAACTGGGTGGACCGAGGTCTAGCTTTGCTCCTACATTGCGGTTGGCTACTTTCCACGTCTGGTCCGAGCTCCGCTCCCTTAAGGAAATCCAACGTCTAGTGTCTTTTAGAATCTCCTAGCACCGTATTTTCATGAACTCAATTTAATAATTAATTTTCTGGGGGGGAGAAGTGCAGACAGCAAACATTTGCCTTTTATCTCTACCTCCGTAGAACTAATGATGGGAAATAGAAAAACAGACTTGTTTATTAACACAGAAGAAAAATGATCAAAACATCAAAACTCAGCCTCATCCAGGAAGTTTACAAACATGGAAAAGATGTGAGCTCTCTCTGGAAACCGTGCGGTGTCCTTCTCATTTGCATGAAACAGAAATGTGCTTCCTCTTCACAATTAATACTCTGTCAGCAAAAAAAAAAAAACAAAAAAAACAAAAAAACATTTTTGTTGTTGTTGGTGGTGGTGGTGGTTTTTTTTTTTTTTCAAAAAATCATTTGATAAGAGATGACCAGGTGAGTTCTGAATATTGATTTACTCCCATTTCCTTGTAAGGAAAAAAAATCTTAGTTTTGTTGTTGCTGTTTGATCCTTATAATTGGACTTTTATGCAATCGCAACCTCCCCAAGTGGCGGAAACCCCAGCACCACGTGTCTACAGGAAACGTCTGCTCTTCTTCAAAGGAGCCTCGGAGGCACGTGTACCGCCCAGGTCGGCATCTCCGCCCTGACGTCCCCTCCCCAAAACACACTCCTGAAACATCGGATCTGGCACTGGTCGTGGCGTTCAAACTTGACCGTCTTGCTGCGTTCATCCAGGGGCTGCGAGCCACAAGGTTTTATTTTGTACTTTATCTTTTTTCCGATCAATAAAACCATATAACTAGTGCCGGAGAGCCCACAGCCGGCGCCGAGGCCAGCACGCAGTGTATGCTAATCAATTTTTAATTACGGCTTTAATTTTATATGACGCCATTTAACTTTATTACATGTGTTCAAGGGAAGCTGTCAGACCACGGGATCGACGGCGTGGGCCAGGGCAAGGAGCGGCCCGGGCTGCCGCAGGTGTATGGCATCATTAAGGAGATCACACACGGCCGTGCGCTGCGCTGTGCGTATTGTGCACATCAACGCGCCATATGCTCCGAGGCTGGGAGGGCTTCGTCCCGGGCGGTCGTGAGCAGCGCGGCTCAGGGAGCGGGCCGGGCGGCCTGGGAGTGGGCTGGGGCCCCGACCCCCGCAGCTGTCCACGGCCCGCGGGACTGTTGCTTCCATCCTCTGAGCCTCAGATTCTGCATCAGAAGAAGGATCGTGGTAGTTACGGTCTTTATGAGTCAAAATAAGAGGTAAGGGAAGCTGAGCCAGGACGGGGCAGGGGGGCACCCACTTCCCTGGTCCCGGAAATTTAAGGAGAAAGAAAAAGGAAGAAAGGAGGCCTCCTTTTCCACATCCTGCTCCCTCTACTTCCTGTGCGGCTCTGCAGGCTGTACTTCCTCGCGGAACCCATTGCAGACAAACCAGGAAATGAGGAAAACCACGCTTAGGGCAGGGAAAGAACAGGGAGGCCGACTGCGTCACCGGTCAAGAGAAACCCCGATGCGACCGCAGTTTGAAGGGCTCAGGGTATTTTGCAGCAACCGTTTCTCATCACGTGCACACGCGTGTGCATGTGCGTGTGCGTGTGCGTGTGCGGACGGGATGTTGAAGATCGCTCCTCGCCGTAGCAGGCTTTGACACGCCTGCAAAGGGAGCCAAGTGGAACAGAATGGGGTTCAGGAAGCGTCCCATTGTCTGATAGGGACGGCGAGTCAGGGGGGTCTGTGTTCCCCTGCGAGAATGACCTGCCGGAATCTCCAGCCCTGGCCACAGACACCGCGTGTGGTCGCCCATTAATCAAACAGAAAGGTCTCCCCGGCATAGAAAATAGAATGTGAAGCGTCCTACAGCGGAATATAAACCAACTGAGCGGAGCCACGTAGCAAGCAACGGCACGGATGGTACTGAGCGCGTCCAGCACGGCCGAGAAGCGTGCGAAGGTGCTTCACGTCTTAATTTCTACTTTGCTTTCATGACCGTGGGGCAAAAGCAACGCTCTTTGGACTCATGGGATTTGGGAGGCCTTCTTCAAAGATATATATATATATATGATGTATATTTTTGATATATGATATATTTTTTATTTTTTTGATATATATATATATATATATATATTTTTTTTTTTTTTTTTGACGGAGCTCTTTGGTCGCTTGGCGACCTCCATCCACGGTTTGGCTTGCTGTCTTCTCCGCAGACTATATGCCATCTTATCCAGGAAGCCTCTGTTCTCTCTCTTGGAAAGAACAAACAAACGAAAAAACGCCCTCCCGTGCCCCGTCTCATCCTTATTTTCCCTTTTCCCGTGGGAAAATACCTCTTCTTCACTGACTCAACTGGCTGCATGCGCATGTGCTGTCCGTCCGAGGAACCTTCGATCTGTTCACTCACTCGCCACCGCACTTCCTGAGCACCCTCCGGGCGCCGACTGCTCCCCTCGGCTTGTTGCTGTGCTTAGTGAGCAAGCGCCTCCTATGCGTCCACGCTTTTCCGGGCACAGGGTGGTCAGAGACGGACAAGGACCGAGACCGCCATCTGGGAGCAGAGAATGTCAGTAAATGGAATCATTCCGTGCGGTGGTAAGAACCTCAAAGGAAATGAGTTTAAATGATATCACAGGAAGGGGTGGGGGGGGTGAAGGTTCAGGGACAATCTGAGGAGCGGACACTTTAACTACGAAGGGGGCTCCATGGCTCCGTGGGCTCCGTGGGCTCCGTGGGCTCCGTGGGCTCCATGGGCTCCGTGGACTCCATGGGCTTGGTGGGCTCCATGGGCTCTGTGGCCTTGGTGGGCTCCATGGCCTCCGTGGGCTCCGTGGGCTCCGTGGCCTCCATGGGTTCTGTGGGCTCCGTGGGTTCTGTGGGCTCTGTGGGCTCGGTGGCCTCCGGGGCCGCTGTGGGCTTCGTGGGCTTGGTGGGCTCCGTGGGCTTGGTGGGCTCCATGGGCTCGGTGGCCTCTGGGGGTTCTGTGGGCTCCGTGGGCTCGGTGGGCTCGGTGGCCTCCGTGGGCTCCGTGGCCTCCGTGGGCTCCGTGGGCTCCATGGGCTCCATGGGCTCGGTGGCCTCCGTGGGCTCCATGGGCTCCATGGGCTCGGTGGCCTCCGTGGGCTCCATGGCCTCCATGGGCTCCGTGGGTTCTGTGGGCTCCGTGGGCTCAGTGGCCTCCATGTGCTCCCCCCTCTCCTGCCCTGGTGGCTTTGGGGAGCTGCCAGGGGCCCCAGGAGTCCAAGGCTCCGGCCCAGGAGTGGGCGGGAGGCCTGGGGTGGGTCGTGAGCAGCCCGGGAGGGACCCTGTGAGCCCTTTGGGTGCCTTCCTTTCCACAAGTGGGTAATTTGCTCTCCCTCCTCGTTGCGCTTTCCGCTTTTGTTTTTTAATTTGAAATAACACCATTCGGCTGGCACAGCCTGCGGGGAGAGGCACGTTATTACTTCTTCTTAATATAATGTGAGAAAGTTGCTGAGCCAGGGCTGTGGAGCAGGAGCAAGTTGCACGAGGTCTCGGAAGAAGAGGACCGTGGAGACAGGCCCCCGCCACGGGCGTCCGTGGAGAAGCCAGTGCCCCGCAGGCCCATATCTTCCCGAGTTCCCGCGTGTCCCTCTCGGCCCGCGTCCTCAGCTCGGGCAGCAGTGGGCAGGGGCCAGCCCGCAGCAGGTGCCTGTGGGCCCGGGTCGACCCTCTCGCGAGGAGCCGTGATGCTCGGGCCCCCGGGGTGCCGGAGTCTTACAAAGGACGACGCACGGAAGCGACAAGTGGGATCGTGTCTCCCGGAACCCGACGGGGGTCGCCGGCCGTGTCGTCATTTGACTTCCTTATTGATCCTGATCCGCTCGCCGAGGAGACCTCTGGTGCTGCCGCCCTGGAAGGTGTGATTAAAACTCAAGCAAAGCAAAGCAAATACATCGGAGAGTCGAGAGGGGAGGACGGGGAGCAGCATGGAAATGGGCGGGAAATGCCGAAGAGACGGGGTCGGAATCCTCGGCGCAGCCAGGGGACGGAGATCACGGGGGACGGGGGAGGACAGGCTTTCCAAGACGCGGGAACAGCAACGAGGGAGGGACGAGGGGGGAGAACCACGGGGGCGGGCAGGGCAGGCCTGTCGGGAACCTTCGGGGTGTCATCGTCAAGGCCCATCGCTCTGCCAGCCCAGGGGGCTCCAGGGAGGCGGTGGGGCTTGTCCGAGACCCAAGGGGATGAGCCGCTCTGCCCTCCGGGATGCATTTTTATTCTGGGACATCGCCACCGTACTGCGTTTAGTTTACGAGCCTTAATTAGGCCCGGGACACCGCCAGAGGCTCAGGCCCGGCCAGTCAACCCCGTCCCCGTGCCCCAGAGACGGTCACTAACTCACGGCCCATCATGCGGCCCAAGGATGCCCCAGCAGCGGTGGAGGATGATGGTTTCTTTCTCATTCCATCTGATGGGGTCGGGGAGCGACTGCGAATCGTTTGGAATCATTTACCACTAGATGGAGCCTGAGAATAAAAATCAGCGAGGAAAGACGGCCGGGGCCCAAAGGAGACCCGGTTCCAGGGACATATATATGTCCATGTCCCGATATATGTTTTGATTTAAATTCAACGAGCCGGATCCCTGGGTGGCTCAGGGCTTTGGTGCCTGCCTTTGGCCCAAGGTGTGACCCCGGGGTCCCAGGATCGAGTCCCACGTTTGGCTCCCTGCATGGAGCCTGCTTCTCCCTCTGCCTGTGTCTCTGCCGCTCTGCCCCCCCTCTCTCTGTTGTGAATAAATAAAAATAAAATAATAAATAAATAAATAAATAAATAAATAAATAAATAAATAGTCAACGAGCCAACATGGAGCCCTCATGAGTTTCAGAGTAGAGGTGAGTGATTCTCCAGTTGGGTAGACCAGTGGTCATCCCAGCAGGTGCCCTCCTCCGCGCCTGTCACACAGTGACCCCCCCCCCCACCCCCAACCACCTCCCCTCCAGCCACTCTGGCTCCCTTCCCTGGCCAAGAGTCTCCCAGGGTCTGTGTCCCCCTCCGACGACTCCCATGCCACCTCCTCCCCTCCCCTACGACCCCCTGTGCTGTCGCTTATGTTCCCCGTGTGAGTGAAACCATGTGATTGTCCTTCTCTGCTTGGTTTTGCTCGGCATCAAACCCTCCAGTTCCATCCACGTCGACGTACGTGGTGAGATTTCGTCGCTCCCGAGGGCTCAGGAACATCCCGCCGTGTACGCAGACCCCGTCTCCTTTATCCATCATCAGCCGAGGGACATCGGGGCTCCTCCCACAGCTCGGCTGCTGTGAGCATCGGGGGGCAGGCGGCCCCCGGGATCACTACATTTTTGGGGTCCCGGGATCACACCGCACGTGAACACAGCACGGCTGTTGGGTTTTTCCCTTCACGAGGCAGCAAACTCCCCCCATTCTGACTCGGCGGCGGCGACGTCCTCTCCCCGTCAGCACTAAGGATCCCAAGCCACCAGCTCGCGGTGGGGAACGCGCTGGGTCGGTTCACCCAACGTCTGCTCGGGGCGTCCTCCACGGGGGTCCCTTTACTTCGGGTTGGGACAGGGGCACTAAAACCTCCGATCCCAAGAGACTGGCACGGTCCTCGTAGCTCGGCTCGGCGTGCAACAGTTCCGTCAATCACATGCATTTCGGTGCATTTTAATGGGATTTGATGTGCCGTCGAGGTAAATGGGAAAAGAGCTGAGGCACCCACGTGGCTCGTGCCGATGCGGCAGGCGCACGGCTGCTTCTCTGCTCCCGTTTCCCTGCAGCGAGGGTGGGACCCGGAGCTGGTGCTTGGGACCCGCTGTCCGACTGTAGCAAGGGTAGCAAGCGATTCCCTTGGCGGGGAAACTTCTCAGACGTTCTGGGTGTTCGTCCCGCACAGCCCTGCTCTGCTGGGCCTTCCACGGGCTGTGCAGGCGCCTTATTTCCAGTATTAAGCCGCTTTCTGCTTCTGCTTGCAGCAGTGGAACCGCGGCTGGTTAGCCAGAAAGCCCTGCCCGCGGGCGTGGCGCTTGCTTTCCACGTCAGGCAGCAGCAGTTTGGCCTCCCCGACCCAGGGCATCCCGGTGCTGTCAGGTGGCAGGCGGCCGGCGACTCCCAGGAGTACAGACTGACTCCTGGTCACGCTCAGCTCCCGGGTGACCCATGGGGTGGAAGAAAAAAGAGCAGAAGCATGGAGAGCGGTGCAAGGGGGTACTCAGGCTGCACCGGGGAGAGGAAATGCAATGATGAGCATCGTACACTGTCCCCGAGGGGGCTTCCTTAGGGTTGGAGGAGAACAGCCGTAGACCTTCGGGGCACACTCCGTGTGGCACATCTTCAAGGCTGAACTTGCAGCATCTTTGATGGCGACGCAGCCCAGGCCCCTCCAGGGAGAGAGACGCACGATTTGTCGCTCCCAAAAGTCCCGCGTTGGGATCCCTTCACGGCAAACACCACTTGGAGACGGAGGTCAGGAGGCCTTCCCCTCTCCGCTCCCCCCTCGACATGGTTATATTTGCAGCATCCACGGTAGGATCTTGCATCAGGAAAGGCTCGGAGTTGATTTGGGTTTGACCCCGTCCTTTTGCATGGAAGGACCCGACCCTGCGCGCACACAGGGGGCGCACACGGGGTGGGGGCGTGTAAGAGAAGCGCTGAATAAAACAGAAATGCAAGAGTTAAACCGGAGCTAGAAGCTGTGTCTGGACTGTTCGTCCTGGTCCTTTCAACTGTCACTGAGGGTCAGCACTTACCGCCCGGGGCCTCCTGTCTGTCTTCACCCCGCCCGGAAATGGAAGGTGCCCACTAATTGCACAAATCCTGGAGGCAGACGCACGAGTGCCGAACAGCCAGTTACCCTGTAGCACCACGTGGTGCGGATCTGGGCTCCGCTCTTGTTGAATCTCCTGGAAGGACGGCGGGGGCCGGATCCCATCCCCCCCAAGGCTGGATGGAGGTGGTTGGCTTCATCTACCCTTCCCTCTCCCGCGGCCTGTGCTGAGCTCCTGTCCCCTCTTCCTCAATCACATCCATGTGATTATTTCCCCAACTTTAATCTTCTTTCTCAAGCTCCCTGTGCTCATTCTGTCCGAGCACGGAACTGAGCTGTGCACGTAGACGGTTTACCTGGTCTCCCACTTCATGGAAGGGCTCCTGACGGAGCCGACTTGGCTGCTTTTGACATCCGCTCCCTGGATACCTACACTGGGCACAGGGCCTAAAACAGCAGTAGGCAGTAGGCGCTCAAATGTTCCTTCAGGTAGACCAGAACCCTTCACAGCCTCACGTATCTGTCTACACCTACCATCCTGCCGTAGAGACCAACAGAGTAGCACTAATCCTGGATGGACACGTGGATGCAAGAGGAGATGCCTCCTTCGAAGACCTTCCTCTTGTTGGTCGCACACGTCTGATCCCCAACAGCACTGCTCCGGGTCCACCCCAGCTGCTGTCCAGATCTGGACGGAGCAGGGTTAGGAGCCCCTAACCTCAGATTCACCCAACCTTCCTCTATCACTAATCCACTCACCCCATTATCGGCCATTTGCCAGGCAGCTGGAGGTATTATACCTTGGAGCGGGTGGTATGGGTGCCAAGACCAATAACCCGGAGACCAATAACCCGGATATTATACCTTGGAGCAGGTGGTATGGGTGCCGAGACCAATAACCCGGAGAGCCGGCACTCAAGGGGCCGCGCAGTCTCTGAGGAGAGGTCGCAACATTACAGGCAGGGAGCGACTTGCAAACCAACGTTTGCAGGCCAGAGGGACCGTCGTGAGTTTTTGAAGTCAAGCGGGCGGTTGAAGGGAGCAGGGGAGGCTGGATGTGAGCCGCGGAACCGTGAGGCAACCCTGGGGCACCATCGTGTGTGGATTTGCAGGGTATTTTCTGGCTGTCTGTTGCCTTCGACCAGTGGAGCCCAGAGGTGTGCGGCCTGCTCATGACCATGAACCCACAGGGGCTCTGGCTGCAGCAGGGAGGGCTCTTCAGGGCCCGTGAGAAATGCTTATACTCCAAGATCCAACTAGCTTGAGCTGGAGATTTTTTTTTTTTAAGATTTTATTTATTTATTCATGAGAGACACAGAGAAAGGCAGAGACGCAAGCAGAGGGAGAAGCAGGCTCCATGCAGGGAGCTCAATGTGGGACTCGATCCCGGGACCCTGGGGTCACGCCCTGGGCCCAAGGCGGCGCCAAACCCCTGAGCCACCCAGGGATCCCTTGAGCTGGAGACTTTGACAACCGTCTCTGCTGTTACAAGGGGATTTTCAAGGGAAGAGAGGGAGGGGGCAGGGCTGATGTTCCTGTGCCTTCTGAGCAAATGCATCAGAGAGTGTTCTCGCAGGGAACGAAAGTATAACTAATGAAATTAAATTCAGAGAAGAAAGATGAGCTCTGCTAATGATTAATGTTCAACTTAATAGACGAGCAGGACATGCTGAGCTGAGAAGTCGCCCAGAGGGTTCCAGGCTGGTGCCCCTGTGAAGGAGGAACAATGAAAGAAACAATTTCAGCTCCCCTGCTCCTCTCCCGGCCCCAAACAGCTTGTCTCTGGGGAAATACAATTATTAATTGCTCTCAAATGTCAGCTGCTTTGTTGCAAAGTAGTCATGTCCTCAGCTACTTTCTGATCCCCCCTCCCACCAAAAAAAAAAAAAAAGACTTGAAATGCGGAAATCAACTCTTGATTGCTGCTTGAAATCAAATATGAGGCCTGCAACCCACTCAGCATGTGCACTAGCTTTGGACAAAGGGACAGACTGATCTAATCCAACAGGAGTGGAGGGAGACCCTGCAGCTCCCCGTCCGTCCCCTGGAGGAAGGCACGGCCAAGCACAGGAGCGGGGCAAGGAAGGGTCTGTAGAGGGCACTGCCTGGGCCCGAAGGAGCCAGAGGCATCGTCCCCGGGGAACAGGCTCTGGGCTCAGAGCACAGGATGAGGGGTACCCGGAGTCTGCTGCTTTCTCTCTTCCAGGCACAAGAGGCAGGCAGGTAAGGACCATCCCTCTTGGCCCCCACTTTGGGATGTATGGCCTTGTTTCTTCCCCATCTTTCCTTTGTTGGGGTTTGATGGAGCCCTACATGTGTGTCGGGCCCCGGGATGGAGAAGAGGGTGGGTAACTGAGGATGCTCGGCTCCCTGTGGAGTCTGGGAGGTGGGCAGCTGGGAAGGAAGCCACCCGGAGAACCCAGAGCAGGCCGGCACGCACAGGCAGGGCACCGGGGGAGGGGGGGGGGGCGGTGGTGGCATCTGTGTGACGGCCCAATAATCCCCCTATTTTGGACTCCGTTGTCTTTAACTCCGTAGTCTTTAAAATAATGTAATCTCCGGGACTCTGAGGCCTTCCCAAATCCTATTGACCTGAGAGTGGGATGAGAACTGATCTCATTTGTGTCCGAATGAATGAATGTTGTCTGTGCAAGCAGCAGACATCAGGCCCAGGCTCGCATCCAGCACAATAAAAGCAAATGCAGGCTTTGTGGTTGCAGATGGGCGGGCAAGCAGCAGCCGGGCCCCCCTCTCCTGTAGGGCCTGCAAGGGTTCTGAGGGTGCGGGGAGCGCAGGCCTCCGTGCTCGTTTGCTGAGCGCCTCATGCCCTTGCTGACACTGTGTCCGGATTGGCCGTCCCCCGGGTGACTAAGTATTTGGTCGCAGCAGCAGGAGGGAATTCCATCAGCCGGCAGCTCTATTTTTAAGGCTCAGGTTTTGTTTTCTCTTTCCTAGGAGGCAGCCCCTCGGGGAGGCTGAGCATCTCCCTCCCGGACAGCCCCCCTCGCCTGATGCTAAGCCGGCACCAGATACTCGCCAGAAGGCCAAGGAAACGCAGCGAAAACGTGAGAGTCGAGAAGCCGTGCTCCTTGGGATGAAGGCAGTTCCTGGGCCATCGGGGATCTGTTGGCCTGCTCGCGTGCTCCTGTGGCGCGTGTGCACATGTGCACCTGCCCACGCGTGCACCTGTCACGTGCCACCTGGTCCCCCACTGCCCACCTGAAACCCTCCCTCCTCCAACCAGCTAACCAGCTCACTCATTCACCCCGTTAAGGAGTCTTTGCCTCTTTGCCGGGGGCGGGGGGGTGATATCCCCGCTCCCAGGCCTCCCCTTTTCTTCTTTTTACCCGATTCCTTCAAAACTTACTGTAATGAGTCCTTCTTGCGGCTCAGTCCCAGCTGCCCTATTAGCCAGCACTGTGGTCTCCGGCAGCTGCTTCATTCGCTACGGGCTGTTTTTCTCATCTGTGACAATATCCCCCCTCGCAGGGATGTGGCAGGCAACGTTGTGCGCCCAGAGCCGCAGCGGAGGGCTGGCTGCTCTTGCTCCAGAGCTTGTTTTGCAGCCTTGCAACTCTTCTATTCTAAATCTGTCATCTATGGCTGCTGGGTGGAGAAAACTGGCCCATCCTGACACCCCTGCGACTGCCACCCCATGGCTCGTGCCCTTGTTGGATAGGGGCGGGGAAGCACAGCTGGAGGGTAGCCCGGTAGACACTGATTCATCATCTAATACCTTCTGGAACTGTGGGAAACGAACTAGGGGTGGTGGAAGGGGACGTGGGCAGGGGGTGGGGGTGACTGGGTGACGGGCACTGAGGGGGGCACTTGACAGGATGAGCGCGGGGCGTTATGCTGTATGTTGGCAAATTGAATTCCAATAAAAAATAAATTTATAAAAAAAATAAAAAAATAAAAAATAAATAAATACCTTCTGGAAGCATTTCCTTCCAGATGTGTGCATTGAGGAGGACTCCCAGTTATAAGATCCCACCCTTTAAGGACACAACCCAAATGGAGCCGCCTTATCGGGCTGTTCCTTGGCTAGTGGTTGGTCCACAGATGAGCGCTTGAGGCATGTGAGCCAATCAGAGGGCTTCCTTGGGATAGTTTGGATGGATTTGATGGTGAAAAGCACAATCCCTGCCAATCAACACGCCCCTGTTCAGGCAGGAGCCACCCTGCGAGGTCTACGGACAAGCAGAGACGAGAAATGAGGCGCGTGCCCCCCATCGTGCCCAAGGTCCTAAGCCCTTCCCCTCCGCCATTGTCGTGTGTGGATTTGTTCGAGTCCTTTTGGACCAAGCGGACCAGGAGGAGGCAGGGGCACAGACTCTGGAGGAAGCACAGAGTAGGGCATGGTTGGAAAAAATCTTCAAGATTTGGTAACATGCTTTCTTAATGCTGCCCAGGGAGGGTAAACCTACATAACAATAACAAAAAAAAAAAAAGAAAAAAAAGAAAAAACATGACGTTTGCCACTGCTCTGCTGGAAATGGGAGGCCAGGAGAGCGAGACTGACGGGGGGGCTGGGGGTATCCATGGCTAGACCCTGCGAGACGGCTCGAAGGCGGACCCGTCCCTGTGATCGTGTCTCTGGGGTCCCACGGGGAGCCAGAAAAGAAAATGGCAAAGGAGGCGCGTGTGAGCTTGGAAAATGTCATTATCCTCCAAAAGCCAAGACGTCAGGTGGGAGAGAACCAGGCCTCCCTAGCTCACCTCCAAGGAGAGCAAAATCAACCCAGATTTCTACGGGTCCCCAGAAGTGCCTCTTCACAAAGTTCAGCAAGAAGAAAAAGGCTCCGACGCACTTTTATTCTCGATTCAGGAATTCCTTCCGACGTCTGGGCTAAAGGGCCCCTCTGGATGGTTTTCTACTTCCTCAGGCCTCCTGGATCTAAATACAACATTTTGTCTTCAAGGATCCCGACTATCGGATGTGGACATGCAGGCGGGAGCGTGGCCTCTGGAGGGCTCAAAAAAAAAAAAAAAAAGAAAACCCCCCAAAAAACCAACAAACCCTGAGAATTAACAAAATATAGGCGATGGCCGAGACCCTCCAAACCCATTACGGAGGTACAGTCACAACGTAGTGACCCCGTTGCTGAATCCAGTCTCATAGCTGTAAAAAAAAGAAAAAAAGAAAAAGAAAAGAAAAGAAAAAAGAGAAAAAAAAGATTGAATGTGTTTTGAGTGAATCGGAATCGGGCAGGTGTCTCTAATCTACTCAAAGGCTCAGCTTCCATGCACCCCCAGACCGCTCCCTATTGCCGTAGCTCGGTAACTACGCTCATTCATGGTTCCTTTTGACTCTGGCAGGTATTTTAATACGAAAGTGCGGAGTTCTGGGTCACCGAAAGGAACGGAACCAAAACCTGAATATGGGCGTCCAGGCGTATTCAATTCGATGCCTAAATAAGCCGCGTACTATTTAGGATGGGGGACAATTGTACCACGTTCCTCTTTACCTTTATTTTTTATTATTTTTTAAAAAGTTTCTTTTTTTTTTTTTTAAGATTTTATGTATTTATTCATGAGAGACAGAGAGAGAGGCAGAGACCCAGGCAGAGGGAGAAGCAGGCTCCATGCAGGAGCCCGACGTGAGACTCGATCCCGGGACCCCAGAGTCACGCCCTGGGCCAAAGGCGGGCGCCAAACCACTGAGCCCCCCAGGGATCCCCTCCTCTTTACCTTTAATGTTCTCTCAATTAAATTAAAACATTGGTCTCTGTGATGCGAGGTCACCCCCCATTTTACAGGTGGGGAAAGCCGAGGCTCCCAACTGTGGGAGATGGCGCTGGAAGTGGCCCCGACTCCTACTGGGGGGCTTTTCTGTTTGGCATCGTCGCTGCAGGGGCGGGGGAGGCCGCGTCCGAGGGCGTGCGATCCGTCTGCACAAAATGCCTTAAACAACAACAGCAAAAAAAAAAAAAAAAAAGGTCACTGGAATACAATGCAAACTCCAGGGAATGAGAAAAAAATTGATTCGGCAGCCCAGCGCGTCAAGGTGAGGAAGCAGCACGCTGCTCACTGGGTTTTGAACAGAAATTATACAACTTCTGGAAATCAGCTGTGGTGCTCTAATGGGGCTTGGCCATGAATCGATCGGATTCGAGTCTCCTGGCCGCTGGGCGCCAGCCTGCTGGGGACCCCGTACCGCCCCGGGCCACTACTGGGAGCTTTGGATCCCCAGCCTGGATCGAGACGGGGGGCGGGGGGCGGGGGGCTGAGCTCTGGGGGCGAAGCTGGCGGTCGTGGGTGTGCTGCGGGGTGGGCAGACAGGCACCCGCCACCCGGGCCTGCTGGACCCTCTCCACGCGGAGTCCTAACTGGCAGTAGACTCGGTCAGGGGCTTAGAGCAGGAGTTGGAGACTTAGGTGGGAAGGGGGGCAAAGAGAGGCAGGGAGGTGCTGGGGTGGGGGGGCAGGCTTCCTGCAGCGACTCTGGGAGCAGGAGGTGCAGGCCTGTGGTCCCCCTGAGCCTGGCAGCTGCGGGCTTGGCACAGGGAGGAGCAGCCCAGCGCCCAGATTGCTGAGCCTGCAGTCCGGACCCAGGCCTCTCGGGGTGGAGGAGGGGCCTGCAGCTCTGGGGGACACGCAGGGCACCTCCAGTCCCGGGGGGCTCAGAGCCAGGGCCCTAGGAGCCACGGGGCACCCAGCTGGCTCTCGGGGCTCCAGGGGCCTCATAAGGCCTCTCTCGGGTGCTGCTTCAGGGCCCTGAGGGCTTCAGGCACGCCGGGCCTGCCTCGTCTTCCCAGGGGCGTGGGGCCCGCTGGGGGTGGATGGTGACCGGGCCCGATGGTGCAGCAAACAGCCCGGCTTAGGGGTCAGAGCGCTGCCAGCAGAGCTCCGGGACCCGATCCTCAACACCCGGTGGTTCACGCGACCGGCTCCTCACCGCCTCGGAGGCCAAAGCCAGCCTGGGGAGGCCGACAGGGCTCCTGGGGGCGGGCACCGGGCTCGGGGGGCACGGGCCCCCATGCCTGCTGGCCCTGCATCTGCGGGCTCCCCGTAGCAGGTTCACGAGCAGAAGGGGGGGGAAGCCAGTGGGGTCGGCTGCACGGAGCAAGTCCTCCCCGGGCCGGGGATGCAGCAGGTGCAGCGCAAGTGCCCTGTGAGCAGGGCCTCAGCCGCAGAGGGCTGCCTCGGGCCGCACCCCAAGACGGGCCGCAGCTGCTCGCCGGGCCAAGTGCTTCAGCTTCGGGGAGCCCATCCTTTCGGGGGGCAAAGGAAATCGAGCAGGACAGAGAGGTGGCAGGTACCGAGCGAGGCCAGGGTCGCAGGCCTGGGCCCCCGGATGCAGCGGCAGTGGAGCCGCCTGGGCCCAGAGGCAGAGGCACAGGCCAGGCTTCGCGGGGCCGCAGCTGCATCCCAAGGCGGGCGGTGACTGGCCCTGAGCACCGGCCGGGGCAGGACCCGAGGCAGAGGGCCCTTGGGGTGCGGGCCCAGGGGCTGGACCCCCTGGCGCAGTTGGGAGGGGCTCCCTCCTCACACACCGTGCACCCCGCTGCGCGTGGAGCGGGAATGCGTGCATGGAACACGCGTGTGCCCGGGGCAGGCGTCCCTGGAACGGCCACCGCGGTGGCGGTCGTTGTGCCCCCGGGGCCCTGGCTTGGGCAGGACAGCTGGGAAGGGCAGGAGCTAGCACATCTAGGGTGGGGGCTTCTCAAGGATCCTTCCTCCTGGGAAGGGGGCGTCTCCGAACACACCTCAGGAGCCAGGCCGCGACCTCCTCCCCATCCACAGCTGAAACAGCTGCCGAGCCCCAAATGTGCGAGGAAGACCCCGGGGCCCAGGGTCACCTGCCCCCCGGGGCCCCGCACCGTAAGGCTCGGTGGGGACTGCTTGACTTTCAGCAGGTGAGACTCTCAGCCTTTCCTTTATGAGACCGATTTTTCAGGGTTTATAACTTGGAAGGAAAAATGCTCTCTGGGCAGAAACCCGGCGGACGAGGTCTGTGCCCGGGAAGAGGGGCTTGAGCAGGTTCGTTCAGTTTAATTTGCTGCAAAGGGAGACCGTCCTGGGTGTGTGGATGGGTCTGGTGCCGGGAGAAATTGCCCAATTTTGCTGCAAAAAAAAAAAAAAAAATAAGCAGGATGACGGGCACAGAGGGGGGCACTTGATGGGATAAGCACTGGGTGTTATGCTATATGTTGGCAAATTGAAGTCCAATAACAATAAAAATAAATAAAATAAAATAAAATAATAAAATAAAATAAATAAAATAAAATAAAAAGGTAATATAAAATAAAATAATAAAATAAGATAAAATAAAATAAAATAATAAAATAAAAAAATAAAATAAAATAAAATAAAATAAAAAATAAAATAAAATAATAAAATAAAATAAATAAAATAAAATGAATAAAATAAAATGAATAAAATAAATTAAATTAAATTAAATTAAATAATAAAATAAAATAAAATAAATAAAATAAAATAAGCAAAGCCAGCGCTGGGGGCAAGTGAAGGGAAGCTTCGCCCCAAAAGCACTGCCTGGTGCCGTCTACCCGGCGGCCCTGAAGATTTGAACCCTGAGGGCAAAGCATATTTGCTGAATGGTTTTTGAAGAGCGAAGGGGGGGATCCCTACCGGCAGGAGCTCAGGACTTACGGAGCCGGGGAGCCGCGCCTGCGGGAGCTCCTCACGCCTGGTTTCCGAAGGCCGTTCAGGGCTGACTGTGCCTTGGAGGTTATTGAGCCAAATTCATTCTCCTAAGTCGCGTGAGCCCCCAAAAGAATCCCTTAGCATAATAAACAGTCGCTCAAATGGGGACCCCTCGCTCCACCACTCTATTTCCCGGAGACCTTGATAACAAGGTTAGCGGGATGCCCGTGCAAATGCAATTTTCAAGGTCTGGAGAGTAATCAAATGAAATGAGATCTCATCCTCCTTAATAAGCCCATCGGTGTCCCTAACAGGCCAGCGGCGTCCTTCTGATAGAGCTGTTGATCCAGCAGTGGTCGCGGGGCCCATTCACATCGATTTGCTTATAATTAGGGGGTGGACAGATGCAGGGCCCTGCGCTGAGGCAGCGTCACTGCTTTCTGGGAACCCCGTTCCGGGAGCCACGTCCGGGCTCCTAGTGGGTTTGGCCTTTGGACTCGGAGCATCCCCAGGCCCAGGTTAGCAGCTTCAAAATGTTTTGTCTAGTTGCGTTCCTATGGGAAATTTGGGAAATAAGAGGAAAAGGGTAAGAAGATAAAAAAGTACTCAGAGTGCATCATCTGCTCGTCCTGATGTCTAGCCCGCGTTCCCGTTTTGAAGGCTCCCACGTTCAGGGACACAGATCTGAATGTCACACAGAATCGGGGCTAGGCCGCATGTTTCCATATTCTGCTGTATTTAGCATTATACTAAGCGTGTTTTCCTATCTCATTAGATGTCCTTAGAAAAACATCATTTAAAGGTTCTGTCTAAAAAAAAAAAAAAACAAAACAAAAAAAAAAAAAGGTTCTGTCTAAAAAATAAAATAAAATAAAAAAATGCAATGCAATGCAATGAAATGAAATGAAATAACATAAGATAAGATAAGATAAAATAAAATAAAATAAAATAAAATAAAATAAAATAAAATAATAAAATAAAATAAAATAAAATTTCTGTCTAGGGCAGCCCGGGTGGCTCAGCGGTTTAGCACTGCCTTCAGCATGATCCTGGAGACCTGGGATCGAGTCCCACTTCGGGGTCTCTGCATGGAGCCTGCTTCTCCCTCTGCCTGTGTCTCTGCCTCTCTCTCTCTCTCTGTGTGTCTCTCATGAATAAATAAAATATTTAAAAAAACCAAATGATAAACATTTAAAAAAAATAAAAGTTCTGCCTATAGGGACGCCTGGGTGGCTCAGTGGGTGAGCGTCTGCCTTCGGCTCAGGGTGTGACCCCAGGGTCCTGAGATCGAGTCCTGCGGGAAGCCTGCTTCTCCCTCTGCCTGTGTCTCTGCCTCTGTCTCTCTGTGTCTCATGAATAAATAAATAAAATCTTAAAATAAAATTTATAAAAAAGTAAAAGTTCTGTCTATAATACTAGCTCGAGTGGATTTAAATATTAAATTTCTAGACGTGTTTTTATTTTTTGTTATCATAAAAATACACTGATGCACATCGTCACACAAAGCTAATTTCCTATCCTTCCGATTATTTCCTTAAAATAGGCTCCTGGAAACTTCTATAAGTAGCTGTGTCAGAGGAAAAAGGCCTATTACAGATCATCACGTTGCTTCCATGCAGAGTCACGCGTCGGCTCCGTATATAGCATGAAATACTGGCGTTCCCTCCTACAGAGGGTCTGTCCCCAGAAGAGATGAGGTTCTTGGGTAGGTGGATGCGGTTAGTGCCACTTTTTGCCTTTCTGTTATGGAAGCAAGAATATTAAAATAAGACTCATTTCTTTTTTTTTTTTTAAAGATCGTATTTATTTATTTATTTGAGCCAGAGAGCCAGAGAGCACCAGCAGGGAGAGGGAGAAGCAGGCTCCCGTTAAGCAGGAGCCCGATATGGATGGACACATCCCAGGACCCGGGGATTGTGACCTGCGCTGGAGGCAGACACTTGACCGACTGAGCCCCCCAGGCACCCCCAAAATAACACTTTTAGTTCCCTTTTATTGAGCACTTACTATATATCAGGTACTAAACTAAGCACTTTTTCTGATGTAATTTCTACAACCTCATGAAGAAAACACTATTTTTTTCTAGGTTGGTTGGTAACATTCACTCACAATTCTTCCTTCCTTTATTTGGAAGACGCCCCCGTCGGTTGCCAGCAGACTCTCTGGATGTGCTCTTTGAGGAAACATCTGCTTTTTTTCTGTTTGTTCGCCAACTTGCTTGATTGTTTGCCTTTGGGTTTTGGTTTTGGGGTTTTTTTGTTGTTATTTTTGGCCGGGTTTCTGCTCATTCTCTTCCACTTCTACACTCAGGCACAGCAAGTCGGCCCCAGCTAGCCATTAGTCCTCAAATAAGGAGGCTCAAGAGGGAGACACACGCTCGGATCTCTCTCTGGAGCTCAGCCAGCTGATGCCCGCCAGCCATGTGCAAACTACACACCCATGGGTGAGACATGAATGATTGTTAGTACGAGTCAATGAGATTTGGGGATGTTTGTTACGCAGAATCATTACGACAAAGCTTACTTAGAGAAACTTTGCTTGTCAATTGGGAAAATGAGGGGCACCCGAGCGGCCCAGCGGTTGAGCATCTGCCTTCGGCTCAGGGCATGACTCCAGGGACCCGAGATCGAGTCCCGCCTCGGGCTCCCCGCAGGGAGCCTGCTTCTCCCTCGGCCTGTGTCTCTGCCTCTCTCTGTGTGTCTCTCATGAATAAATAAATACAATAAAAAAAATAAGGAAAATGAACCTCAGAAATATGAATTATGTCAAACTAACATAGGAATAAATGCAAGAGCTCTGACTCAAACTCACGCCTGCCCTCGTCCTGGAGGTGGTATCCACAGTGGTTAGTGCATACGAACAAGGTGTCGTGACTTTTGTATCTTGAGTAAAGCTGTAGGTAGCTGTGACCTAGGGTCCTGGTCCTTTAACCATAGACAAGCAGTAGACTTAGAGCAGAGACTAGACCAAAAAGCAGCCTGTTTGAAATGACTGGCCCATGTACATAATTTATTACAATGACCGATTCATGTAATTTGTGAAAACTAATACCAAAGTCTGGTGCTTCATGCAAAAAAAAAAAATCATATTTATGAGCACGAGCTAGGGAATCACACTGCTCGGTTTTGAATTCCGGCTCCATCACTTACGAGTTTTTTGATTTTAGGTAAACTGATGAAACATCTCTTTGACTCTGTTCCTTCATCTGTACAGTTTGATAATAAGAATATATTTTTTCCTACAAAAGAGATGAACATTAAATGAAATAAAGCTTTGAATACATTGAAGGGTGTTTGGCATCCAGTAAGCGCTCAATAAATATCAACTATTCACTGGCTTGACTATCCACCTTGGCTTATCTTTTCTGCTAATGGAATCTGTTGACAGTTTCATGGTTATGGTGTGAGGGTTTCCGGACATAAATAAGTCATATTTCTTTATTAGACATTGGCATTCCTTATTAGTAGGGTTGGACATTGGACATCAGTAATGGGTGTAGCTGGGACTTTGTCCGTAAGATGTTTAAAATCATGTTTCAATCCTATCTTAAATTTTGCCTTTGCCGGGCAGCCCCAGGGGCTCAGTGGTTTAGCACCTGCCTTCAGCCCAGGGCGTGATCCTGGAGACCCGGGATCGAGTCCCACATCGGGCTCCCTGCATGGAGCCTGCTTCTCCCTCTTTCTCTCTGTCTCTGTCTCTGTCTCTCTCTCTGTCCCTCTCTCTGTGTCTCTCATGAATAAATAAATAAAATTTATAAAAAAAAATTGCCTCTGCCAAAAAGTCTCGTATTTCCATGAGCTTGCACACAGCGTAATATTGATTGATACACGTTAGGATTTCCATCTGCCCCTTTCTCCTTGAATTCCACCTGTGAAAGCCTCCGATTTACATATCTTGCAAAATTTTTATGTTGAGAGCGTTAGGGTCTTAAAACTGAGGACACAAAGAAATGAACAAGAGAGAAAGCGATGCCTTTGGCCTGGAGATTGTAGGTGGCGCAGATTTATGGCTGTAACCAGTGTCAGCATCAGCGAAGAGTCAGCAGGGTGGTCTGCAAAAGTTAGCTCAGAGTCTTGGGGAGCCTGGGGTCCAGCTGAAGCTCAGCATGTTCTATGGGGGGAAGAGTCGTGGAAAGTGGCTAATTTTGCTGATTGGGTCAGATGCCCGGCCCTGCTGTGAGTTAGTGCTTGAGTTATTCTGAGGGAACGATGCTGCTTGCTGCTGACCTGAGCGTGGTTCGGGGCCTTGCCTGCACTTCCTGCACGCTCCTTCAGCTGCTGGGGGCAGAGACTCACACACGAGGCTCTCCTTGCCCCAAACCTGGGTTTGCTCCCGGTGATACATGAAGAGCAGCCGAGGGGAGATGCCATAGGCAAGGGCCCTAGAAGTCAAAAAGGGGGTTGGTGCCCACCACCCGCTTATAGAGAGGAGAAGAAAATCTCCCACTTGGCTGCCATCGCGTGGCAGTCCGAGCCTCTGTGGTTGTCATCTGTGTGCCTGGTCCCCCTGCCAGTCCTGCCGTAGGGCTTGCTCATCACCCCTAGGTCCTCAGTCGGTGTTCGCCTTAACTCTCTCCAAGACAGAGGAGTGTGTCGCATCCAGTGCTGCTTAGAAAGAGTCACAGGGATACAGAATCTCGGAGTAGAGAGAGCTCGGGCGGTAGCTGTTGCAGGTCTTCCAACACGGAGTTAGCCAGACTCTTGTTTGCAAACTCGTCGTGTGAAAGGGCTCACTGTGCGCTGATGCAATTAGTTCTATTGATGAGCAGCTCTGCGTGTGCTTAAAAGGTTTTTTTTTTAAATTATTTTACTATTATAGGGGATCCCTGGGTGGCTCAGCGGTGTCGCGCCTGCCTTTGGCCCAGGGCTCGATCCTGGAGTCCCGGGATCGAGTCCCAGGTCGGGCTCCCAGCATGGAGCCTGCTTCTCCCTCCTCCTGTGTCTCTGCCTCTCTCTCTCTCTCTCTCTCTCTCTCTCTCTATGTCTATCATAAATAAATAAATAAATAAATAAATCTTTAAAATAAAATAAAATAAAATAAAATAAAAATTATTTTACTCTTATACTGAGTGGGAATTTGCCTCCTGTTTAATAAAGTGAAGGGAAGAAGAAGATGTCCCTGGCACCATAGACAGACACATCCTTTGCTCCCTCCCCCATTGATTCTCATTACAGATGAGTCCTTGGGCACAATAAATAGGACCTGAGGCCACTGATGAGCACATCCTAGCACGCACCCATCTCCCCGCGTCGAGGGCGGGAGCGAAGGGGACTTTCCCCCATTGGCCTTGGAGCCAACGTGAGCAGCACCTCCCCATCCCGCCCCTGTAGCGTGGTGGTCAGGGCAGGGTCCCGGCGTCAGTTCGGTGGGAGCTGGGGGAAGCATCCACTCACCGGTGGGATGGAAAGTGATAAGTGTTCAAATACGCCCCGAACTTTAACTTCTAGGCTTTGAGCTCATCTCTATCAGTCTCAGCAAAGGTCACGGGCTGAGACAGCCGCTCCAATAAATAAATGCGTTTTGGAGACCATGGCAACAAGCAAGCCTGGGGACTCCCAAGGGCCCCCCGTCCCCACACTTCCAATCATCAAACATCCCGAGTCTTAGAAATCGGATCACCGGGTTCACGACAGCCTCATATAAAACGTGCATCTCAGGTCAGGCTGATCCGATTTAAATATCTCGGTGCCTGGCATTCTCCACTTGACATAGTGAAGACAAATGTAATGGAACCAAGATTGAACTACGAGGATGACAGGGGACGATGGCACCTTGAATATATTAAAAAAAATCACGCGTGTTCCAGGGTCACGCACTTAATCTGAAACATCCCCGTCCCCCTGTTCCACCCCCGCGGCCGGCAGCTCTGCCGTATTTAGATTAAGTAAGTAAACAGGAAAGAGCCAACGCGCGCCTTTGCCTCCCGCAGAATATCAGTGGTTTTGTCTGTTTGTTGGCTTTTGCTTTTAGGAACGTACCTGTACCGGCAAGGGGGGTCACGCAGAAGGTGGAGGGAATTGCTCTCCGCTGGGATCCTAAGCCCACGTAGGAGGGCAGGGCCACGGCATCAGGTCCCAGCTCCGCCGCCGTGTGTTCTCATCCGACACTCAAGGGGGGCGATAAAGGGGAAAGGAGAAAAAATGAGTGGGAAACACCAGAAAGGGAGACAGAGCACGAGCGACCCCTAACTCTGGGAAACGAACTAGGGGTGGTGGAAGGGGAGGTGGGCGGGGGGTGGGGGTGACTGGGTGATGGGCACTGGGGGGCACTTGGTGGGATGAGCACTGGGTGTTATTCTGTATGTTGGCAAATTGAACACCAATAAAAAATAAATTTATTTAAAAAAGGGGGGTGGAGCAGAGGGGAGACATTTCCTTGGGGCTTTGCGGGTTTCCAGGAGGGCCGCGCCGGGGAATGTTGTCCCGCGTCCACACCACGTGGGGCACCAAGGCTCCCTACTGAGGGGTATTCATTGCTGCCCACTCCTGGCCTTGACCTGGGGGGTCAAGTAAGCGAGAAGCTAGAGCGAGGGTAGTCTCCGGGGTACGTCTTCCTCTCTCCCTCTGTCCCTACGTCCCATCAGCTCCGCGTCCTGGCCTAGGTGGCACCTGGGGCTGTGCTCCCACCTCCTCTGATCAGGCCCAGCAGAGGAGGGCAGAGAGGGCCAGCCCTGGAGGTCTCGGACGGCTCAACCTGAGGTTCCAGGGGCACCTGGGCTCCCTTCTCCCGTTGGCCGCTTTCCGGCTGGGTTCTGGCTCGTACACCTGGAAAGGTCCTGAGCATCTCTGCTGACTCGCTTGGTGCTTCTCCAGTGGGTTTTGCTGTCTGCGGGAGTCACGCGGGGTGTGCGGCGAAGTCGGGGACGATGACGACCCTGCCCGTGCCCTTGGGGGACTTACAGCCCATGGCGGGGCCCCGATCAGCACAGAATAAGGCTGAGTGGGAGAAATCACGCACTCGGGGGCCACGGAGAGCCTGTCAGACTATCGGGGCGAACGAGGACTTGGTGCAGGAGCCGGGACTCCGTCCAGAAGCCTGGGCCGGGCCAGTTCCGGGCTTGTCCACGATGCTTCCTCGTCCCCTTCCAGCCACCACGGGGCTCCGCGGATGCAACCCTCACGCCGCAGGGACAGACGGCCACGAAAGGATGTTATCTGGGGAACAACGGAACCGTGGATGGTTCTGCATGTTTCCCCCCCACGCCCAGGCAAGGGTGCAATCAAGGCGGAATGGGGTGAACTTGGAATCAAACTGTGGGACGTCTGAGGACACGGTCAATACTCCTCCCTTCCCTCCTGTGGTCGCACACGCACACACCATGTTTGATAAAGATTCATTGACTTCGTGTTTTTAAAACTCGGTGACATTTCTCAAAAGATTGAATCGTGCCATAAAGAGGCTGGGATTGGGGATCCCTGGGAGGCTCAGTGGTTTAGCGCAGCCTTCGGCCCAGGGCGTGATCCTGGAGTCCCGGGATCGAGTCCCACGTCGGGCTCCCGGCATGGAACCTGCTTCTCCCTCTGCCTGGGTCTCTGCCTCTCTCTCTCTCTGTGTCTCTCATGAATAAATAAATAAAATCTTGAAATAAAAAAAAATTTTAAAAAAAGAGGCTAGAGCTTGAAAAGAAAAGGAAAATAAAATTTCAATTTTTTTTTTTTTCTGGACGTGGATTATTATAGGAGAGACTGTGTGGCTCAGTGGTCAAGCCTGTTGGCAAGTGCTCTGCGTTTAAATCCCCCTTCGTCTGCCTGCCTTGTGACCTTAAGCAAAGCTATTGTAGCTCTCTGCCTCAGTTTCCCCACCTGCAATGTGGGATCGGTCACAGTACCTATCTGGTAGGGCGGCGGTATGGATCCAAGAAGGAAATGTGTGTGGGATTGAGGGTGGCCCTGGCCCAGGACGAGGGTGACGGCTGCGCCAGCTGCGGCTCCGGTGCCGCGGGATAGCCCTTAGGGTGCGGCCCACAAGGACCACGCGCCGTGTCTGAGGTCATGACCGTCCTGGACGCAGGGAGGCACGAATTCACAGAGCGGAGCTGGAATAAAACCGCTGATGGGCTTTGTGTGACAGTGAGGAGATCGGGACTCGGAGAGGGGAAGCGCCGCCCGCAGAAAATGCCAGCTGTGCCCACTGCGGACGCTCCCCGCCCGCCCCCCCGCTCCAGGGCCTCCGGGCTGAGGACCCGCCAGACGTGCCGCAGTCGAAGCCAGGCCCTCCCGCGGGAATCGGGACCACGGCCGGCGCGGGGCTCCCGGGGAGGACAGTCGTCCCCGCACAGGGGAGGACGGGCCTGGGGTGCTGAGCAGACCCGCCGTGGCCGAGGCCGCCCCCACGGGCCGCTGCAGCCTGTGCGCTTTGTTTGTGCGGCTTCGGGGCGGTTATTTCACAAGAAGGAGACGTCTTTGGCCTCCTTCACGCTCTCTAAGTGGACACTTGGTTCGCAGCGGGGAGCAAGGCTGCTTCCCCACGACGCACAGAGCGACGATCGGAGGCATTTCAGTACCACGGGGGCCGCTGTCCCAAGGCGGCTTACCTCGGGCTTGAGCCTCTCATTTATTGTTTTTTCAAAAGGCAAACGGGTTTCCGTGGTACCAGGAAGCTTGGGATTAGCTGCTCTGTTCCCATGAAAGTAACTACGGGAACCGCGTGCTTCCCGCTTCCCCCTCTGTGCGGCGAGCCCAAGGCCCGGCGCCCGTCCCCGCGCCCGTCATCGTGCCTGTCATCGTGCCCGTCCCCGTGCCCTGTCCCCGTGCCCGTCATCGTGCCCGGCTCCCGGCTGTGCCCGCGAGCTGGGGGGCCCGGCGACCCCGGGGGGTCCTGCTGCGGCCTTCAGGCCACCGGGGCTTCAGACCCTGAGCTGCCAAGATGCATCTTAACACGTCGTGGTAACAAGGGACATCTCGACGATCCAGACAGACCAACCGAGAGACGGAGAGACAGACAGAGACAGAGACAGAGAGACAGAGAGGGAGGGAGGGAGGGAGTTTCTTGGAGGAGGACAGAGAACAGGAACAGGTTTGTTTGCACAGGCGGCCGGTGGGCTGCGGGCAAGACCCCTGGGCCTCCTCACGGTCGGGGCCAAGGATTTCCCGCAGGACCCTGGGCCGCGGCTGTGAGCCTCAGAGTCTCGGGGGAGGACCCCTGAGCGGCCCAGCCCGGGAAGGTGCCTGCGCGGGATCCAGCCGCTGGCACCCAGGAGGCCCCAACTGGCTGCACAGCCACGTCCCTGGGCAAGGGCATGGCCGGGCCCCCCGGCAGCCCCCAAATGCATTAGCTGCCCCAAGGTGCAGACGCAGCCCCAAAGCCCTCCTGACACGAAGCTGTTGGCCCTCGGTCGCCCCAGCTCTGCACCCCTTCCAGCGCGGGGCTCCCGGTGGCCTGGGCGCCACCTGCTAGGCTTCCCCACCACGTGGAGTCTGGCTGTCCCCACGGCCACCTGCCCCTGCCCTGCTTCTGCCCTAGCCCGGCCCCTCTCGGGGGTCACTGCCTCACTCCCCTGCCAGGGCTTTGGGGGATCAGCTCCCAAGTGAGCCATGTCCTCTGACACCCTCGATTCGGGGCTTGCTCCCGGGAGCACAGACTCACCAAGCGCCCTGAGCTGCACTGGGGGCTGCTCCATCCTCTCCCGGCAGGAGCAAGCCACCCCCCCCTGCCCCGCCTGCCCCGCGGAGCCCCCCGTGAGCCCAGTCCCATCCCCCCGGCCTCCCCCCCATTCCCCCTCCCCGTGGGACCCCGTGGAGCACCAGGTGCATGGACTGTTCCAGGACGCGAGCTCCTGAAGGAGCCGAGGAATGATCAGGCCCGGCAATTCCCCTCCAGGGGCGCCCGGGGGCTCCAGGTGGAGCATCTACCTTCAGCCCAGGGCGTGACCCCAGGGTCCCGGGATCGAGTCCCGCCTCTGGCTCCCTGCAGGGACCTGCTTCTCCCTCTGCCTGGGTCTCTGCCTCTCTCTGTGCCTCTCATGAATAAATGCATAAAATATTTTTTAAAAAAGCAATCTCCAGTTCTCCGTGGGCCGAGGGACTCTGCTCTTCAGGGACAATCTGGCCCGTTCTGAGGGCCGTGGCAGGCGTATCCCAGCCCTATTATTTCTCTGTAGCCCGAGGACTTCTCACGGCAGCTTCCAGCGACTCCCACCTCCTCCAGGGGCACAGGCTGCTTTAGTTCCCCGCGGGGCCTCCCGGGCCAGCCCTCCTCCAGGCAGCTGGGGCGCCGCGGGCTGGTGCCCTGGCCCCCCCCCCCGGCCCCTAACAGCAACGCGTGTCCCGACGGCCGCAGCGAGGCTGAACCCCAGTTTCCCGTGGTCTGCTCCTTCACCCACCCCTGCTGGCCTCCCCCTCCCGGCTTCTCCGTTGCTTCCCCGTCGGCGGCACCTCCTGGTGCTAGTGCTCACGGATCCGCCTCCAGGCCCATCTAGGACCATATGGGACTGGCCCCGCGTGTGCGGAAAGCTCCCTCACAGCCTAAGCGATGATTGAGGGAAATTTCCGGTCGGTGTGCATGGGATCGACCGCATGGGATTGAATTTATCTCCTGTATGGAGCCAGCTTCTGGGTTCTCCTTCTTCTTTCTTTTTTTTTTTTTTAAACATTCCTTGGTTTTGCTCTTTTTTTTTTTAAGATTTTATTTATTTTTATTTATAATAGAGAGAGAGAGAGAGGCAGAGGCACAGGCAGAGGGAGAGGCAGGCTCCTTCTTCTTTTTTTTTTAATTTTTCTTCTTTTCTTCCAGTGCAATGTGCTTTCATCCATGCAGAACATTATTTTACAAGACAGAAAATATTTTCCCAGGAGGGGGTAAATCAGGATGCAACAGTGGAGCCTCTTGTCCCGTGGTCACCCGCACGCCACCCGGCCGCGCCCCGATGCAGGGCCCCTTCTGCAGGCAGGTGGGCCCGGATGGGTCCGACGCTATCCGGAGCGGCGGCAGCCCCAGCGCTCGGGGGATGGACCCTCCGGCTTAGCACCTGGAGGCCCGGCTTGGCGCCCACGGAAGCCCGTCCCGCCGGCAAGGCCGGGAGCTCTGGGCGCAGGTGCAGTCGCCCGGGGCTGAGCCTGGACAACGACATTCCCTCCCCAGTGTCTCCGTGACCCGATGTGCAGGGAGGACAGGCTGCCCGGGGCACAGCCGGCGGGGGAACGAGCAGCACACGTGTCCTGGTTCCGCTCTCAGCCTGTGGCTTAGGATTCATTCGCTCAAGCGGACCCGACCGCTGTGAACCGCCTCCCAAGTTGACATGAGACCAGGGCACACGCGGAGGCTGCGCGTCAAGACCGTCCTGGGCTGTCCTGGCTGTTCTGTAGCTGCAGAGCCTCGAATCACGTCGCGTGACAGCAGCTCTCAGACACTTGGAAGCACTTTGAGATTTGACAAAAGGCCCGTAGCCGCTCCCGCCCCGGACAGGTGCTCTTAGGCCGACGTTCAGCATCCCGCATGCGGCGCCCCGGGGTGACCTCAGCCTCAAACGCTTGCTCAGGGACTCACCAGCGGCCCATGGCTCTCCGGCTGAGGCCTTGCGCTTTTCCCCGTTGTCGCTGCGCTCGTTTCCAGAGCAGAGTCAGCCCGAATGCTCCTGCCGAGGCGTGGGATGCACAAGCTCTGCATTTAGGAAGAGACGAGAGGCTGGGCCAAGAGCGTCAGACCTGCTTGCACACAAACTCACTGCCTGTGTCTCCGGGTGGATGCGACTTCAACAGTGAGTCCAATGTGTCCCCCCCCCTTTAGGCTGAGCTTCAGAAACTTTATTATTTTTCTATTTTATGCTTTTAAGGTTATTAAAGGCAGAGCGCACAAGGGGGCACAAGCCAGGGGAGGAGCAGAGGCGGAGGGAGAAGCAGGCTCCCCGCTGAGCCGCGCGCCATGGGCGGGACTCGATCCCAGGACCCCGAGATCATGCCCTGAGCCCAAGGCAGACGCTTAACCCAAGAGCCACCCACGTGCCCCATCTCAAAATCTTCAAATTCAAGAAACAGACCTTGAAATCCAAGAACTGTAGGTATTCATGTCCTTGCGAGTTAGAACGATGTTGGCGCCACGTATTGCTTTTCATTGGCCTTTTGCTGTTGTTGTTGTTGGAAAAATGTTTATTTTTTGTTGTTATAACGTCTGTGTTTCTTCCAGATGTTTAATGTTCCTCCTTCTGATTCCCTGCGCATGCATTCATATTGGTTTTTATTAATTTACTATGAATATTTGTTTTTCACACGTCGTCAGATGCGGTTTATACACGTTTGAGGATTACACACTTCTCCTGAGAGTGGCCAGCCGGCCTCCCGTGACCAGGAGCTGCAGAATAATCTCCGACCGTTCGTAATGGTCCCGATGCTCCAGTTCTTCTGAGAGCTTCTCCTTGATGTTCTGAGCTGATCCCGAGCTTCCCGGAATCACTTCCAAGGCAAATCACTTGCCCTTGACTCCCGGGTCCTCTGGGGGCTTATCAGAAAATTTGTGTGTGTGTTTTTTTTTTTTTTTAACAAACATGATCTTTGTCCTGAAAGGAATGCTGGTCGTGTGACCCGTCGCTCGTTACAGATTTTCTGTCTCATTTAATTCTCATCACAGCCCCATGAGGCAGGCATCACTTTCTCCACGTGTCGTGCGAAGAGGCTGAGACTCAAGCGTGCGCCTCCCTCTTCCCCAAGGCCACACGGAGAGTGCGTGGAACCTGACCTCCGCTCTCGCTCAGTCCTGTTTTCCCACCAGCCTTCCCTCCTCCCTGGCCTGGGGGCTCTACTCCTTACCCCTGTGGGTTCCTGAACAAGCTACCTTTTGTCCTGGTTCTGCTTTCCCACCATCCCACGTACTCCAAGTTTCGGAACCTCGGCCACCCCCGGGTGCCTGACCGCTCACGGCCTGGAGGGCAAAGCCCCTTTTATGGGTTTTATGGGTTAAGATAATCGCTGTCTACGCAATGAATCCTGTATGTACCCAACTGTCTATTTAATGAGACATCATCTGTGTAGCAGGAAACGTATCCTTTAAGACGAACCCTAGACTCCGCACATCATCTCTTCCCGGCCCCCAAGGAGGCCCAAGAGGAGAACATTGACATTTTACAAGCCAAATCTTCATTCTTTGCACTGGTTGATCAGGAATCTGTCTCTGTGCTGTGCTTGCTCATTAGGCCCCAACACGCACGTGCGTGCACACGCTCCCAGCACGCTCCCCTTGGGGTTGCACCATCCAGACGGCACATGCAGGGCATTAGCATTTGATGAGCCACCCACCTAGACAATGCAGCTGAGGACACTTGCATCACTTACCTGGACACCTCAGGTGCAGGTAAGAAAGGGGCACAGCATGCAAACTCATGCCAGAGCTACGGCCCCGGCAGCTTTCCCAACTTCAGCGTATTTCCAGTATTGCATTTTCTGACTCTGGCCCGGGGCCCACACCAACAGAGCAGGACAAGAGGGAAGGTAGAGTTTGGGGACTGGCTTTTCCTGCCCCTTACTCAGGACCCACAACCAGAAGTCTGGAACTCTGAGTTCCATGAGGATAGGGGCAGAGACCCCAAACTTCTACTGCCTCCATATTAACAAAATTTGCAATTACTGGATTCGTGCTGTGTTTTAAGTACTTTCACAAATATTAACTTATTTAATCCTCTGTATCCCTGATTTATGGATATGGATGGGGGAACAGGTGTAGTTACGTGATGTGCTTTGCACCCCCCGGCTTGAACGCGGAGGATCGTCAGTTGTTCTCCTGCCTGGGGATACACGTGAGGAGCTTCCTGAGGCTCCTCTTGCCCACGGACCCCTTCCCTCACCAGCTGACTTTTGAGGATCCTTTTTGCCAACAAAACTCTTCAAGGCACGGTTTGGGAGTCCCCCGGAAAGTCAGATTATGGTAGTTTGCTCGAATAAGAGAGGACGGAACTCAACTTCTGCTAGATACGTCTCCTAACCCGGCTCCATACCCCCCGGTAACAATGCAGCGAGGGGAGAAGAAGGAAACCGATGCTTATGGAGCGGACAGGACGTGCCAAGCATCCGATCTTCACGTAAAAGCCAACTCCTTGGTCTAAGCCAGGGATTGGCGAACTACGGCATGTGGGCCAGATCAGTCCCGCTGCTTGCTTCTGTAAATAAAGTTTTATTGGAACACGACCACAGCCCTTCACTTCCTTGTCGTCTGTGGTTGCTTGCACGTTACAGCAGGAAAGCTGAGCAATCGGAATAAAGACTGTGCGGCCAGCAAAATCTAAAGTACTTACTATCTGACCCTCTACAGAAAATTTCTGCCAAACCCTGATCCTTGCAAATCACCCGTAAGGTGCGTATTATTTTATAGACGAGAAAACTGAAGTTCGGAGACGTTAAAGGTTAGGTCCAGACCACCCAGACCGCGGCAGAGCCATGACTTATGCCTTCAAGTGGTTGCTTCTCCCGTAAATGATATGACAGCCTGGTGCTTCTCAAGATGTCCCGGGGGTGGGGGGGACCTGCCCCTGCCCACGCTCCCCACAGGCCTGCTCCTCTAGTCCGGAGCCTAGTTACATCGAGCATTCTGGTAGCTGCTGAATTCTGCTCGAACGTCCCCCTCTCTGGGCTGCTCTGGCCACTGTCTTGTTCCACCGTTACCAGGAACATAGCTCGTCTTCCCTACGGGGGTCCTGTTCACCGACGGCGCAGGGGCACAGTCTATCCCGTTCGGGACAAGCAGTGACAGCCTGTACCGTTGCTTCAGAAATTACCAAGAAGAAAAGCGGTGATTAAATTTTTGGCTTCCTTTGTTTTTCTTCTTCTTCTTCTTTAGTGTTGATTTCAGGCTGTCTCCCCGAACAGCACATTTGTGTGAACCTCAGCAAGCTAATTTGTTTTTTTTTTGTTTGTTTTTTTTGTTTGTTTGTTTGTTTTTTTCGGCAAGCTAATTTGAAGAAGAGCAATGATTGCAGGCATATTTGAGTCCTTGCTCCTCACCGACACCTCACACGTGACCTCCTAATACTCCAACGTGGCCAATGGGGAGTCCCAACGTCACCACCGACAATAGGCACAAAGCCCGCTTCCTCACCAATTCCTTTCCTCTGTCTCGGACTCTGAAGACCACCCCCATTGAGGCTTCTCCTCTCGGGTCTCACACCTTCCACTTTCTCCGAGGTGGTTTTCACTTAGCTAAGTAGTACACTCAACGGTGAAGTGTACTTTTTTTTAAAAGATTTTATTTATTTATTCATGAGAGACAGAGAGAGAAGCAGAGACACAGACAGAGGGAGCAGCAGGCTCCATGCAGGGAGCCCGACGTGGGACTCGAACCTGGGACTCCAGGATCACACCCTTAGTTCCACATTCTCACCAAACTTGGTAATCTGGTGTTTTAAAAGTATCATTGTTTTGGAAAAATAAAAAAAAAAAAAAAAAATAAAAGTATTGTTGTTTTGAAAAGATTCAAGGTCTCTCTTATAACAATACCCATTGTACTACTTTTATCTATGGAACTTTTAGAAGAAAACAAAGTTGAAATTAGAGAAAACTCTTCGGTTTATGACCACATGGGAGTCCTCTCTCATGTCGGGGGAAAGCCCCCAGTGGGTGCCTATTTGCTGCAGTTGACAAAGCAGCAAATCATGGGTCTGTCTCCTGGAGGAAACCTTCGGAGAATACCAAAATTCAGCGCACCAGCCTTCTAGGGAAGATGGATTCCGTTAAATGGAAGGTTTAGTAATATGATGGATTTTGATCTGCACAAGGAAGCCTGAAGTTAGAGTTGGGACTAGCTGTCTCAGCCTGGGTCACCCCAGACACCAGCGCACGGGGAGCCAGGGACGTTGCGTTATCAGTCAGGACACCGGCATCAGCACCTGTATGGAGCACTCGCCCAGCAGCTTCTCTGTCTACGTCATCAGTTCGAGGCTGTTTCCCACCTGCACAGGAATGGTCAGAGACAAGAAGTCCTCGGACAGGAAGTCATGGGGGTAACATGCCCCCAACAGACTTTGCCTTCATAGAGGCACAGTGGGGCACCAACAGCCTCTGCTTCTGCGGCCTCCACCACCACTCCTACCGCCTTGTGCTGAATACATGGTTCAGCAAAGTAGATTCCCACCTCTCAGAAGCCACGCTGACTACTAACGGGACAACTGTGGGCATCCGGGGGGCATCCCTCGGGAGCGGGATGGCATGAAATACCTTCCTGGGTTCAGACAGGTTCCCAGTGGCTCCACTGTACACGCCTGAAATCTTTCCATCAGCTCCAGAGGGCTTCTTGGAGCACTGAGGCCTACCCTCTCCACCTCACGTGTGCTTTTACTCATTTCTGGGAGAGAAAAACCACCCTGAAGCCCAAATAGCACCCGTCAGAGGCCCAGCGGAATGGAAGGCTGCCGCCACCGTCTGCAGAGCCGCTCTGCCCCGCTGGGCTGTGCGCTGGTGGGTGACAGGCTGATGAATCTCCTCCCTGCCGTGGTGAAACAGAAATTCACTCGGTCTCCAGGCCAGATGCTTGTTCACCCACACCGAAGGCTGAAACACCCCACCAGGACTCTAAAGTCAGGATTTCATTTCAATGGGAGTTTCAAAGCCCTGCCCTGGGCCCTGAAACACATCAATTGTCTCCTCTCAGGACGGAGGAAGGCAAGGTCTCCAGAGGCCAGAAACAGAGCTCCGATGCACATAGATTTGAGAGCCTGGTGTTTTTTGTAGGATTTTTGGGGAAAACAACTTATGTTTGCATAGCTTCAGAGGTTGCCAGGGTGTTTTACGGTCACTGCGCTGGGGCTGAGATGGAGTCCCCATTCTCTCTTAATGGGGATGGTCAGGATGGCGACACTGACCACGTTATGCTGGACACTTCCTATAAAACTAGACCCTTTCTTCTCAGCCCTACTGAGCCCTACTCTCAGGCTTCATTTCCAGGATGCCAGAAGCGATTAGGCCTCACACTGAGGACGCAGGGCAGGTAGAGCTATTCACTGCATTCTCCCGAGGGCAGACATTATTACAGCCCTGAGCTGGGAAACAGACTCCTCCCTTGTCCTTCTTTGACACACCTTTCTAGGCAGCCACAATCAATCAATCAGGTTGTGCAAACACATTAAATTTGTTTTCCTGATTTTTTTTTTTGCTGTTCAAACTAGTACCTGTAAAGAGCATCATGGGACCCGGATAATGGCTCTGCCCTTCACAGACCCTTTGTTAAACGCATGTATTAATAAGAAGAATCCATCTCCAATATTCAACATTCATTGGATAAATTGTTTTATTAGACATTTACTGTGTTCCAAGGACTGTGCTAACATTATGAGTTTTCAAAAGGAGTGGGATAGGGATGCCTGGGGGGCTCAGTGGTTGAGCATCTGCCTTTGGCTCAGGGTGTGATCCTGGGATCCAGGATCGAGTCCCACGTCGGGCTCCCTGCGTGGAGCCTGCTTCTCGCTCTGCCTGGGTCTCTGCCTCTCTCTGTGTCTCTCATGAATGAATAAATAAAATCTTTTTAAAAATTTTTTTTAAAAAAAGGAATGGGATACAAGGTCAAAACTGCTCACTGAGAAAACCCTACCAAGATCAGCCTTATTCCTGGAACTGCAGAAAGGGCTTTATTTATAGGACTAGAGTTCCCCAGGTTATGTCACAGCCGCCTTCCACACAGTTAGCTCTGCTTTTGGAAAAATAGAAGTCTAACAGAGGAGAAGAGTGGGGGTGGGTATGAAAAAGTAGGAAGCCAACAAGAGGCTGTTAGAGTCCAATTGTGAGTTCTTTATTAACTCTTGTTTCCCAGTGTTTTCCCAGACAAGCTCCAAGATTGTGATGAGATATGGATTAATTGGGTCTTCTTGGGGAAAATGAGCAGGCTAGCCAAATCTGTTTTCCCAGTCAACCACCCTCACTCTTGAGGAAGCAGACGGGTCTATTCATACACAGGGGGAGGTCACTGGATCAAGAAATGACACCAGCATCCAGGGCAGTCGTCCAGAAACGAACCGGCAGCCTAGAAAAGGGCCACTAAAAAGGACTCTACTCAAGTATGGGGGGAATAGCATCTAATCCAGACAAGCAGTCCATTCTCTGGGGCCTGGACCTGAGTATACAGAAAGCAGTGGCCAGTTGTAAGAAGAAGGGGACGCTTCTGATGTCTGAAGTCCCAGGAGGTCTTCCGGGCGCCTCTCCAGTTTACTCCCTCCTCCTTGAAGTAGCTTATTCTTTATTATTATAGGAAAATCCCAAATGCAAGGATGATGATCTAGGAACCGGGTCATTGTTGAAGGATCTGCAGACTTTCACCCAGAACATGAGGGTTGCCATCCGAAGACCTTGCAGGCTACCTGGGAGAGAAATGGAGCGATATAAGTGGGTCTTGAAATATATAAGCCACACGCTGCGCAGGGCTCCCAAATCCGTCGGTTGCAGCATCCTGATAACAGTCTTATAAAGTACGTATGTGTAAATAAGTTGTGCTCTTCTACCTCAAAAAATGAGGCTTAGAGAACCACATCACTACTCTCTACACGGGGCTGATCCAGGATTCAAATTCCGCTGATGGTTCTGGGTCAGAAGGAAACACAGACGCCATCAAGTTCCATGCCCTCCCTGGATCCTACGTCATTCATTCTGCGTCTTGTCACCCCACAGCACCTAACACCAAGTCTTGTTTCTAGAAAACGCCCAATAGATGTTCAAAGAAAGGAAGAAGGGAAAGGAAGGTAAAACCTTTGAGTGGGGAAAAGTTGGAAGGAGGGGAAAATGGAACGAGCCACATATTTCGCACCCATTCTGGTGACAAGAGTGGCCTCCTGACCAGACTTTATCTTACCTTGGAGTGAAGCCAACTGCCAGCGTTCCCGTTGTTTTCCTTGGACCCCGTCACTATCGGGGTGCACACTAGCTCTGTATATGTGGTCGCTCCCCGCAGCCTGCACCCGAGTCTCCATGTCAACTGCCTTGACTGTCTTTGTACTGAGAACTAGAAAAGCCTCAATGTATTCCCTCCCGGCCAGACTTTAACGAATGATGGTTGCGGGGATTATAAATCTTTTTACACCTGATCTGGATAATTCTTGAGTTTATCACCAGAACTCCCTTTTGGAATAGAGCCTAAGTTTCCCAGGACTTCTTCTTAATGCTACATCCTTGTTTGTCCTTTTCCTAATCCCTTTCCAGTTTTTCCTTGGATTATTTTCAAATAAATCATGTTTGTACAGATCTTCATTTCAGGGTCTTCTGGGGAACCCAACCTAAGACATGAGCCTCATTAGAAACTTCCCTTTGAGAGATGAAGCCTTCTAGTTACTTCCCTTCTTGGCCACATCTCAGCTTTGATGGAGCCTGACACTCAAGTTCAATTCTTTTTCTTTTTGATTGTATTTATTTATTCATGAGAGACACACAGAGAGAGGCAGAGACACAGGCAGAGGGAGAAGCAGGCTCCATGCAGGGAGCCCGATGTGGGACTCGATCCCAGGACCCCGGGGTCACACCCTGGGCCGAAAGCAGATGCTCAACCATTGAGCTACCCAGATGCCCCTCAAGTTCAATTCTTTTGTTTTTTTTTTCAGGTTCAATTCTTAAGCAAGTTTTTAAGGATTTCTGCTTATCCTTCTCTAGTCTTCAGCCTCTGGTATGTGAATATTGAGGGTAGGGCTTGAGTTCTTAAGTTCTTCACTCAGAACTTCTTTAAGAAATTGCCAAATGTTCCCCTTTAAAGTATTTTATCACTTGCCTTAAAAGGCTCTACTCAGGAAAATTGAAGATAAAGTAGACATTAAAAGGCAGAAGAATAATAATAATTAATGTTGATTTAGTCTATCCAGGGTGCCAGATACTCTTTTAAGTCCTGTTTGTGAGCTACCATGCTTATTCCTGCAAAAACACTGCAAACAATGTGTTCTCACACACACACACACACACACACACACACACACACGTGTGATAGAGGAGGAGACTGGAATCTCACCACTAAGAAATCCATCACAGGACACATGGAGTCCAGTAAAAGAGGCATCGCAGCTGGCAAAGCCCTTCTCCTAGGAATGGCAATTGGTACACTTGGGCAGGCCTAGAAGTCAGCACGTTCCCCCAAGGTTGGCTGATCCCAATGCCTTGCGTTTCAGGACAGGTTGAAGCAGGGGACAGAAGCATCGGTTCGTGAGCAGACAAGAGCCCGCCTTTTACCAACCAACGCAAAGTCCTCGTATGCTCAGACGTCCCTCTGAGACCCTTCCTTCCACTCCGATGAGGAAAGAAAAGATTGGTGAGCGCCTGCACCTTGGAGAAGGCTAGACTTACAAACTCACGACTGTCAGAGCAATTGCAAGAGAAGGCAAGAAGAGCAAGTTAGTGGGTGAAAAGCACCAACAAACCAGCACGGTGTGGGCTTCACCAGCATGTAGGGAGACGGGCACAGCTACCATCTGTTGTGCACCGACTCTGAGCCAGACATTGTGATCAGCCCTTCCTCCCGCCTGATCCCCGCAGCAGCCCCGGGGATCTTATATTCTATCCTTATTTCCTCGTGGCCCAACGGAGTAGGAGAAGGGTTAGGTAGGTTAAGACCTGTGTTCCAGGTCACTCAGCTCTTAGGAGGAGGATCTCAGATAGGAACTGGGCTGCTTATGGCGATGTTCTTAACTATTACGCTGCGCTACCATGAAAGGAAGGTTTCCAGGAAGCTTACGGAGCTTTAGCTGCTCCAGGGGACTGTCCAGAGACAAGGCCTCCTGTGTCCTGCCCGTGACCCTATCTGGGGAGCAGAGGCAAGTGGAGGAGGCATGACTCAGCACCTGCTGATTTGCTCAAACACATGCAGCTGCCTTGCCTCTCTCTCTCTCTCTCCCCCTCAAGATGGTTCTATGTCATGGTGTCGTGATTACCACCTTCCTGCCATCATCACTGCTGCTATTAATAACACATGAATAATTCAAAAAGTAAGCGTTGAGGTGCCTGGCTCCTTCCTGTCCTGCGGGAGCTGCCAAAGATAGCTCATCCTCAGGCAGCCCGGGAGCTGCTTGAGGAGAGCAAGACATGCACGTGGGAGAAGGCTTCATTCCTCCAAACCGATTGCATCACATGCCTCCAGTGGATTCCGAATCCCCTTCTCACCACGGCAAGTCCCCTCAAGCTGAAAGCCAGTGGATAAAAAGAACAACGTTGGATGACACTGACTTCCACGTCATGGAAGGGCATGTCAGCTGCTTTCTTTTTCTCTTTGTTCCCATTTGAGATTTTTCCCAGGGCCCGATGGACCTGGGAGGAGTTGCTGGGTGGTAAGGACCAGATGCCCACCAGAGACAGAAAGCTCTGGGAGGCAATTCTGTGCGGTAATCGGTGGTCTCCTGAGGCCTCTCCTGGGCAGCAATGAGGGGGGATCATCCAACAGAAGCTGTGCCCTGTGGATCAAGAGGTCCTGAGGAGAAGCAGTGGGATTTATGTTCTCCAGTGACCAGCCCGGTAGGATGACTAACCAGCTTAGCTCTCCCAGGACTATTCAGGTCTTAACCCTGGAAGCCCCACATTCCAAGATGCCCCAGACTCGGGCTGCCCAGGGTCAGTGGGCGCTCATGGAAAAACAATGCCCAGGGGGGAATTTGTTCTCCAAGAAAGATTTTGACTCAAAAAATCTTAAAACAAAACCAAACCCAGCCATTTTCGATGCTTGTGAATGTGTGTGAAGTGGACCCTCACACTGCAGCTAGGAATGCAGTTTCTATATCCCAGGCATCTTTTTAAAATTTTGGACTTTTTTTTTTTCCCCCTGAAAGATTTTCTTGTATGGCTCTCTTAAAAGTTTACAGACACTGTGGCACAAATCTTGGTATTACGATTTTCTCCTTTTCCTAAAAATATTATAAAAACTAGAAATGAACAAAGGAAACAGATCATTGATCAAAGTGCAGAATGATTAGTCATAGTCCTTCCATTCGTTCCAATGTTTTTCAGCTAACATCATTTTTTCTATGTCTATAATTTCTCTTTTTCTCCTGTTTTGAATAAACAGTACATATGGTATGAACCTAAATTTGTAAACAGATATTGAAAATACATACATGTATGTTAATATGTTAGAAAAAGACTAGAATAAAATATACCCCAGAGGGATGCTTTTAAGACCATCTTCTCAAGATGGCTTTGATGGTTTAGAAGAAGCCATACCTTTCTCTGTCGTATAAATGATATTTAAATTCCAGTGGAAAGAATTCTCAGTTTAAGGATGAGAAATCCTTTAACTAAAGCAAACTCTAAAACCTCATAACAAAAAATATGGATAGCACCGTATGTCCCTAAAACAATAATAGTTTCTGGAATGCCGTAACTCACATAATTGTAGAGAGGGATGGAATAGGTATTACTATCTTCAAATCACAAGCAAGGAAACCACAGCTCCTCAAGGTTAAGTGACCTGGCCCAGGTGTGGCAGCAGCTCACAGGTGAGATGTCACGGGGACAGACGTCAGGTCCCCTGACACCCAGCCCTATGCCGTCTGTGGTCCAGATTGCCTTTCCAGACTTTGAGGGCAGACAAGCTTTCTTTAAAAACTATCCAGGTCCCTGAGAGGTGTTGTGTCTTGTTTGTCCACCGTACTCTCTGCTCTTGCCTATTATTCTAGCGTAGTTATTAGTAGCACCCTTTTCACTCTCAGGAGTAGTCCATTAAAAATAGGGCATTTTGCCTCCTTTTAGAAGTTATCAATCCTCTTCAAATTTCTGTCAGGATTTCACAAAGCCACCCTAATGGTGCAGGGTGAGTAGGCAAGTGACCTCCTGGCCTCATGCCTGATGGATGCAGTCTCTAGCTTTGAGCTCTGATTGTTATTCTGAGCATATTTTCTCCCTTCAGCTGTGTCACTGTGAATAGAAAAATTGCAAAGAGTAGAACTCGCAGGAACTCAGATAAAATGTGACTGAGGACAGCTCCACCTGGCCTACATCTGTTGTGCTGGGAGGCTTAGCAGAGCCCACCAGAGGGCTTGCTGTGTGCTTAAAAGGTCCCAAATGGGTCCTGGTTTTTCATTACTTTTTTCAACAATCATACATTTAACAGATGGTTATTGAGGACCAGCTAACTGTCAGGCTTGGGCATAGAGCAAGAAACAGAAGAAAAGGTCCCTGTGCTCATGGGACGAATACTCTAGTAGACATTCAGACAATACAATAAATACACACAAATAAATACAAAAATCTACATAAATAGATGTTGTGCCAGTATATAATGAGAGTAGGTCTAAATTGGGTTGTCAGGGCAGGACTCTCTGAGGGGGGGCGTTTCATGACGAAGCCCCCAAAATGAAGAGGAACCAGGTATAGAAGGATGTGGATCAAAACAGAAACTGCCCACAGGAATATCAAGCACAAAGGCCCAGGGGTGGCAAAGGCTTGGCATATTTGAAGAATGAAATAAAGTTGGTGTTGGCCGGACTGTAGTGAGCCAAGTAGAGAGTGGCCTGAGGGAGGCTGCCAAGTCGGGTGGAGAAGCTCACACAGCGCTGGTCAGGTCTGCACCAGGGCTCTCGGGGCAATGAGAGATCCCTGAGGTGCTGAGTTATGTGAACAGGCCACTTTGGAGACTCTGAGGAGGACGTCCTTAGAGAAGGAAAGGTGTGAAGGCAGCAGAAGAGATAGGAGGCACGTGAGTGCAGAAGTCCAGGTGAGAGAGGATGGTGCTGTAGGCAAAAAGGTGTTGCATGAATGGTTCTAAGGCTAAATTTCAATATAGTTTTAAAGGTAAAACAGAATGATGGACATTGTGGGGGGAGCAGAAAAAATTAATAATCAAAGATTACATTAAAATGTCCAGCTCGAGTAAGTGGGAGATAGGGTGTCATTCTCTGAGCTGTGACAGAGAGGGGAGGCAAAGGTTGGGGGTGACAGGAGAGTCGGTGAGGGAGGCAAGGAGTTGTGCCTGAGACATGCTGTTTTGAGGTCTCCAAAGTATCCAAATGGAGATATCAAAGGGAGAATTGGCTATGCAAGGCTGGAGCTCACAGCAGAGGTCTCTGCTGGAGACCTACATGCCTGTAGGAAGTATTGACCTCTTTCAAAGACAATAAGGTAAGATTCCAAGAAAGAGCACGTGGTCACCTGTGTCAAAGACTCGCAGAGAATGAAAAGGTAAGGGTAAGAATTTATTATAGATTTGACAAAAATTAGATATTACTGGTGACCTTAATGAGATCAGTTTCTGTGCAGTTACAGGGCAACTTTTACAATGAGGAAGGTAAAAGAGTGGATGGGGAACACTTTTTTTCTAGAAGTATAGCAGACCCAGAGAAACTTCCTGGTAATGATGGTTAAGTGGAGCAAACACGTTTTTGGTTTTTTTGTTTGTTTGTTTGTTTGTTTGTGGGTTTTTTTTTGTTGTTGTTGTTGTTTTTCAAACACGGTTTTTAAGTGCATAGCTTAACTCACAAAAACAAGACAAATACCTGAATAGTAAACAGGTAGGCAGAAACTGAAAACTAAAGTTATAATCACGTCCTGCCAGGTTCACTGGACAGGGAGTTTGAATTCTCATGTCTACAAGTAAATGAAGCTGTGAGCCTGAGGGAGGTAGGAAGTTGGAACTGAGACCTATCCCTGCCCAGGCCCCTAGTAAAGACCTATCCCTGCCCAGGTCTAGAGAGCTTCATCCCTAGAAAAAGGGTAGGTAAGAGCACTTGGCCATTGCCCTGGGATATAGCAGAGACAATCATTCTCCTTGACTTAGGCTCTGAGATGCATCTTATTATTTTATTTTATTTATTTTATTTTTATTTTGAGAGAGAAAGAGAGACAGAGCAAGCATAGGGGAAGAGGCAGAGGAAGAAAGACTTAAGCAGACTCTATGCTGAGTGGTGGAGCCCTACTCAGGCTCTGTCTCATGACCCTGAGGTCATGACCTGAGCTGAAATCAAGAGTCAGACACTCAACTGACTGAGCCATCCAGGTGCCCCCTATTTTATTTTATTTTATTTTATTTTAAGATAGATAGATAATGATAGATAGATGATAGATAGATTTATGTGCGTGTTTGTTTTAGAGAAAGAAAGAGTGAGAATGAGAGCATGAGTGCAGGGAGGGGCGGGGGCAGAAGGAGAAGGAGAATCCTCAAGCAGACTCCCCACTTAGCAGCAAGCCCAAAGCAGGACTCGACCCCTGGACCCAGAGATCATGACCTGAGCCAAAATCAAGAGCCACCACCTAACTGACTGAGCCATGCGGCCCCCCAGGCCCCCAGGGATGCCTACTTAATTTAAAATGTTATCCAGGACACCCTTGAGGGAAATCTCCTGATGACTCTGAATCCCAACATCATACAACTGTTACGGCTTCTTTTCATGTTCCTCCCATGCTAGCTTTCCTCGTCTTCCTCTCCCTGCCAGCTTGCCTCTAGGAGCTCAGGATTCTCCTCCCTTATCACATGGAACCATTGCACTCTCTAAAACTACTATGTCAAAGGTCAATGTCAGGGTCTCCAATATCAAACCTCAGGCGCACCTTCCTCTTCAGGAGGCCCAGCTGAACAAACAGGCTCACCTGTTTGTCTGATATTCTCATCTTCATGGCGTTCATGGTTATAAATACTGACACCAAAGAAAAACGAAGCAACAACAACAACAACAACAACAACAACAAAAAATAAGACCATATGTACATACCTTCTTCCTTTTTTGGTTACCTTCTACTAAAAGGCCCCTAGTGCTATTTTCATCAAGAATAAAGGGTTCATAGTGGAATCCATCGGCCTCAAATCTGAGTCCCTGAAGAGCTGGCCTGGAGGATGTTCTAGGTAACAACTGGCACGCAGCATTCAGAATGTCCCTTCTATCAGAAAGTCAAGAACATGAAGCTTTTTTTACCTGCAGTGATCTTTTCATGCCTGGCCTCCTTTCTCTAGGGTGAGTACTCTCCCAGAAAGCTACTTAGTGCTTTGAAAAATGTTCTCCAAAAAAAAAAAAAAAGAAAGAAAAGAAAGAAAAACGTTCTACAGGGCAGCCTACTCGACCAGATTACCTGTTGGACCTGGACTGCAGCTGTGGACACTACTGAAATTCAGGACCGAAAATGCTTTATATAGAAGATCAAGTGTGTATTTATTTATTTTGCATAAATGATAATATAAATATGTAACTTTATATTATATATACTTAATTCATAAATATATTCAATATATTTAATATATAAATATTTATATAGATATAAATGGTAATTGTATAAAAGGTGTATTTTACTTATTTTTTAAAAGAAGAGATGAATTGAAACATATATACATGTCATTAGTTGGAGAGATAAAGCAAAATACATTTAAAAGTGAAATCAGGGACACCTGGATGGCTCAGTGGTTGAGCATCTGCCTATAGCTCAGGTAGTTATCCTGGGTCCTGGGATCGAGTCCCGTGTTGGGCTCCCTGCATGGAGCCTGCTTCTCCTTCTGCCTGTGTCTCTGCCTCTCTCTGTGTCTCTCATGAATAAATAAATAAATAAAATCTTTTTTTAAAAAGTGAAATCAGAATTGAGATCACTTCTATAATTATGTATATATAAAATCCAGAAGATCCAACATCTAATAGAAGCCCCAGAAGAAGAGAACAGAGAAAATGGATGGGAGGAAGTTATCAAATAAATACTGGAAGACACTTTCTTAGAGCAGAAAGAATTGAGTTTCAGATTAAAAAGGCCTCCTGCGGACCCACCAAGACCCCATGCCTGGACATATTCTCACGGAAAATAAGGAAAATATCCTAAATGCTCCCAGAGGGACAAAGATAAATTCACTTATGAAGCGTAGGAGTGAAAACTAAGTAATATTTCTTGTGGGTAACCTTGGATATTAGAAAACTAAAACCACAAAACAAAACAAAGGAAAACCAGTAATATGTTGAAAGAATGCATAGAAATACCGTAGTTATACATTAAAAACATTAGAATGTTTTTTGAGGGACAAAGGGGAGCAACAATGTGAGAAACGCTAAAGGGCGGAAATGAAGTGAGGAGAAGCGAGAGAAAAAGGGAAGGAGGGACAAAGAGGAATGAAAGGAGGGAAGGCGGGAGGCAGGGAGGGAGGAAGACATTTTCGTGTCTTTCAGCAAAACAAAACAAATGATCAAGAAGGAGGAAGTTCGGTTGTTTGAGAATTAGATTGTTTCTACCTTTATACTCTTAAGATTATACTGCAGTGAAAATATTTATGAATGCAGCTGTTTTCTTCTCAATTACTCCAGAAAACAAATTTACAAGGTTGGTATCCTTGGGTCAAATGATGTAAATATTACAGAGCTTTGGTTCGCCACTTGCATTACTTTCCAAAAAGCTTGCGTCGACACACTGTTCTCACGGTTACTCCAGTTAAGAAATTACGCCTTAATTTCTTGATTCATATAATGGGAATAATAACAGCTCCTAGTCGCTAGAGTTGTGGGGACCAAAGGAAATGAAGCACGAATAGTATTTAGCACTTAGTAACTAGGTACATGCTAGATATTTATTAGCCCTGGAGGATTTGCAACAGAACCAGAAAGGGCCCCGGAAGGGTGGAGAGCCGCAACACAGGAGGCTAGAAAAAAAAAAATAATAATAAAGACAACAATGTTAGAGATCGTATTGCTATTATTCGTTTCTTTTGAGTTTTTAATTCTTTTAATTTTTTAAATTTTTTAAATTTTTAATCCTTTTTCAAAAGACTTTAAGTCCAAATAGGAAACAAACCAAAATGAAGCAAGATTTCAAGTGATTAATAAAAAGCCATCGAAGAAAGCACGTCCATTTGAGTTTTCCATGAGGAACCTTCTATCCTGGCACAGGAATGATGTAATGAGACGCCCAGAGAGGAAATGCGATCTTGCTCTTAGTACCGCAGCATGTGTTGAACAAAAAAACTATTCAGTTGTCTTTTCACTTGCTGTCTCCTACCCTTCTCTGAGAGGACCTTACCTTTTTCACCACTGGAACTTCAGCTCCTAGAGCACCACCCAGAATTTTTGAGTGAATAAATGAGTAAAGTGAGTGCTTACATGGTCTTAATAATATACACATTGCTTATTAAATTTTAATGTAAAAACTTTTGGACAAAGAATGGAAAACTTATTGAGGTGGAAATATGTATGAAAGATAATGATTTTCAGGGATGAAAGTAGAAATATAGCTGATTGAGGTAGAACATGGAGGGATGAGAATGGAGTAAATGAAGAGATAGAGGAAAAGCTAAGTTTCCAAAGATTCTCATCCATAAAGTGTTACCAGGAGTTACTAGAACAAGTAATGAATATTAAGTATATTATTTAAAGCACTTCAAGTTACTGCTTAATATAAAAAATGCTGCTATGAATATTTATGTGTGTGCACACATTTCAATTTCATTGGGTAAATTTCTAAAAATGGGAATGTCTACAAAAGGCAACTTTATAGACAGAAAACAGAGTAGTGAATGGCTATGGCTGGAGGTGGGAGTGGTTTTTACTGTAAATGGGCATGAGAAATTTCCCGGGGTGATGGGTTATGGTGATAGTTATACCACCTAAAATCATTGAATTGCATGCATACAATTTTATAATATATAAGTGATCCCTCAATATAGCTGTTTAAAAAATATAATGAGTAAAGTTTCTAGAAGTAAATCATAGGGGAATATCCTTGTGACTTAAGAATGGTAAACATTTCATAGAAAGAAATAATTATAAATTAGAAAAATTAATTTTAATAAAAATTAAAATATTTTGCTTGCCGAGAAACATAATTGAGGAGGGGAAAAGGCAAGTCACAGACTGAGAGAAAGTGTTTGCAAAATAAAAATTTAAGAGACCTCACTCTACTGCAACTCAAAAATAAAAATGCAAACACACCAATTTTTTTTTTTTATGGGCAAAAGTTTGACCACACACTTCACAAACACACAACACATATACACATACCCACGAACACATGAAAACTACTTAACAGCATTAGTCTTAGGGGAAATACAAATTAAAACTATGATAAGAAAAAATAAAATAAAATAAAAATAAAACTATGATAAGCTACCTCTATGATATCACCATGTATCAGAGTAGCTAAAATTTAAAGGACTAATAATGTCAAATGCTGGTAAAGATGCTGAGCATCCAGTACTTGCAAAGATTGCTAGTGGGAATATAAAATAGCATATGCATTTTGGAAAAAAGTTCTGGTTTCTTCTAAAGGTAAACATATACTTACTCCATGGCCCAGCAATTCCATGTCTAGGTATATACCTAAGAGAAATAAAGATATATATATATATATATATATATTTCTTTTTTGTATATATACAAAAAAATATATATATATATCCACAAAAAAATGCTTGTAGAAAAATGTCATAGCAGTCTGGTTCATGATGACCAAACACTAGAAATAGGCTAGGAGTCTATCAGTGAGAGAAAACATCAATAATCAGAAGAGAGTATTGATAAAGGGAATGCCACAAACCATGTCAAAAACATTATGTTGGGTGAAAAAAAAAAAAGCTTTCATTTAAACAATATTTATTGTATAGATTTCTTTCATGTGACTCATACAACTAATTTGTGATGGAAAAAATCTGAGCAGAAGTTGTGTTTGTGGTGGGAGAGAGACAGGGATCGACTGGGAGAAAACAAAGAATGTGACGTTCTATAACTTGACAGAGGCTTGAGTTACAAGGAATATGCATTTATCAGAACTCATAGCAGGGTAGGTACACTTAGAGTTCGTGTATTTTAGTTTATGTAAGTTTTATTTCAAAAGAAGAAAGAAAAATTTTACTTCAAAAAAAAAAAGAACTAGTAAACAAATACTAAACTCTGGATCAATACTGTAAGCTCAAGTGTTTAAAGGAGCAAAGCAATGTCTCAACTTTGAAATACATCAAAAAATGAGATGGCTGGATGGCTGTAGGTGGGGATGCATGGATGGAAAGGTGATAAAGCAAGTGCAGTAAAATGTTAATTGCAGGATCTAAGTGATGTAAATATGGGTGCTCATCTTACCTTTTTTTCAACCTTTTAAAAATTTTTTATTATTATATTATTAATTTAATTATATTTATTATTATATTTATTTATTATCTTTTATTATTATTATATTTAATAAATTTATTTTTTATTGGTTTTCAATTTGCCAACATATAGAATAACACCCAGTGCTCATCCCATCAAGTGCCCCCCTCAGTGCCCGTCACCCAGTCACCCCCACCCCCCGCCCACCTCCCTTTCCACCTTGAAAGTGTCACAATAAAATACGGGGAAAATGTAATCAATGGAAGAACTAAAATAATCTAACTATGAAATATTGAAGAAGAGGATAACTTGGGTGAGGGACAGCTGGTGAACTAAATCCTTATTTTATTTTATTTTTTTTAATAATAAATTTATTTTTTATTGGTTTTCAATTTGCCAACATACAGAATAACACCCAGTGCTCATCCCGTCAAGTGCCCCCCTCAGTGCCCGTCACCCAGTCACCCCCACCCCCCGCCCTCCTCCCCTTCCATCTAACTATGAAATATTGAAGAAGAGGATAACTTGGGTGAGGGACAGCTGGTGAACTAAATCCTTATTTTAGAGACTCAGTAGATAGTGTCTAAATCTAATAAACCAACAAATGGGCATCTGTATTATTTAGGACAATGGAGGTAAAGAACACAAGAAAGAAAATAGAGACAAAGTGAAAAGTGATCTCTGAAAGAAGTTTATCTCTGAGACCTAAGATGAAGGTATGTGTGCATTAAACTTGCCTTTCATAATAACCTATTTTTTATCTTCTGATTTTTTTGTTTTACCCTGTAATGCTTTACTTTGATCAAAAGAACACACAGAAACTGTCTCTGAGCCCGCAGACACATTCATCAGCTGAAGGGCTGCTGGAGACCTTGGCCCAAAGCTCTCTGCCCACTCCCTGGGGCTGGAGTGATTGATGACGCTGAGAAGTGTCCCTGCTGGAAGGAATTCAGGATCAGAACCACTTTCATCTTGTGCCACGGGCTTGAACTCCGCGGCTGCCTGGAATCCGCCAGGTGAAGCGCACGGCCCAGTACGTTCAGATCAATCCCGGAATGGACCATCCTTGGCGTAGGACGAGCGCCCAGAGACAAAGCCGACGTTAAGTTTTCACGGATTCCCAAACTTCTTCCTCATTTCCAAAATCAGGTGGGCTAAACAACACGGCACTTCGGAAGCTGATCATTGTTTCAGGGGAAGTAGATAGGAGTTATCAGGGGGCACAGCGCCCGGTCCTCGGAGCAGATTTAACCTCGTTACGATGCGAAATACGGACTCACATCTGAATTGCCTGCTTCTATGCTTGATTGTATGGCCCACAAGCTCTCTCTTCCCAGAAGTGCTTCTCTGGCTCCACGCGGCATGCTTGCCCCCCATTGGGGAACTTGGCTTGGTCAGTGCAGTTGACTTTCTTGGGGTTTCATATATATATGGTCTCCCTTCTCTCCCTCTGCCCCAACCCCGGCTCGTGCTCTCTCTCTCTCTCTCCCTCTCTCTCTCTTGCACAGCCAAGGCCAAGGGTGGGGCAGAGGGAGAAGGAGAGAGAGAATTGTAAGCAGGTTCCACGCCCAGTGCCCAGCGCGGGGCCTGATGCAGAACCCCATGCAGAACTCTGTCTCACGCCCCTGAGATCATGACCTGAGCCAAACCAAGAGTTGGGCACTCAACCGAATGAGCCCCCCAGGCGCCCCCTTGGCTTTTCTGTTAAGAAGAATGGAGACAGGGACGCCCGGGTGGCTCAGCGGTTGGGCGTCTGCCTCTGGCTCAGGGCGTGACCCCAGGATCCAGGATCAAGTCCCACGTCGGGCTCCCTGCATGGAGCCTGCTCTCTCTCTCATGAAGAGGTAAATAAATCTGAAGAAGAAGAAGAAGAAGAAGAAGAAGAAGAAGAAGAAGAAGAAGAAGAAGAAGAAGAAGAAGAAGAAGGAGAATGGAGACAAATGTCGGTGACTTCAGATGCAATCTTCCAGGGAAGTCTTGGCGGAGGAGGAGGATAAACTGAAGTCATGGGTCAGACTCCTTTAGGGACCTAGTAGGGAGTTGTCATTTTGTCCAAAACCTCACTTTGGGTGTCTCTTCCATGCCAGGGACCCGGCCAGGTGCCTGAGGTCCACTGGTGAGTCATGCTTATGCTGCCTTCCAAGGAGTCCATAAACGAGCACAGTCGGAGCACGGGTGAGCGCTCAGGCAAAAGCGTGAGTAAGCACGTGACAACTCAGCGCCTCAAGGTCTTTCTGAGAGAGGCCGCGAAGTCAGTGATAACAAAAGGAAGTTTCTGTTCCCAGAGCCCTCACAAGCATCCTGTTCATTAGCTGTTTCTCATCAGGTCACTGGTTTGCTCACAATCCTCTGGGTTTTCTTTGCCCGTGGAAATAGAATCTGAGCTCTTGACCAAGGGCTCCAGGCCCACCGTGATTGACTCCAGATCGAGGTCCCCCTGCGATGCTAATGCGGGTCCCTTCTGCCTGGAACGGCTTCCCGGCCTGTCCAAATCCTATTCACTCCTCCAGGCTCAGCTGCAGAAAGCCCTAATCTCCCAGGCAAAAACCCATTCCACTGCCTCCTGCCTTTGTGCTTTGATGATCTTTTGCTTTTTACCCCCATCGCACACCCTGAAGACGGCCTGTGTTACGGTGGCGTCGCCGTCTATTAGCTTCCCTCCGCAGACCATGAGCCGCTCCGAGCAGAGGCTGGTCTCACATAACCCTCGTCGACACTCCAAGGACGCAGAGAGTGCTGTCACTGAATCCCTTCGGGCTTAATTTCCTTATTTTCCTCTGATCACAGATTCCTAATATTAAGCCTAAATAGCCAAGACCCTGAGGGAGGCCATGGTGTCTTCCAGAAACATTTTCTTGGGCCACAGCTCTTTTAAGTGTGGAAAGTCGTCTCGTCAAACGCAGTGGCAAACCTTTCTGCCAACGACTGGTTGGCATCTAGTTAATTAAACAGCAACTTGCAGTCAGCTGTCAGAGCACTCCCTGGTTCTGTCTTTTTTTTTTTTTTTAAGATTTTCATTTATTCATAAGAGACACAGAGAGAGAGGCAGAGACCCAGGCAGAGGGAGAAGCAGGATCCCTGTAGGGGAGGGCCCAATGTAGGACTCGATCCCCGGACCCCGGGGTCACGACCTGAGCCCAACAGATGCTCAACCACTGAGCCACCCTGCCGTCCCGGATCTGTCTTATCGCCTCTTGTGCTGGGAGTTCCCCATCAGAACTAACAGGCTGGTTTTAGGTAGAACAAAACTGGAGACTGGAGCCGTCACTCTCTGCAGCTAACCATTGTCATCAGCCACTGTGTGGGGTAAAGAGAAGAGAAGGCAGGGGAGGGGAGGGTGCGTGGCTTTCCTTTCCCCGTGGCAATCTTATTATTTGCATCATTTCTGCAGAGCTATTCGTTAGTTGGCATCGCCACTGTTGTACTTTAAAATGCCCAGATTTGAGTCCGTTGAGGCAGTCCCTCCCAAATCAAATTATACCAGATAGATCGCAGCAGTCAATACTCAGGCTCTTGATAAGACGTCATCACGAGTGATATTTGTGGGAGCCTGTTCTTAATAAGCGATGGCTGGGCTGAATGGCTTTGAGGAACGTTTACTGGATTTCAGGGCTCAAATCCCGGTCTAGGCATTAAAGGAGAGGAAGGAGCCAAAGGGAGGGCGAAGAAGAATATATCTATGCTTCTGCGATTCGCTCCCACTGGTTTTTGATCCATTAAGGTTTTACTGGGGGAAAATACTTATCTTTGACAGCCAGAGCTCTCTGGAAAAAAAAAAAATTTCAGATGATTGATGAATTTTTAACAAAATCGCAAGCTAAGAGACAATGACAGCGGAATGCGCGTTTCTGCTTGCAGGGAGTTTAAGGTTTCAACTCACATACCAGATCCTACTGATTGGAAATGGCTTCTCATAGTCCCGTGTTAAAAAGGATTGCAAGGAAGTTTCCGAAGACTCCGGGAAAGCAGAGCATGATAGACCAGCCACGTCTGCCACGAGTGTCGAATGAATGAGCACGGAACCGCGGAATCGGAGTCCTCCATCGCGCATCAGAGACTCTTAATGGGCCAGGAGAGCCTATGGGGAAAACAAAACAAAACCCTTAATTATAATTCATCACTAAAACAAATTATTTTCGCTTGTGGGAAAGAGGCACATGGTTTCTACGGAGGTTGCCCCGATGATAGGAGATAACTCGGGAGTTAACGGTAACCGTAAGGAGAGAATAAGAGGAGAGAAGCGACCTGAGAGTAGGGACAACCCAAAGAACCCAGAGCCAAGAGACAGAGATTGATTTCCACGAACACCCTTCCCAAATCTGGATCTAGCCATGCCTTGAGTCAGGAAGATCTACCCTTGGACGTAGTTACACGAGCCAACTTCTCCCCGTTTACCCAAAGCCAGTGCGGTCTGAGGTCATGTTATTTGCAACCAAAGTGTCCTAATAGGTTTGTAGGAAGAGCCTAGCGGGGAATCGTCTAGGAAGGCCGCTTAATTTCCTTTTATTGTGAGTGGTCTTATCTGTCAGGGGAGAAAAATAAACTTCTCTGTATTTGTTTAATTGGATTACTGTAGAGACCGGCTGAGATAATGGATATTAAAGCAATTTGAAAATTAAATTCCAGGGGCGTGTGTGAGTGCCACGGAAGAGCACTAGTGATGTCCGCACGCTGTCTACACTGCCCTCCCTGCACGGACTCTGAGATAAACTCTCTGTGGGCCTGGCTCTTCCATTGATGTTGAGCCTCTTACTTTGGGCCCACGTAGCTCTCTGTGACCCACTGAGAAAGCTGCTGCCCTAACTACGCCGGGAAGCCCTCTAGGGCACTGTCCGGCTGTGAACGGCCTGGTCCGGTGGTCCTCCCCGCGCGGGCTCCATCGCTCAGCCTCAGGCGGTGCGCACCCTCCAGAGCTCTGGTACCCCGTGAGGCCCACCCGACTAAGGTAGCGTCTCACGTTTGAGGTTGGGGAAGGTTGGGGAAGGTTGTCTTCCCCACAACCAGGCCTCTTCTGGTTTGAGTCTCAAAGATCAAGTCTGCAGATTGCAACCCTAAAAGGATCATCTAATTGTCTAGAAAGCCAATAGCCACGGCTGTGTTTCTCCTGGTCTTGATTTCAATCTTCTGCTTGAGATGTGAGTCCTTTGAAAAAAAAAACAAAAACAAAAAGAAACACCCGTCCCAAGACAATAGCCCAAATATCTCTTAAGGTCAATTTTTTTATTCAAATAGAAGGTGGTTCCTCAAGGGAACGCCAATTCCTCTGGTCTGTGTTGCATTGACTTTTACAAAGTTTACGTTGAGTGTGTTCCCTTTTGCGTAACAAATCGCCTTGCTGGGCACCAACCTGACTCTTCTGGGAAGTGGCAATTCAAAGTTGTGTGCGGTGACTTTCCTGAAGGCTCAGGCCGGTGGAGGGGATTTTATTGTATGCATCAAAGCAAACGGTCCAAGTTTGGGGTTTGAGGTTTCTTCTTTAAAATTCTCTCAGTCAGGGCAGCCCGGGTGGCTCAGCGGTTTAGCGCCACCTTCAGCCCAGGGTGTGATCCTGGGGTCTTGGGATCAAGTCCCACGTCGGGCTCCCTGCATGGAGCTTGCTTCTCCCTCTGTCTGTGTCTCTGCCTCTCTCTCTGTGTCTCTCATGAATAAATAAATAAAATCTTTAAATAAATAAATAAATAAATAAATAAATAAATAAATAAATAAAACTCTCAGGCGCACCCAGCGGGGTGAGCTTGTAGAGCATGTAACTCTTAACCTTGGGGTCATAAGTTCAAGCCTCACTTGGGTTTAGAAATTACTTAAACAGAGAGAAATTTTAAAATAATAATCAAATAAGATGCCCTCAACCATTACTACTTGTGGAACTGTTTCATATTTTATGCAGCCTTCTGCTGTTTGCTGGGCCTCCTCTCTTTTCTTTGACCTTCCGCTTCCCCGTAGCTCACTCGTGCCAACCCATGAACTCATAGTTAAGCATTATTTAGGACAATTTTGAGGGAGCTCTCTTTGTCTCTTCCTCTGTCTCTCGCTCCCTCCTTCCTCCTCCATTCCCTCTCACTTCATCTCTCTCATTTTGTCTACTTATCTATTCCTCACTCTGTCCATCTAGCAGCCCACGCTGGCCCATCCTGGGCTCAACAGGCTCTCATATGACCATCGGATGGTGCTCTTAAACCAGAGAGTTCTGTGTAATTCCTTTCCCCCCTTAGAGGCATTGCACACGGAGCTCTTGAAATAAATTATTTCATTCTAGCTATTCATCACACAATGAATTTGCATCCATTTAATGGGTAACATATGAGAAAGCATCAAAGAAATGGCCTGACCTTTATCAGATCTAACCAAGGCCGGCTAGTCCCGGTGTTATTACTGACGGAATCGGTGCCGAGTATACAATGGATCATTGAATGATTGAATGAGCGAGTGAACGAACAAAGAAACAAATTGATCGCGGATATGAAGGAATGCTATAGCCAAGAATGCTTCAGGAAGATCACCACGACCTCTCATCTCTTCTCAGTTGCTTTGGATTTTCTATCGATGTTGCAGGAAGGCTTTCAATATCCGAGTGAAAAGGGGAACCACGTGTCATTCATCCCATTTTGCAGGTGGAAATGCTGAGGACTATAAACTTGACTTTCTCAAAGGCATGCAGCTGGTAAGAGTCTAGGCAGGCGGAGAAATGCTTACAATGTGGGCTTTGGAGGCCAGCCGTGGGGCTCATATTCCAGGTGTATCACATGAATCTGCAACCCTGGGCCAAGTATGCACTTTTGTGAATCTCAGGATCCTTGTTAGCAAGACGGTCATCGTAATAGCCCGTACCACGTAAGGCTGTTGGACGATTGTGCGAGAGATTCCATGCAGAGCGCCTGTCCTCTGTGCAAACACCAAGCCTGCCGTGATGGGCAAGGCTCTGCCGTGGTAGGAGCTTCTCTACCACCTCTTTCCTCCTTTCCTCCGCTCCTCATTGTTCTCATTACTAATGAGCAGATCCATCCCGCGTCATTACAGGCAATTTTGTCCCTCTCCACGGGGGACTAGCCCAAGTGTTCCATATTCCTGGACCTGTCTGACACTCCCATTACTTAGAATTATCCTTCTAGGAACCCAGTTTTTGAACTCGGACAGTTTTATGGGCCAGCCCCCTTCTCCCCACCACCATTTATATGTTGAAATCTTAATACCGAGAACCTCAGGATGTGACTATATTTGGAAAAGGGGTATTTAAAGAGCTAATTATGTTAAAATGTGGTTGTGAGAGTGGGCCCTAGTTCAATATTACTGGCGTTCTTATAAGGAGGGGAAATTTGGGCACAGAGCGTACAAAGGGAAGACCATGTGAAGATACAGGGAGAAGACGGCCATCTAGACGCTAAGCAGAGAGGCCTCGGAAGCACCAAACCCTACTGACATGTTGATCTTGGACCGTTAGGCTCCAGAACTGTGAGAAAATTAATATGTTGTTTAAGTCACCCAGTCCATGTACTTTGTTTTGACAGCCAGCACCGGGTTATACAGACAGCAAAGGGCCAGACCTCCCATTTCAACAACTGATGCAGGAAATAGAAAAATAAATGTGGGAATGCCATTTGATGGTCAGGGTTTTATTCTCCAGTTGTAATCGTAACAGAATCTTGCACAGGCCTACAAGAATGAATACAGAAAACTCTAAAATGGTATACTTCAAAATGAGCCAGTACAAGAAGTGCCCTTAAAAAATGAAAAGATAGTTTCTAGGAACACCGAGTGTGGGGAGGTTTATATACTCTAATGCCCCACCCATCCCCTCTTAAAAGGCACAATGTATATTAAGCCTTTGAGAAGTTCTAGAGAGAAAAAAAAAACAGAAATTTGTTATTATGAAAAGATTGTAAATCTTTTTTCCCCTGATTAACCGTTGTTAGCCTCTAGTTGAACTAGTGTACCATGAAACATACTTTCTGAAATTCTTATTTAATGGTCCCACCAATGTGCAAAGAATCAGCTTAGAAGCAAGCTGAATTTATAATGACAAGGAAAAGCATTTTGTGCTGGGGCAGAATGTTGCAAAGACCGTAAGAGTTTGCATGAAAATGCAGATCACAAATGGGTAGAGCACATTTCAATACTTGGTACATGACTTGACACCAATTCATTTCTGTCATAGAAAAGGGAAATTGCCAATGTTCTGTGTCAGGGCTTTGCTCATGTCTGTGGTCAGAGTTAATAGAGTAACTGCTTAATTACTGGGAGTTGGGAATAACACGGGCTCTACTCACACATTCACATGTCTTACATTCCTCAGTCAGAGCCCAACGATGGCCAAACTCATTTTATTTTATTTTATTTTTTTAATAATAAATTTATTTTTATTGGTGTTCAATTTGCCAACATACAGAATAACCCCCAGTGCTCATCCAGTCAAGTGCCCACTCAGTGCCCATCACCCAGTCACCCCCACCCCCACCCCCCTCCCCTTCCACCACCCCTAGTTCGTCTCCCCGAGTTAGGGTCTTCGTGTTCTGTCTCCCTTCCTGATATTTCTCCCTTCCTGATATTTACATGTTGGTCGGAGGGAATGAAAAGAAAGAGGCTGGAGTGGCAGGTCGGGGCCAGATGGTGAAGAGACCGGGTCAGGCAAGGAGGCCAGAGCTTCTTACAGTAACGGGGAGATGACAAAGGGAATAAAACACTGGGGTAACTTCTTCAAAGAAGCTCATTATGACATCTGGCTAAGATTTTGGCTAAAAGAGAAAAAAAAATTAGAAACAGAGGAACTAGAAAGCATTTATAATAGAGAATCCCGACCCAAATGACTTGGGATAGATTTAGGAGCTGAGGAAAAAAAATCAGGGGTGAATACGTGGTTTTTGACTTATTAGGCAGACGAGAAGAATGTGATCCTATCTCTTGGCCAGGGAGACACAGGGAGGCAGGGTTTCGGGGAGGAAATAAAGTTCTGTGTTATATGCTGAATGTTTGCAACTTAAAATGGATGTTGCTGAATCTGCCTTTTGAAGAAGTCTCGGTTGTTCTACAGCATAGACCCTATTGTGCAAATGACCATCAGGATTGTTGGTGATGCTCCAAGCCAGAAGGTAACTGGCAGCTGTAGCCCGTGAGCCTCTCTCAACAAAGGTCCACCACGAATACAGCTTTCCTGCACGACACCGTTGGAGCCAGCTCTGCGTTTGCACCAGGTTAGGAAGGCAGAGCCCTGAGTGGTCTGGCTGCTTGCAAGCAGGACTCGGCAAACCTCCTCCCCAGGCCTCCTTGCCTTGCCAGGTTTTGCCAGATTACATCAACTTTGAGACACTTCCCTGGACCTAATATGTTTTGAAATGTGAATGATACTTCAAGGGGCCCTTTGGGGAGTGATAATAATGGAAAGTGTCTAAGGAAGGGATGCATCAGTGAAACGCCGGGACACCTGCACCCCGATGTTTCTAGCAGCAATGTCCACAATAGCCAAAGTGTGGAAGGAGCCTCGGTGTCCATCGAAAGATGATGGATAAAGAAGATGTGGTCTATGGATACAATGGGATATTCCTCAGCCATTAGAAATGACAAATACCCACCATTTGCTTCGACGTGGATGGAACTGGAGGGTATGATGCTGAGTGAAGTAAGTCAGTCGGAGAAGGACAAACATTATATGTTCTCATTCATTTGGAGAATATAAATAATAGTGAAAGGGAATATAAGGGAAGGGAGAAGAAATGGGTAGGAAATATCAGAAAGGGAGACAGAACATGAGAGACCCCTAACTCTGGGGAACAAACTAGGGGTGGTGGAAGGGGAGGAGGGCGGGGGGTGGGGGTGACTGGGTGGCGGTCACTGAGGGGGGCACTTGACGGGATGAGCACTGGGTGTTATTCTGTATGTTGGCAAATTGAACACCAATAAAAAATAAATTTATAAAAAAAATGAAGGGTTGCATCACTTATTTGGTTTTTAAGATTTATTTATTTGAAAGACAGAGAGCACCCATGGGGGGAGGGGCAGGGGGAAAGGAGGGGAAAGAATCTCAAGCCAACTCCCCGGGACTCTGAGATCATGGCCTGAGCCAAAAATCAAGAGTCAGTGGCTCAACCGAACGAGCCACCCAGGCACGCTGGATTTATTTTTTTAATATCTATAGTTTAGGTAAAGCTGTAGATGTGGAGGTTATCAGGAAAGTATCCTGAACCATTCTGATAGAAAAAGGTAATTCGAAGAGCCCAGTTTGCACTCCAAGTCCACTTGGGAATTGTGGGAATTGCTAGGTGTGATAAACTGCTCATGTCCTCGGATTCGTGGGACTTAGGAACTTAGGAAACATGGACCTAAGTATGTGAAAAATCCAGTCAGTCACCAATAATTCGGCCTCGATGGAGCCAAAGTGTGGTCTCCAGAGAGAGGGGAAGGTAACGTGGTGGGAGTGTGCTTAGCGTCTAGAAGGAAATGCATAGTTTTGACACAGAATGTGAGAATCAGCGCCACCAGTTACGGTCCTTTTGATCAGTTCCTCGAGGTAGGCTCAGCAGGGGCCTCTCTTGGTCCTGCCCTTGCCTCCCATTGCATCTCATTATCTGTGTAGTAGAGACGGAACCGAATGAAATGGCTTTTCCTTCCAAATACTGTCTAACTTGAACCTGAGCCATCCAGACTGTCCTCAGCCCTAAGCAGGCTGGGTAAGACGTTTGAGGACTTGATGGGGACGATGACGCTTTCCTCGAAGGGTTAGGGTCAGGGTCAGGGTTAGGGTTAGGGTTAGGGTTAGGGTTTAGACAAGAAGTTTCCACATGTTCCTCTCCCACGTTTCTCTTCTGCACGGCATTTCCGAGAGGTAGCATAATGGACTTCTCTGTGCAAAATGTCTTCAAAAGTTGTGTTAATAGAGAAATTTCTTTGGGGGCCTAAGTTTCTATTTACCTTTTGTGACACGATTTAAAAAAAAAAAAAGAAAGAAAGAAAACCTCATTATCTTCCTTTCCCACAATCTCAGCAGCAGAATGGAGATAAGGCAGGTCCCGAATGGGCTGACGGCCTGGTGGCTGCTGGGATGGCTAACGCGCCCCTTTAACAAACACGGTCTTTAACATGCAGTGATACTCACGATCTTAGCGCCGGGTGATAAGAATAATTGTATTCATTACACAGTTGAATACAGGAACATATTTCTGAAATAATTTTCCTTGTCTAGAACTACACAGAATTCCGCTGAGTGGCACATTCAAGTGAATTTTTATTAGGAGGGTTCCAGGGAGCTGTTCAGTGGCAGAGAGACTTCATGTTTAATTTAATTGCTCAGAACCAGGGTATTGTCGAGAAAGGCATCGGGCAACCACTGAGTGCTGGTTAACGGGGACATCTCGCTAACGGGGCTCATGTGTTCGAGCCCAGCAACCGACAAGCGCTCACTGAGTTACTCTTCTCCAGGAGCGGACGCGAAGGGAAGGCACCCAGGACTCCAAGAAGTACGTTTTCTGTTTCTTGTTTCCTTTCGTTTGGCTTCAGAGGTCGCATGACCTGTCGTACTGAAACAGGATAAAAACCAGCTTCCGACAGAACTTCCCACCCTCCTCTACTTGGGTCCAGGACATGGGTACAGAGCAGAAGCAAGATTTGTTTTTCTAAACAAATTTTTTCTAAAATTTGTTTTTAGAACAAATTTTGCCAGTGAGGAGCATTCTCCTTTTATTTTGTTTTGCATAGGCAACAATTGAATAATAATCAAATATATTAGAAAGTCTTAGAGGACTGCCGTAAACACCTATTGTGGAAAGAGCAATATAGTTGTAAGCTCTGGTACTGACCTGTAGTGGGCTAAGTAGCGTTTAAAAAAAAAAAATTTTTTTTTAATTTTTTAAATTTAAAATAAAATAAAATAAAATAATAAAATAAAATAAAATTAAGTTAAATTAAAATAAAATAAAATAATAAAATAAAATAACATTAAAATAAAATAAAATAAATTAAAATAGAATAAATTAAAATAAAATAAAATAAAATAAATATATATTATATTTATATTATATTTATATTATTATATATATTATTATTATATATATTATATATGCTATATATATAATATATATATATATATACACACACACATACCCACATCCTAATTCCCAGAACCTACACATGGGATCCCAGGCCTCAGACTACACTTGGAAAAGCATTTAAAAAGTGAGATTTCATAAAAGATGGGATCTTACCTTAGTCCCCCCCATCCTTTCTGCTGTCATTTAACCTTTATTGGGAATAGAGACCAGAAGAAAAGATAATAAGTCCTTGAGAAATTATCACCTAGATGATAGAAGAACTCATAGGACAAAACGTGCCATTCAAATCATCCCATTGTCTGGCCCATGTTATCAAGGAAATTCCTGTCATTGCCCTGCTGGCCTCTGGTTTAAGATCCATACCTGGGGACCCTGGTTCCTGTGCCCTTTAAGTCAGCTGAAAATGAAGCATGAGCTTGTTGGCTCTCCCTACAGGCATCTTAGGGACTGACACCATCTTCCTCTCAAAATGATCTCTCACTCTCCACGCATTTCCCTTGAGTTGTAAGGCATCTGCCTTCAGACCGCCAGAGTCAAAGAATGTCCGAAATGGAAGATCACTTAAAGTTTAGAGATGACCTGGTTCAGACATGGAAAATGAGACCCATGGAGAGGAAATTATATCCCAACCTTCACCTAACATGTTAAAGACTGAAATTGAGGGAGAAACCAGGCCTCTGACTGCAAGGCCAAGATCTTCCCGCTCTGCACGCTCCCTCACCAACGCCCGTCGGGACGCACGGCTGGGACCTTCCACGGACGGGCACTCTGCGCGCTCTGCAAGTCCCGGGCCATAGGCCAGGCCCTGGAGATAAAACGATGAGAACAGGCCTGGTCTCTGCCTTCAAGGTGCGTTCACCTACTTACACTGGACTCGATCCAGAGCCTGGACCTGGTAATTTGGAGCCGTGGCGTACTGCAGAAGCCATTTTTCTTAGCAAAGTGAGACAAATTGAGTGACCGGTGGCCTAATCCCGCCCGTGCAATCCTGTGAAATACCAGTTGGACTTTCCACCTCCTGGTGAAGACCAACAGTTTGTTTCTACCTGAATGAAACATTTCTTACTGAGTGGTCGAAATGACGACTAGAGCCATCACAGATCCAAATCTTGACGTGAGTAGCAACACAAGGGACGCTCTCTTCTACTGTCGGCTGCCGAGTAGTAGATTTTTCAGAATTTTCAAAATTTTAAGGATCTGATGGGAGGAAGACTTTCCCTAAACTCAAGCCACAAGTCCCCCTAACATAATAACCCTTGATAACCAAGGAGGATTGTGTTCTGAAGACTCCCTCACCGTGTTTTTCACTCTCCACCCACACATTTCCATAGGCCCTGGGAATCCCCTGCACCCAAAATGGGCATTAAGGACCTTGCAAAAAGAAGAGCATCCTGGATATACCAGAGCAAAATGAGGCAATTCAGGCTTTTATGCTTCAGAGCAGTCTAAGGAAAGCAAGATTTTTGGTTTGCAGCAAACAACTTTTGAGTTTCTAAGGTCAGAAGTACTTACAAGTACTTATAAGTAATAACATAATTCTCTACTCCCGTGAGGGGTAGATTAAGAAAAATCAATCAAGAGCTAGACTTTCAGACAAAATATTGTCTGAAATGTTCTTGTGTGTGGAGAGGTATGCGGTGAGAGGAGGGGCACGGAAAAGAGCAGCAGTTGGTGAGGGTCTTGGAGGGAAGGACCGAGGATCACAAGGACAAACACGTTAGTGTTGGTAGATGCTCCACATCCAGGCACCCCACGAAGGGTGCCCCTAACCTGTCACAGGGTCCTATAGGGACGGGCAGGGCCTGCAGACCTTCCAAGTCGGCCCATACAGTGCTGTGAAGGCTCCTGGCTTGCTTTCTAGACACCGTTATTTAAGGACAGTCCATGGGTGAGCAGACCCCCTGCCATCGTGGATTATCCTGCAGAATGACGCCTATCCTGCCCCAAGACTTCCTTCAGGCCCGTGCAAACGATACTGTATTGACAACGAACTGTGTTTGGGACACGCAGGTGGGCTGCAGCAGATGTCGGGGGCTGCTTGTTAAGAGAAGCACCACACAGCAGACCTTCTGGTCAGCCTTTCCCACTTAGCCAACTCAGTCCCGCGTCCGTGGCCTGACGCCCACCCCTAGCATATCTGCTTGGGTCGTTCACTTCTCTTTGGGCACAGGGAAGATCATTCGGTGGGAAAAACAGCCTTGTCAAGGATTGTGATGTGGAGCTGACGCGCACAGTGAGCGTCCCAGTTAGTTGACATTCTGGTATAGAAGGTGCGTATGAGGAGGCCGACTAGGATTGGCAGAGGCAGGACACCTCTTACTGGCAGTGAAAACAGATGTGGCCAGGTTGCTGGGAGGGTATTTCAGGTAGGGGAGGGGAGCTGGAGTGATCGCAGAGCACGCGTGTTCAGGAACGGGTTCATTGGAAAATCTGGCAGACACCAGGTTGCTACTCACTTCCTCCTCTGAGGAAGGGTGACCTCAGCTAAGGGGAACAATAGGGTCTCAGCCTTGGCCAGAATAGCCAGGCACTAAATAGTATTTTAAAGGACACATATTTATGGAGAAAAGAACTAGGAGAATGAACCGTAATACCACGTGCTCTGTCATATATGCCGCGATTAGAATGACGTCCTTTAAGGGGGAAATCAGAGCATTTTCTCACCTTCCCTGAACGTACCCTTGAAGAGGTTCTCCTTGCGGTTTAGATAAGATACCAACTTATTACTCACTTTATGACCATCGCCCCCCGTCCGCCCTCTTTTCTTGGTCCCCAACCTCATTTCTTACCACTTCCCCTCTCCCCCCTGGTTTGGCAAGTTCCTTGGCACTTTTAGCATGTTAACCGCTAACCTGTTCTCTACGTGGAGACGTGCACCTGCTCTCCCCTTTTCTTGGAAGTCTTCTCTACCTCCAGCGCCTTCCATACTTGTCTGGATTGATCCTCATCTATCTTTTAGGTCTTTGCTTGAAGAGCAAAGGTCCCTTCCTCCGAGAAAACTCACTCGACCTTCCCATCCAGTTACTGCTAAGGAATAGTCTCATTTTCCTGTCTGGCACTTATCAAAAATTTCATAAACTCGCCTTCCCTCGTGTGCTCGTCTGCTTAATATACATCTCTCGGGGGCGCCTGGTGGCTCAGTCGGTTAAGCATCTGACCCTTGATGTAGGCTCAGGACATGATCTCTGAATCATGAGATTGAGCCTCGCCTCAGGCTCCACACTCGGCCTGGATTCTCCCTCTGCTCACGTGCACACTTTCTTTCTAAAAAAACATATAAGTAATATATGTAGATGTAAATAGACGTGTATATAAATATACCGTAAGTTCCAAAAAGGCCCGGAGAACTTGATTGTGGAGGATTTCTAAGACCCCAACTCTCACCACTTTACCACTCCCATCCTCCTGAAGGAATGGAAGCACGAGAAGCATAGCTGCATGAGCTCCAAAGCCAGCTGACCTGGGAGACCCATGATGACTTTCGTCCTGTGTTTATCCCTCTGGCGCAGAGGGACGCAGAGGGGAGGCACGCTACCACAGGGAATTCAGAGGCAAGGCAGGGTACTAGGCTCGGGCTTCAGCGCTGTCCTGGGATGTTGCCCAGCCTTGCCCCTTTTGCTTGGACTAGAGCTGACAGCAACCTTATGAGGCAAGAATCCTTATCCCCATTTAGCAGAGAAGCAGACAAAAGTGAGAGAGGGGAAGACCTGCCACAGGGAGCATGTTCCCGTGATCGTGAAGCCCTAAGCTCTGCACAGTAGGGCTGTCCTGCGTCAGTGAAGGCGATGACCCAAGCTGCTCCCAGCATTGCTGGGGGAAAGCAGCACAGTCAGAGGGGTAGATGCACGGATAGACCGACGTACCATTTTTTCTTTGCTTTCACCCAAAATGTTGGCATGTCCCTCTCAGTGCACCTACCAAATCCTTTTGCTCCCCACAGTTCTATCATCTTGTGATGGTTTAACACTTCCCTGGGGTCTGCACGTTCATGAATTCCTTATCACCTGTCCCTCAGCTCTAATCTAGGACTTTGTGGGGGCAACCAATTAAAGTCAGAAAGTTCTTAGAAAGAGATATTGGCCTGCAACTCGGCCACATCTCTCAGCAGGATCAACCTTCAGGTTGCTGGTCAAGAGGACACGTATTTAAAAACATGTCTAGCTAATCAGCCTTTCAGAGGTGTTCATGAAGCGTCATGAGCTGTTTGTGAATTCTAATTACCTATCCTGCTTACTGCCCAAGAAAAGCACGCCTGGCAGAGGTACACACGGGGACCACAGCTGGCCTGAAGAATTCGTCGCAGTAGGAAGAGAAGAGAGAGAAAAACTATAAAATTACATATATATGTATATATACGTAATTGTGGATAGATAGATAGATAGATAGATGATAGATAGATAGATAGATAGATAGATAGATAGATAGATAGATATAGAGAGAGACAGAGAGAGAGAGAGCCCCTAGGAAGCATAGGAAAGAAGGAAATCACTTGAAGCTAGAACAAATGTCCCCAATAAATAAATTATAATAATAGGTTGTACAAATTATCTGTTATACAATCTGCTCATCTAGGAGCTTTGAGATCACCTACACTAACATACAAATAAAATCAGGGCCCTGAAACAGTTCACGACTTGCCCAGTCTCCATGCAGCTGCCCCATTGCAGCTCGGAAACTGGACCTCAAGGCCTTGGACACCCGGATAGACTCTGTCCAAGACAGACTGCCATCTGTCAGGAGAGAAGCTGAGAGAAGGATCCAGTCATCCTCCTGTCTGACCCAGAACACCTTAGTTCTCATATCTCTTAAACACACACCACAGCTTCCTAATCACTCATGCAGAGGGAACAAAGGGAAATATGTAATATATCCTGAATTGATGAGTGACAGGAATGGAGGACACAAAGAATTGGGCGCTTAACAGTGCCTATTACTAAAAGCAATATCCTGCTTTGACTGACTGCTGGCTGCATCCGGGTACGTGTGGTTCTTATCTCTTTACACATATTAGCACATTTTTACAAAGGAAGTCTCAGAGGCTTAGGAAGGTCAAGTGGCCTGTCTGAGCTCACACAGGTGGTCACGTTTGGAGCCAGAATTCTAGGTTTAGTCCTATGTCACAAAACAATTCTTCATTGCCTCGATAGACAACGTGGAAATTCATCTGAATTAAGCTGAAATGATTTGATTCCTGTACTTTACAAAGACTTATTAGAGGGCCCAGCTGAGGGGATGCGGATGTGGGAAGAGGGAGGCATATGGGAGACTAGCATAGTGAATAAAAGCTCCTGCTCATGTCAGGTGAATGCAAGGCTATGGTCCCCCTCATTGAGAAGAGTTCCTTAAACTCCTTGGCCACAGGTCTTCTCGTCTTTAACACAGTATAAGAGAGTACCTACGTCTTTTTGTTTGTCTTGAATTTAAAATAGCACCTGCTTCTTAAGGTTGTGAGAAATCATGGGTTGGTCCATTCAGATTTTCTGGAGCACGTCAGGCACCTGGGGATCCATAAATCACACTAATGCGACCTTCAGGCATCATGAACACTGGTAGTGATGATGACTAATGAAGATCTTGGTTGCTAACGCTAATGGTAACAATGATGGTGATGACAAAAGCAGTGGTGGTGACGTTCCACTGTGTTGCTGCTGCTGGAGTGATGGTAGTGATGAGCAGATGGATATGGTTCCAATGGGTTAGGAGCTGGCCACCAAGGTCAGTGGCTTCTAACTGGAAGAGATTTTTTTCCAGGGGATGTTTGCCAATATCTAGAGATAGTTTTGATGGGCACAAATGTGAACAGAAGGTGCTACTGATATGTAGAGGATGGGGGCCAAGGATGCTGTTAAACACCCTACAATGCACAGCACAGCCTCCACAGTAAAGAATTATCAGGCCCGAAGAAGCCTTATAAATAGCCTTATAAATACAAATATGTGAAGAGGTGCTCAACATCAATCATCAGCAGGGAAGTGATGGTATCACCTCACAACTTCTAAGATGGCTATTTTCTAAATAAATAAATAAATAAATAAATAAATAAATAGTGTTGGCAAAGATGTGGAGAAATTGGAACACTTTATACTATCAGGGGGAATATAGAATGGCTCAGCCACTGTGGAAAACAGTATGGAGTTTCACGGAAAAACTAAATAGAACTACATATACAAAAAATAAAAATAAATAAAATTAAAAAAAGAACTACCATATACTCCAACACCTCACCTCTGGGTAAATATCCAAAAAAATAATAATAAAATCAGGGTCTTGAAGAGATATTTTCACACACACACACACACCTCCCCCACCCTGTGTCCTCTACAACGTTATTCACAACAGCCAATATGTGGAAACAAATCAGAGGCCCATCAACAGATGAGTGGCTAAAGAAAATGGGATATATACATGCAATGGGATATTTTTCAGACTTAAAAAGGAAAAGGAAATCATACCACTGATGATAGTATGGATGAACGTAGAGGACATCACGCTACATGAAGTAAACCAATCACAGACAGAAGAACACTCCAGGATTCCACCTGTATGAGGCACCTGAAGTAGCCAGACTCATAGAAGCAGAGACTAGAATGGTAGTTGCCAGGAGCCGAGGGAGGTGTTGCTCAACGCATTTGAAGTTTTAGTTTTTCAAGATGAATAAGTTCTAGAGATCTGCGGCCATCAATGTGCCTATCGCTAATATAGTATTGCGCGCTCTAAGATATGTTTAGGGGCACCCAGGCGCCTCAGGCAGTTGAGCGTCTGACTCTTGATTTCAGCTCAGGTCATGACCTCAGGCTCATGCGATCGAGGCCCGGGTGGGGCTCTGTGCTCAGTGAAGAGTCTGCTTGAACTCTCTCCCTCTCCTTATGCCCCAGCCCCCGGCTCATGCTGTCTCTCTATCCCTCTCTAAAATAAACAAAGAAATCTTTTTTAAAAAAATAAAATAAATGTAGAGGATAGGTCTTATGTTAAGTGTACTTATGGCCCCAAAAAAACTATGAAAGAAATAAGGAACATTTTAGAGGTGATAAATATATGGTGACACAGCCATGTTGATTGTGGTGATGTGATCATGGATGTATGTGTATGTCCAGAGTCACCACTCGGTGTGACTTTAATACCACCATGTGTCTATTAGAACGGGAGAAATCTGGAACAGGACAATACCAAGTGTCACGGGCATTACCGTACCGCCAGACGATGGAGCAGTGGAAGCTATTATTCATTGTTGGATGTAACAAAATGGTACGGCTACTTTGGGAGAAATTTGGCAGTGCCTCACGCAACTAAACACACCCTCACCGCGCCATCCGGCAGTGGCACTTCCTGGTTTTTACCCAAAGGAGTTGAAAATCTGCATGTCGATGTTTAGAGCAGCTTTACGCATTATCACCCAAGCCGGGAAGTAACCAAACTGTTCTTCAGCCGATAAATAGATAAACTATGGTACGTGCAGACGATGGAATAGTATCCAGTGACAAAAAGACCCGAGTTCTCAAGCCCTGAAGAGATATCCAGGAACCTTAAATCCATGGTCCTTGAGGAAAGATGCCAGTCTGAAAAGGCCACATAAGGTCCTAATCCAATTATGTGACATTCAAACTATGGAGACCATAGAAGGTTGCCAGGGACGGGGGATTCAGAGAGCAGTGAAAGTGCTCCGCGTGGTACCATGACGATGTTCACAGGCTCGTTGGTCATTTGTCTACACCAGCGCAATGAAACAGCAAGGGAGCCCCGAGATAAACTTAGACTCTGGGCGGTGGCGGCATGTAGGCAGAGTTCACCAACCGTCATTGATGTGACCCTCCGGCGGGGGCACCAGGATCGGGGATGGGAGTGCGTGAGGGCAGAGGGTACAGAGAAAACTCCTGCATCTTCCTCTCAATTCTGCCATGAACCTAAGGCAGTGCTGAAAGAGTGCCTTGGGAGGAAGAGTCCTACAGGACGTATGTACAGTGTGGGGGTTTTGTCAGACAACCAAAAAGGATGCCTTCAGCCCGGAACTTGGCGCTAACGTGGGCAAGCGCTGGCCTAGGCACATGGGAAACCGAAATAGTGGGAGCGAGAGGCTGAGGCTCCCACTAACCGGCCACATGCCACCACCCTTTAAGCTTGGCCTTAAACTGTGAGGGAAAGTGCATGGTGGGGGGTCCCTGTGGACAGAGAAGGCCTGTCCTCAGGGTTGCGCCTTGCCCTCCTGCCCCAGTGCATAGCCTGGGCAGTGGTGCCCTGGTACCTCGGAGTGCCCAGCTGCTGGCTGGCCGTGGGGTGGGCCCTGGGCTGTGGGTTGGGGGTGGGCCCGGGGCTGCCAGCTGTGGGGTGGGCCCAGGGCTGCAGGCCGTGGGGTGGGTCCGGGACTGTCAGCTGTGGGGTGGGCCCCTGCTGGTGACCGTAAGGTGGGCCCAGCTGGTGGCTGTGGGGTGGGCCTGGGGCTGCGGGTTCTCTCCCACCCAGGACCGCCCTCCACTGGCTCAGAGGCCTCTGCCGACCAGTGGGCACCATAAGGCCGGCCTCCACAGCGCGGTGTGAGAAGCAAAATGAAGATGGATGTTAAAGGACGGTGAGAACTAAGCCACCCACCAGGGATGTGGGCGCTGCCTGCAGCGGAGGAGTGTGTGCGGCAGCCCTGGTCTGACCCTCAGTCACCACAGGCCCCAGCACCTCACATCGCCCCCCAACCTCCCCCTGCCACGCAGTGCAGGAAAGAGAACCCAGCCGATGTGTGAGTCCCCCCTGCAGCCCACTGAGCCCGTGGACGGTCGTGGAGGTGACAGGAGGGGGACCCGCTGGTGCAGCCCCCGGGACAGAGTAGGCTTGCTCCACAAGAGAAAGCGAGATGACAACATAGAGGAGAATCTTGGGAGGCGGGGCTGGGGGGGGATTTAGTGGCAGGTGAGGGGACAGCAGGGAGGGGGAAGCGAGGGTGGTGACGCTGCCTTTGTGGGGCTTACGAGGTGGTCTGCTACGTGGTAAGAACAGGGCCCCCTTGTGGGGCTCCCCGGGACACTGCCGGGAGATACGTGGCTGTGCTGCTACCTTGGGAAAAGGGCCTGTGTCCGCGGCTTCCTCCCCGCCCTGAGTTAGATCCAAGGGCACCCGTGGGAGACCCGCCACACCCAGGGGTGCCCGGCGAAGGTGCGGGCCTTTCCCTCCACGGCTGGCGTGGACCTCATACATCCGACTCTGCGGTGGGACAAGGCCAGATGCCGGGTCGCACGTTCCACCTGACCCAGATCCTTTCAAAGTCATTCCCACTCGCTCCTTTTCAACTGAATCGACACCGTAGGCCGCCCTGGAGGAGAAGGGGCGGAGGAGAAGGGCGGCTGGGGTGACATTCCAAGCACGGCCCTAAATCTACATCAGCTTTTCCTTTCAGCCAAAATCTACTTGGTACTCAGCAGAACTTCTGAGTCCAGTATTTGAAATAACTTAATAGCGCCCATTAATGACTATAATTTTCCCCCGTAGTCAAGATACTAAGAAGCTTAGGGGTATTTCATCTACATCACACAAAATAGTTACCGGGGCAGCCTTGCAAACAACAGTGAGGGATGAAGGTCCGTGGGGGCCAACAGTGGGTTATTGACTTCGGATTCAAGCACAGGGCCTTCCACTAGCTAGAAAGTTTTTTTAGGTTTTTTATGCCCTTTCACTGTCACAGCGATGCCGCGTGGTTGGCGATATCGTCCCCGTCGTACGGAGCCTGCAGCAGACGCTGGAGAGGCCAAGAGCTAGGAAATGGTTCAAGCTAAGTGGGATAAAATGCATGTTTCTTCAAGTTCAGTCTTTAAAATGTAATGCAAAAAAAAAAAAAAAATGCAAAAAAATGCAAAAAATAAAAAAAATAAAAATAAATAAAATGTAATGCTTGGGGGTGGAGGGGATGGGGTGCGGGGGGCGGGGAAGGCAGCTAGCCCCAGGATGCATGAGGTTCCCCTGCCCTTTCCCGCACATTCACATCGCGGGGGACGTTTGCCACTAGTCCTGGCTCACGTCTCCATACTTCGACTTGGACGGAGAAACGTCTGGCCACCAACCCAAGCCCTAGCTTCCCTTTCCGTTGCATCGAGTGGTTTCTGGAAAGTGACTGTGCGGAGAGGGGCCGCATTCCCCAGCTTGTCTGCGTGTGCGCCAAGCCAAGCGATGAGCTCTCCCCCACGGAAAGGAAGCGGAGGTAATGGAGAGGACTGAGGCGCGGCCCACGCGTGAGGAGTGTGAACGCCTTCTCCACGCCTCCCCCTCATTGCCTCCGAGACCCCGGCGGATCGATAGCAGAGGAAGGAGAGCCACGGCGGACCGCGGCGTGGATGAGACACAGCTCTGCTTCGTTGAGTTCCCGCGTGCACGGGTGTATCCGTCAAAGCGGTGGCAGCTGCCTCACAACTTGTCAAGGAAGGTGGGGACAATAACTGGTACCGACTGTGTTGGGGTTTCCACCAAAACTGAAACAGAAAGAACATCATTTAAAAAAAAAGAAGAAAATAACCAAATTTTGACATCCTCTTGTCTACGAGTAGGCCCTGCGTTAAGAAAACATGCATTTAAATAATGATCATTTCACTTATGGTGAGAATCTTATTACCTATCACGAGATAGTCCGTCGTATGTAATAACTTACCCGGTGAAGGAAAATCATAGTAAAAACACGTACATTTATACGGATATTCTAAGCTGCACAACAGCATGTGTGCGTGTGTGTGAAAATGCATGTGTCTTGGGATTTTCGATTTTCTAAGGTCCAGAACTCTGAGGCCTGGATTATTCATTCTCCTAAACTGAGCCCCCAGAGTAACTTTGTCTTCTGGGGAGAAAAAATGTGAATGTCATGATTCCAGGCTTCTTCAACTCTCATATGTTTGATTTTCATAAATTATATCATGACCCCTGAATTTGGCCTCCTGTACAGCAGCCGACACGCACCGGGAGCCCCCGGGGTGCAGTGGGGCCCACCTCCTGAGTTTCATGTGATGCACCACAGTGTTTATGCAGCTCTTTACGTGCTTGTTATTTTATGCTTTAAAAATAAATTACAACAGGAAAACGAAAGTGCTGATACTAGTAACAGATATACTGGTCCCATCAGCGTGGTCTTATTAAGGCCAAGATAGAATTGATCAAGTGTGATCACTTCTCAAATGGAGGGAACCCCCATCTCAAATGGACTTTCAAATATGGTTGAATTAAACGTGATGTTTTAAATACATTGTGCCCGAAAGTCACGATGTATTTAGAGCTATTACAGGTTTTTTCAATCTCCGGCGTGAGACGCGCAACCGCCTCACCACCACCACGACCAAGACTTGAGTATTTCCAAACATCTTCTGTGCATGTTTTCAAGAACGTATTACTTAGAAAAAGTAGATGTTTCTAACGTGTTTCGCTCTTTTTTTTTTTTTTGTCTGTGTTTCGCTTTGTGAAGCTGTGGCCTCCCGAAGGCTAAGTGCCAAATTTGTAGCCCGTGCTCAGAACCCCGTGGGCACGGAGGGCCTGAAAGGAGTCCTTTCCCCACCGCTCATTCTGAAACTGCTTGTACTCCCCCCATCTATCAAAAAATTTCTTCGTCCTAGATTTTTTAAAAATATCCTCTGTCCTTGTGGAGTACGACTTTGTAATCTCTGTCAAAGTCCAGTGGTCAGTGGTGAGGCTGAGGACAGGGACACAGAGGCCCGATGAGATGCTAAGCACAAGTCAGGTAGTGTGTCAGGGACTGATTACCGGAAGGTCCTGCCCTCCCACCCGTCCCGGGACGGGAGGACGAGCAGGTAATCAGTGCTCAGTGAGGCGACGTCTACAGCGCAGGAGCGTGTGCAGGGGCCCCGGGGACCCAGGAGGAGGATGTGGACTTGCAAACCGCCCAACCCCCAGCATCCCTAAAGGGTAAAATTTGTAAGTTGACTTTGGAGTGTCCAGCTCAGCGGACAGAGTGTGCATTTGTTTCCTCTTCCCCTAGAAGACAGCAGGTAAAAGGGGCTAAAATCACACAGGAATTGGGGTAGAATGGAGAGAAATCGGAGGAGGGAGTGTCGTGAGGAATTTCTGAAACATTGACGTGGATGGGGTGCTGACGGTGGGGGGGGGCACCGCTCCGAGCTGCCACGGGGGAAGGCTCGGGGGGAGGCAGGAGCTCTCTTTTGCAGGACGGGGGAAATGCCACTTCATACTTGGCAGGTACAGGGATTTTTAAAAGAACGGGCCAAACTAGAAACATGACCTAGTTAACGTCTAAGCAGGTTACTCTCCCCGATGCACACATGTAGGGCAACGGAGTTCACTGAGCTCTCTGCTTATGAGGGTCTCTACCCTTCTGGGGGGCGTCCTCTTGTGCTCCCTTACCCGGGCCTGTGGGATGACATCAGCACAGCCGCAGGCCTGCCCATCCCCACCCCTCCCAGTAAATCTTGCCTGTGGACAAGACATGCGCACCTACCCACACAGAGCCTGGAGGCCAGAAATCATATAGAAAATCCATGCCGCTCTATGTATAAATAGTTTCAGAAAATTAAGAACCACCAGTCCTCGAGGGGAAGCAGCATCACAGAAAATAAATGAGGTTCTAGCTAACGTCAAGCACTTCTCTAAAGATCTTGCAAATATTCATTTATATAATCTTCACACCCACGTTGTGAGATTTTATTTAAAGTCAAGTTGATTAACAATAGTGTGTTATACATGCATGTATGTGGATAGACCTTATCTTCCTGATCCATTCATCGGCAGATGAGCACCGAGGCTCCTTCCACAGTTTGGCTATTGTGGACATTGCTGCTAGAAACACCGGGGTGCAGGTGTCCCGGTGTTTCCCTGCATCTGTATCTTTGGGGTAAATCCCCAGCAGTGCAATTGCTGGGTCGTAGGGCAGGTCTATTTTTAACTCTTTGAGGAACCTCCACACAGTTTTCCAGAGTGGCTGCACCAGTTCACATTCCCACCAACAGTACAAGAGGGTTCCCCTTTCTCCGCATCCCCTCCAACATTTGTGGTTTCCTGCCTTGTTAATTTTCCCCATTCTCACTGGGGTGAGGTGGGATCTCATTGTGGTTTTGATTTGTATTTCCCTGATGGCCAGTGATGCAGAGCATTTTCTCATGTGCATGTTGGCCATGTCCATGTCTTCCTCTGTGAGATTTCTCTTCATGTCTTTTGCCCATTTCATGACTGGATTGTTTGTTTCTTTGCTGTTAAGTTTAATAAGTTCTTTATAGATCTTGGACACCAGCCCTTTATCTGCAGATATCTCCTCCCATTCTGTAGGTTGTCTTGTAGTTTTGTTGACTGGTTCTTTTGCTGTGCAGAAGCTTCTTATCTTGATGAGGTCCCAACAGTTCATTTTTGTTTTTGTTTCCCTTGCCTTCATGGATGTATCTTGCAAGAAGTTGCTGTGGCCGAGTTCAAAAAGGGTGTTGCCTGTGTTCTCCTCTAGGATTTTGATGGATTCTTGTCTCACATTTAGATCTCTCATCCATTTTGAGTTGATCTTTGTGTCTGGTGCAAGAGAGTGGTCTAGTTTCACTCTTCTGCATGTGGATGTACCATGTTCCCAGCACCATCTATTGAAGAGACTGTCTTTCTTCCAGTGGAAAGTCTTTCCTGCTTTATCGAATATTAGTTGACCATAAAGTTCAGGGTCCACTTCCGGGTTCTCTATTCTGTTCCATTGATCTATGTGTCTGTTTTTGTGCCAGTACCACACTGTCTTGATGACCACAGCTTTTTCGTACAACCTGAAATCTGGCATTGTGATGCCCCCAGATATGGTTTTCTTGTTTAATATTCCCCTGTTAATATTTGGGGTCTTTTCTGATTCCACATAAATCTTAAGATAATTTGTTCTAACTCTCTGAAGAAAGTCCATGGTATTTTGATAGGGATTGCAGCGAACGTGTAGATTGCCCTGGGTAGCATGGATATTTTCACATATTTATTCTTCCAATCCATGAGCATGGAATGTTTTTCCACCTCATTACATCTTCCTCAATTTCTTTCAGAAGTGTTCTGTAGTTTTTAGGGTAGAGATCCTTTACCTCTTTGGTTAGGTTTATTCCTAGTATCTCATGCTTTTGGGTGCAATTGTAAATGGGATTGACTCCTTAATTTCTCTTTCTTCAGTCTCATTGTTAGTGTATAGAAACGCCACTGACTTCTGGGCATTGATTTTGTATCCTGCCACGCTACCAAATTGCTGTATGAGTTCTAGCAATCTTGGGGTGGAGGCTTTTGGGTTTTCTATGTAGAGTATCATGTCATTGGCAAAGAAGGAGAGTTTGACTTCTTCTTTGCCAATTTGAATGCCTTTAATGTCTTTCTGTTGTCTGATTGCTGAGGTGAGGACTTCCAGTACTATGTCGAATAGCAGTGGTGAGAGTGGACATCCCTGTCGTGTTCCTGATCTTAGGGGAAAGGCTCCCAGTGCTTCCCCATTGAGAATGATATTTGCTGTGGGCTTTTCATCGATGGCTTTGAAGATGCTGAGGAATGTTCCCTCTATCCCTACACTCTGAAGAGTTTTGATCAGGAATGGATGCTGTATTTTGTCAAATGCTTTCTCTGCATCTATTGAGAGGATCATATGGTTCTTGTTTTTTCTCCTGTTGATATCCATCACATTGATGGCTTTATGAGTGTTGAATCAGCCTTATACCCTGGGGATAAATCCCACTTAGTTGTGGCAAATAATCTTCTTAATGTACTGTGGGGCCTGTTGGCTAGTATCTTGGCGAGAATTTTTGCATCTGTGTTCATCAGGGATATTGGTCTATAATTCTCCTTTCTGGTGGGGTCTTTGTCTGTATTTGGGATCAAAGTGATGCTGGCCTCATAAAACCAGTCTGGAAGTATTCCCTCCAATTCTATCCTTTGAGACACCTTTGATAGAATAGGCATTATTTCTTCTTTAAACGTTTGAAAGAATTCCTCTGGGAAGCCATCTGACCCTGGACTTTTGTGTCTTGGGAGGTTTTTGATGACTGCTTCAATGTCCTCTCTGGCTATTGGCCTGTTCAGGTTTTCTATTTCATCCTGTTCCAGTTTTGGTAATTTGTGGGTTTCCAGAAACTCATCCTTTTCTTCTAGATTGCCTAATTTGTTGGCACATAGTTGCTTATAATATGTTTCTAAAATAGTTTTTATTTCCTTGGTATTTGCTGTGATCTCTCCTCTTTCGTTTGTGATTTTATTAATTTGAATCTTTTTGTTCTTTTTTAATAAGTCTGGCTAGGAGTTTATCTATCTTATTAATTCTTTCGAAGAACCAGTTCTTGGTTTTGTTGAGAGATATGCATTTAGTGTCATAGTATTACCTATAGAGTCCCTGTTTCTGCAGATTGTTCCTTTGGGCTCCCTCCTTTGCTCACAGTGTCCCCCTTAATATTTCTTGCAGAGCCGGTGTGGTGGTCACATATTATTTCAGCTTCTGTCTGTCCTGGAAGCTCTTTCTCTCCTTCCATTTTGAATGAGAGCCTTGCCAGGTACAGTATCCTTGGCTGCATGTTCTTCTCCTTTAGGACCCTGTATACATCATGCCAGCCCTTTCCGGCCTGTCAGGTCTCTGTGAACAGGTCTGCGGCTAACCTTATGTGTCTGCCCTTATAAGTTAAGGACCTTTTTCCCTTAGCTGCTTTCAGAATTCTCTCTTTATCTTACTATTTTCCAATTTTCACTATGATATGTCTTGGCGCTGACCTGTCTTTGTTGATTTTGAGGTGAGTTCTCTCTGCCTCTTGGACTTGAATGCCCGTTTCCTTCCCCAGATTAGGGAAGTTCTCAGCTATAATTGTTCAAATAAACCTTCTGCCCATTTCTCCTGCTCTTCTTCTTCTGGGACTACTATGATCTGGATATTATTTGGCTTTATGGAATCGGTGAGTTCCCTAAGTCTACCTTCATGATCTAATAGTTTTATTTCCCTCTTCTTTTCAGCTTCATTATTTTCCATAATCTTATCTTCTGTAATACCTTCTCTCTTCTCTGCCTCTTCGTTGTGATTATATCCAAACTCTTTTGCATCCCAGTTGTAACATTTTCTTCTATTTCAACTGGACTAGATTTTTAGGTCTTTTATCTCTGTAGCAGAGTTTTTCTGCTGTCTTCTATGCTTTTTTCAAGTCCAGCTAGTAGTCTTATGATTGTTGACCTAAATTCTTTTTCAGATTTATTGCTTGTATCTGTTTTCAGCAAGAGTCTGGCTGTGATATCTTCCTGACTGTTCTTTTGGGGAGAATTTTTCAGTCTTGTCACTTGGGCTAAGTTTTTATTTTTTGTGTGTTATGGAAACTTATTATGTTTCCTGGATCTCAGACTAATGCTATATTAAACAGAGGTCATGCACTGTCCAGGGCCTGGCCCTTCAGGAAGTGTTTTTGGTATATGCTGTATGCACTCTGCTCTTGTGCTTTGGCTGCTCTTTCTCACTGGTCAGTCCTCTGCAGAGTTCCTCCTTGCTTGCAGTGGGGAATGTTTGGTCCTTTATCTACACATGCTTTGATTTCTTTGTTGAAAAAATACTGGAAAAAAAAAGAGAGAAAAAGAGAAAGAGAGAGAGAAAGAGAAATAAATAAGGTAAAGAAAAAGCAAACTGACACACACAAAATTATAAGCCTGGTTCCAAAGGAAAAAGAAAGAAAAAAATAGACACCTGGTGGCTCACTGGTTGAGTGTCTGCCTTCAGCTCAGGGCATGACTGTTCAAAATCTTTGGGATACAGCAAAAATGGTCCTAAGAGGAAAATACATCACAATACAAGCATCCCTCAAGAAATTAGAAACAAACTCTAATACACAAGTTAACCTAGCACCTAAAGGAAGGCGAAAGAACAGCAAATAAAGCCTAAGCCAAGCAGAAGAAGAGAGTTTGTAGAAATTAGAGCAGAACTCAATGAAATAGAGACCAGAAGAACTGTGGAACAGATCAACAAAACCAGGAAAACAGTCCCATGCCTGCGTGGTACCTAGATTCTTTGCTATGGTACAAAAAAAGGCAGCTACCAAGTTACCCAACCTCTGTGAACCCTTTATTTGCTGCCAGTGAAAGACCATTTGATGGAGTCTGTAGTTTTTATGTCCTTGGAGAAGCAAACCTCTCTCTTAGGAAGGGAAATGACCTCTCCCAGTTTGCCCTCAGAGATCCCTACACCACTTTTTGTGCACACCTGGGCCAGAGTTGTCCTTTTCTCCAGGAGCACACACTACAACCTGCCTCTGGTGATAATTGAGCACTTTTAAATTCTCTGAGCTTGAGTTCCATTCACTGTGTGCAAAAACCCTGCACCACTCAGTTCCCCCAGCTCCCTAGTCTGACCAAGGAGTTTTCTTCCCATGCAAACTGACCGCCACTCTCTCTCAACCCAACTGCCACACCCTTCCTCTCTCCCTTTTATCTCTCTACAGAAAGTGTTCCCTCCCGCACAAAGCACGGCAGCTTTTCTCTCCCACATACCACACTGTCTCCCTCCAACCATGGAAATCCTTCTTTCAATCCTCAGATCAATTTCCTGCCTGTTCCAAATGGTCTGGCCTCAAAACACCTGTGTTCAGGGGTCGAGGAAGGCCAGGGGTCTCTAGTTCTCTGCCATATTAACTCTTCCAGGTGGTTTTTAACAAATGAGGAAACCAAGGTACAAAGGCCAGATGCCTTGTCCCAGGTCAAAAATTAGTAAATGCCATAATTCATACCCAGTTTCTTAACCACTGTAAGTTTCCTGTTTTATGATCAATGAAACCTGTGACTCTGGAGGAGACACAGCAAATTGAAGGGAGGTAAATTTAGATCTAATGTGTTCTTAGGGCACCTGGGTGGCTGAGTGAGTTAAGTGTCTGACTTTTGGTTTCAGCTGAGATCATGATCTCAGGGTTGTAAGATCCAGCCCCATGTGGGGCTCACACTGCATGTGGAGCATGCTTAAGATTCTCTCTCCCCCCTACCCCTCCCCAAACCCCAGCTTATGTGCATATGCTCTGTTTCTCTAAAAGAGATAAATAAATAAATAAATAAATAAATAAATAAATAAATAAATAATAACGTTCTCACTATACCAATAAATAAGTAAATAAATAATAACTTGTGAATTGATGGATGTGTAAATTAACTTGATTTCGGCAATCATCTTACTATATATACATATCTAAACCATCACACTGTACACCTTAAATATACATAATACTTATTTGTCTACTATATCTCAATACAGTTGAAAAAAAAGAGACTTCAAATAATTCCCTCAGAGAAATTCAAGATGTCACACCTATGTAAAAAAAAAAAAAGAAGCAAATTGCTTTATAAAAGAAATAATATGAAAACAAAAACAAATCATTGAGAGCTAAAAGTACAATGACCAAAATAAAAATGTAATCAAAACTCTAAAAGGTCAACAAATGTCCCAAAATATAAATTGAAAAGTAAAGAGGTAGAAAAGAAAAGGAAAGTTCAAGAAGCCTAAAAAAACAATCAATACATCTAGAAGGCAACAGCCGTCAATAAATGTTCTAGAAAAAGATAATAGAAGTGGCTAGAGAAGATACACAAGAAAAAAAAAAGGCCATTCAGTAGAACTGAAGGGTATCTGGAGTTTTCAGATTTAAGTGTCCACTGAGGGGGTCCCGGGTGGCTCAGCCAGTTAAGCAGCTGCCTTTGCCTCAAGTCATGACCTCCGGGTCCTGGGATGGAGCCCAGGGTAGGGCTCTCTGCTCAGCAGGGAGTCTGTTTTCCCTCTCACTCTCTCTCTCTTTCTCTAACAAATAAATAAAAATCTTAAAAAAAAAAAATTAGGTGTCCATTGATTTCTTGGGAACACGCATACAAAATGAGCTACACAAAAACCTCTTCCCATGAAATAGTAAAACACCAAGTGTCAAGAGAAGTTATCAGAACTTCCAGAAATGAGGAACCAAAAAATTCCGACTGGTGCATAAATCTTTCATTGGCACTACTAGGCATAAGAAGACAGAGGCATAAAGCCCTGTGCCCCCTGGAGGCCAACGTCTATGGGCTACTCTGCCATCTGGCTTTTAGTTGGATTTTAACAAAGAGAGGCACCAGCAGGAGACTGAAGAGGAGATTGGAGTCAAGGTATTTATCTCCACAGCATGCTCCCTGCCAGGTAATTGCATATTGGCTGTGTCTCTCTATCAAGACCACAGCTCCCTTGAGGAAGCCTTCTTCATTCATCTACTGTCTTAGGGCCTGCAGTGAACTTAGCTCCCTGCTCTTGCCTGCCCTGAATATTCCACTATCCCTTTAAATCTTGCCCACATCTTGCAATAATCTTTTTATCCTGTTTTCCCTGATGGCATAGTTTGGGTGGACCATCTATCTGTCTCCAGCACAAAGGATAAACTCAGAAAGAATTCCAAACCTTTAAATTAATGTTCTTCCAAACTATCAAAAAGGCAAGAAATAGAGATTTATGTATATTATGTATAGTTTAAAAAAAAAACTAAAAGGATGATTAAAAATAAATTATAAATTGCAAGAAAACCTATGAGGAAGAGATGAGAGGGAACTATAGCAGCGTAGTGAGATAAATTATTTGTGTTCTGTATTGAAAGAAGAAGGCATATAAAAATTTCTAGAATTTATATTTAAGATAAGTGGCCAGCAGTGACAATGCCAAAGAATTATGCAATATTCCTAAAGAGTTCCTCCTTGTAGAGTTGTGGTTGTGAGTTGGTAATGCATTCTTAACCAACAGAAATGAAAAGACACGTAAAACCACCCTCCGTCTTTTAGATGTTTGGCTATTTCACTTCTCACATAAACTTCCTTTGTCCTTAGGTTAATTATTCCAAAGTGGTTAGAATTTCTTCCCGGGATATGTAATACACTAACAGCCAAATTTTTAGTAAAATTTGCAAAATAGTAACTTTTGAGTCTACTGCCTGAAGCATGGCTGTGAGAGCTGATCAAAAGATACGATGGGCCAGGTAATATTTTGGTTTCGTAAAAGGGAACTGAAGTCCAAAAAGCTCTTACGCCTCACACCATTCCGGGCACCCCTACTGAGAGTTATACGGAGGATGGCCTAAGATAGCAACAGCCACAGCATCCAACATCCTCCCGGCCCATCAGCTAGAGATACCATTCAAAGAGCTTTTCCTTCAACCTCCAGACCTTTGTACCAGTGATGTCACTGCTAGGCATTTCTGTGTTAGCTAAACGTACCCGGCAGTGTGACTAACCCAAGACTTTGTTATCAGCCCAAGACTTGGGTTAATATCTTTGAGTGTGTCTGATTTATTTTGCTTCCTTTGGATAATCAGCCTTGTTGTGATGACGACTCAACTTTATTGCAATATGTCTTATCTCTATGAAAGTTTTTAACAACCCAATCACAGAATTAAAGCTCCCGAAGTGTACCCAACGTGTGGGAAAGATAAAGTTGGTGGTCCTGCCTAGCCCATAACCGGACTAGGAAGGAAGAAAAATTGTGTTTAGATCATTGGTTTTAAGAGAGAATACAAAGGAAGAGGCAGCCATGAAGACAGTTGCAGGGGTCTCTGTAATATGAGGAGACTGTGCACCATATCCTACACTACATATGTGAGTTCATTTCCATTTTTTTAAGTAAATGATAACATACTATGTATATTACTGGTTTCATCTTAAGTCCTTTAAATTAGAAATATAAATATAATATCATGGAGATCATGGAGATCATTCCATGTAATGTATAAAGACATCTCTCATTTTGCCTTTTTTATACGTGTGTGGCTTCTCCGCATAACCACAGAGTTGATAAGGGAATTTTTATCTTTATAGATACATTCTAGCTAAGGAATGAAGGAGGCATGATGCATTGGAACACCCATCCGTAAACTCCTATGAAGGAGAAGACCTGCCATGATCATCAATGGCTGCTGACCTCACACGAAGGGAGACGGTAAGGCATTATGGGCCTCCTGGCAACACCGTCTCTGCCAAAAAACATCACACCTGAACCTGACCAAGTATATAGATTTAATTACCAATATATAGAAAATGCAGAGAACAAAAGAGCATGTCTAATGACACCATAGAGGTACAATCACAGAATGCAGATTGTTGGAAGCTCTCCAGGACAAAATATCCAGTTTCTTCCATGAGACACAGCATCCATAATAACATCAACAACCAAAACAAAAAACAAACAAAAAAAACAAAAAAATAAAAACAAAAAACAAAACCCTACAAGATATAAAAAACACAGAGAGAAGGAAAAGGTAAATTAAAAGAAATGTAAAAGATCCCAGCCAATCACAATGCAGTTCTGGGTCCATACCCAAGCTATTTAAATGTTTAAAGCATTCGTATGAGAACCAAGGAAATGTTTGAAGTTATTAAGGAATTATTGTTGATATTTTTCGGTGTGAAAGTCGTAGTGTGGTTATAATGACACTTTAGAAGTCTTTTATTCTACAGATACAGACTGAAATATTTATAAATAAAATGATAGAAATCCGAGAGACGTTTCATGATAATATGGGACAGGGTATGGGAAATAGGTTGGAATAGAAATGAGACATGCCCATGTACCAGTAATTGTTGAAGCTGGGTAATTGGGACATGAGAGGTTAATTATACTAGTCTCTCCACTTGCATGTATGTTTGAAATCTTAATAAATCACCCCATTTGGCCTCTGCTAGAATAATCTCTCATGTACTTCAGGGAGGTTGGCGGGCCCTAGAATGTATTGTGCGTAGCGTGAAAATGACATGGTACGTCTCCCTGCCCCCAGGATCCTGGGTACATCTGTGAGTCTCTTCACTCCCATCTCATTGGAGGCGGTATCAGGAATGGGACCTTGCGTATGCTAGAAGTCCTTCCTCAAGAGCAGACGGGGCCACATTGTGCCCCATGTATTATTTATCCTAAATAATCAAAACTTCCAGTTAATGTGGAGGAAGATACGATTGACGGGGACTGTATAAAATCATATATTTCTATACGATCCTTATCGCCACTTACCTCTTCGAACCTTTCCAATATGACTAGAGACTTAGGACATTCTCTTGGGGGTTTGTCGTAAAGGGATTTTTCCTGAACAAGGAATGCAAGCAGCCAGGGACAGCCCGCCTAATTACAGGACAAAAGAAACGTATCAATCTTCCCTAACATTCAAAACAACAGACAAAGCACCACTCTGCACACCCGGGGAATCCTACAAGGGCATGTACACGGCTCCCAGCTTTCTTGAGTTCAGTGGGAGGTCAGGGTTTAGAGAAGGAAACAGGGGGAGTAGGTCTTCCTGAATCTTCTGATGCTCGCAGAGTCCTCATCTGGGTCAACGGTTGAGACGTCTTTGAACAGAGGGGACAGAGTGAGGATATGGCAAGTTTGACATCAAGGCCCAGGAGTTTTGAGGGAAAGAACAGAGCCCTGACGGGCGGGGAACGCAGAGAACACCACGCGTCTGCGACTTTGCACAGTTGCACCGGTCCCTTGGGGGTACGGGTCCCATGGCCGCCCGTAAACATTCGCGCCCCAGGTCGATTGGCTGGAGCAGTCGATTCACCCAGAGGCTTAACTATCTCCTACCCCAGGCACTAGCTATAACCGCCCCCCGTAGGCCTCTCGTTGCGTCCAGCAGCCACGGAGACCATACTACCGGCGTGCGCGGCTTTGCTCACCATGTCGCCCGTTTTCCATTCCCTCTGTGCAGACCACGCTTGCGTCGTTAGGTCGGAGGCGGAGGAGAACTTGGACAACTGCTTCTTTGACCTCGGGCCCTGGAATTAGGGCCACTCAAGCAACCCGTGCACCCCGAAACCTGGAGACATGTAGGTTTTGTCATTGATGAAGGGGGAAAAGCCCTTAGTGACGCTTGATCTTGGGGTCCCAGAATTTTCACTGTGTTCCCGCAACTGGGAGCCTCTTCTTGGCACCCCTTTTCAGGGAAGATTTCAGGTCTTCCAAAACCCTGGAGAAGCCACGGGGCAGCTGTAACGAGCAGACAGTGTGGTTCATGCCGGGGAGCCCCTGTTAACTAGACCTGATCCTCAATCACTTTCTTTACCAATAATTAGACCCAACAGGCCCATCCCACGTCATTTCTCTCTGCTCAGTGACCCTACAGTTCCGTCCAAAGGGTCAGTTTAGGGCATAATTAAGCCAATTACTTTCTGAAAGAGCATCATGACGACCATTACAGAAAATGATAGCAGGCCCCACTCACGCTGCGGTAGTTATTAGCTTGTCAGCCTCAAGGCTCACGGAGGCAAAGGATCAAAAAAGAGGCAGGAATGCAGGTTTTCAGCAATTCATTCACTTATTCTCTCTTCCCGTGCGTGTGTGTGTGTGTGTGTGTGTGAAATCCATTATGAGCCAGAGAGCAGGAGCCGCGGACACAGTGGCACGCGCTCTCCCCCTGCCTGCATGGGGCCTGCAGCTCAGGGGAGGACGGGAGGCAGCTGAGGACCCCCCCCAGACACGTCGCTGTAGATGGAGCCGTGAGACGCGGGGCCCAGGAAGCTCTTCCTGAAGCTGCTGCTGGCAGGGTGAACGGGACTCAGCCAGGCAGGGGGCGTTGGATGAATCTTCCACGTGGGCCTTTATACACACTGCTGGGGGGTGGGGGGGCCGACAAGGGGGCCATGTGGCCAGAGACCGTGCGTGGGGTGACAAGGAGACGACCTGAGAGGAGGCCTGAAAGTGTCCGGGCCAGAGGGCCACGACAGATGGAAAGAGGACGTGGCGGAGTGCCCAGGACGCGGAGCCCGGGATGCGGAGCTGACATCAGGGCCCGGGTTCCAGGCCCGCTGCCTGCACCGCGTCCTCCTCTCACGGGGATCCATCACGGGCCTGCAGGGCCGGGGGTGAGGGGTCAAGGCGCACCGTGCGCCCCGGGCAGCCGTGGTCCCTGCACTGGGGAGGGGGGCGGCAACGGAAAGGAGGAAGAAATGGGACAAAGGCTTTGAGACCAAGGGCCCTGGGGAGCTTCTCAAGCAACCCCTGGATGCCAAGCGCCCCGAGCCCGGCTCCGAGCCTCTCAGACCCGCTCAGCGCCTCCAGCTCCCTGAGCTTGGCCACCAGCCGATGCTCCGTGTGCACCTCGTAAAGCTCCACTTGGCTGTGGCCTCCCCCTCCCCTAACACCCTGAGGGGCTCGGCATCCCCTGGGGGCGTCCTGGGCTACCCCCGGCCCAGCACCCTTGCCGCCCAGGAACCCAGGCTGGCTCTGGTGGCCCGGGGCAGCTCCGCGGGGGTCGGGGGCTCTGGTTCTCTCAGGGGCTCCCTGGAGGCGGGAGGCCAGTTACTACGGCCTTTGGTGGGGGTTGGGGGAGCCGCGGAGACCCAGGAAGTGGGCCAGGGGCCCCGGAGAGGCCGCACGCGGAATGGGTCAGCCTGGAGCTCCTCCCGAGATGACGGGTTCAGACACCGGGTTCCACAGGTGCCCTCCCTGAGGGGACCCCGTGTGGCTGGGCAGCGGGCGCTGGCGAGCGCCACCAGGCACCTCCAGCCTGCCTCCCAGCTGGAAACGTAGAAGAGGAAAGATATGAACGAGGAGGTTCTACAAAGTCAGTGTAAACGTGTGCACTTTGCAAATGTAGCCTCATACTCCGGACGCAGAGGGGTCGGGCAGCCGGGCCGCGGTGGACTAAGAGGTGGCCTCCGGGCCTCGACGGCCGCGGCTGCCCAGCAGGGCCCTGTGCGTGGGCAGGGCCGGCCGTCCCCGCAGACACGAGCTCCACGGGGCCGGGAGCCCTCCTCCCGACGGTGGCCCGAGGATGCGGGTGAGCCCTCTGTCGTTGTCGCCGACGTGACTCAGCATCGGAAGCCCGAGCAGAGAGAGGCTCTGACAAGGCGGGGGGACGAGCTACAGGAATTGTGGAGTCCAGCTCTTGTCTCAGAAATCAAAGACCAATGACCTCACTCCCCGCTGGACACGCTCGTCCATGCCACCCCACGTAGAGTGGGATCCCCCGAGACGTCCCGTCAGCACTCCCTGCCCACTTCCACGCTCGGCGGCTGCGGCTCCCACGCACCTGCTGCGGCCCTGGGGAAGGAAGCAGTCTTCCCGGTAGGAGGACAGGTAGGGCTTGGTAAAGGTGGAGGGACCTTGGAGGGCTTGCTCTCTGGGGAGAAGCCCTTTAGAGAAGTATTCTCCACACATATGGGGTCAGAATGGGTGTCTTAGTGCAACTGGAAGGGGGGGAAGGCCAGTCTCTGACTGCATGGACGCCGCGCTTGACAGGCTGAAGACAGACCCGCTCTGGGAGCGGCCGGAGTTCAGTTCATCCCTCCCCGGGCGGCCCGTTAACAGAGGCTGCGTGATCCGAGCCGGCTTCGCCTCCCCACCTAAGAGCGACCGTTGCAAAGCAATTACACAAAGATTAATTAGCGAATTCCCGAAACAGTAGTAAACAGCAAAGGAGTTTAATTAAAACCATTATCTCCAAGGTCTGAACGTTAGTACCAGTCGTAGCCCAGGGAGGCAGGTGCGACAGGCCGGCGGGTGAGGGGGCCAGGAGGCCCTTGATGCCCACGGCCGCCTGCTTGCTCACCCCGGGAATTCTCTGGCCACCGTCCTGCCAGGACCCGGTTCTCCTCTGGCCTCGGGGTCGTGGCTCATGGCCTTGAGCTCCCCTGCAGCCCACCCGCGGCGGGCAGCCTGCCTCCAGGGAGAGGCCCTGGTCTTTGCAAGGGAGGAAGCAGGTGTGCGAAGAATAAGATGTCCTAGAGGGGAACCCATGCACTCCGCAGGTGCCAGGGACCCTCTGTGACAAGGCGATGAGGGTCTCAGGACACCCCAGAAGCCACCCCCCCGACCCCGCACCTGGACCCCACAGGAAGGATTCAGGAAGAAGCCTGATGCCAATGGGACGGTCCGACTCTGTGGCCGCAGGGACCTTGCACAGCGACCGTATGTCTTTGTCAGACCCACAGTGTGGTTAGCAGCTCGCATTCACCATCCGCCATTGTCACACACCCATGCACCCAGGCCGGGCCTTGATGGCCCACGAGACCGTGTGCCGGGTCCACGTGACAGCCCCCCGCCCCACCCAGGAACCCAGCCCAGACCCTTGGCGGGATCCCCACTGCTCATGAGGCCCAGCCTGAGGACATCAGAGGCTGTCCCCAGGGTGCAGGTGGGGCCATGTCTTCCCGGTCCCTGTGCCCCCAGTTCTGACCCCACTCTGTGCCCCCGTTCATGCCACCTGCCCCCCTTTTATCCCCAGGGTGCAGGGGGGCCGTGTCCCCCCGGCCCTGCACCCCCGTCCCCGCGGCTTCTCCTGGTGATCCCGGCCCTGCCCTGTGCCCGCCGGCCCACGCCCGTCGCAGCCTGGCTGCTGCCTCTGCCGCTCTCCAGAAATTATGCAAATCACCACCATTAGTATAACAGCTTCTGCAGATTTCAGGAGGAAAAGAAAAAAAAAAAAAAAGAAGAACACACTGCCACAAAATCCCTGTGCTTGGTTAGAAGACCTCGAATTTCCCCATTCTCCTCCTTCACTCTGTCGACGTGATATTCATGCATCCGAAGCCTGTTTTGTAGCCCCGTGAACACCCCTAGCAGAGACACCCTCAGTCAGCAGAAACCTCTGGAACCGCAGCCATGAAAGAGAATTGGGGAAAAGCCCGACTGGAGCCAGGACGAGGGAACAGGGAGGTGGGCCCGATGGGGGCCGCTGTCCCGGGAGAGCTGGACAGGGGTCTGGCTTGAAAAGACCTGGATGGGAGGCCAGGGTGACCTCGACATTGGACACGCTGGGCCCGGGGCTGCTCCGAGGCCGCCGCCTGGCTCCCCTGCCTCCTCCGGCCCAGGTGAGGACAGGTGCCCCGCGAGGCGCCGCTGAACCAGGGAGTGCGGGGTGCAGCCAGGCGCCCGCCTGCCTCGCTTCTGTGCGACAACAGGGCCATCATCGGTCGCCGTCCCTGACGGGGCGCACGGAGCATCTCGCAAAGGTCTGAGGGGAGCCACAGCCACCGGCCTGAGGACACGGGACGCAGGTGATCCCCAGGCCTCGGGCAGTCCTGCAGACGCCAGGCACACACGTCGAGAGGGGAGCCGGTCAGCCAGGGGCAACCACGGGGAGGAGGGCGGGTCCAAGGCTCAGACCTCTGCTCCCGCGCTCCGGCCCCTTCCTCGGGCAGAGGCGAGGCGCAGCCAGGGTCACCCAGGGGGCTTCCCGCGGGGTGACGCAGGCACCCTTAGAGCTCCTCTGTTCTGCGAGGCGAGGGAGACGGGCCCGGGGTCGCGCCTCCTGCTTCACCTCCCCAAACAGCGACCCGAGGCTTTGCTTTGGGGGAGATTGAGCTAAGGTGGGACAAGCCAACACCGCAGCGGGGCAGCGGAACGACACGCTCGTCGGAGTCTGCCTTGGGCCGCGCGAGGAGTCCCTTCCCGATGGCGTAGGCGCCTCAACACGAACGGCCAGAGCTTGACAGGCTTGGAAGCGTGTATTTATGAGCTTGGGGCGGGGACAGATTTCTTAACTGAGATGCAAAAACGGCTAATCATAAAAAAAGGAGAACTAGGGGCAGCCCAGGTGGCTCAGCGGTTTAGCGCCGCCTTCAGCCCAGGGCGTGATCCTGGAGATGCGGGATCGAATCCCACGTCGGGCTCCCTGCATGGGGCCTGCTTCTCCCTCTCTCTGTCTCTCTCTCTCTCTCTCTGTCTCTGTCTCTCTCTCTCTGTCTCTAATAAATAAATAAAATCTTAAAAAAAGATTTTAAAAAGGAGAACTATTACGACATTATAATTAAGAACTTGTGTTTGTTGAAAAGACACCTTCAACTGAAAAAGACGAGCTATCGACTTACAGAAGGTATTTGTAGCACACAAAACAAGGAAAGGAGGATTATTCAAAATATCCTAAGAAAGATCAGTAAGGGGCAAAAACGTTTTACCGTAGAGATCCCAGAAGAAGATCTGTAATGGGGCATAAATATAGGAACAGATTCTCCAACGATTATTTGTCAGAAAAATGCAAATTGAGACCAAAAGTGATTATTAAGAAAGGCGGGAAAATGTAGAGCTGAGAGCAAAGCCCAAATGTCTGGTGGGGCCAGACCGTGGCTTCTCCGTGCGCCAGCTGTGATCCTGCTCCGCCGCTCTGGGCGCCGCGGCTCCCTCATGCATGAGGCAGGGCTCACGGCACTCCCTGCCTCATAGGGTTGCCGTGTTAATGAAGGAGGCCATGCAGAGCTCCTTGCAGGGCTTCACACACAGCAAACACTCACCCCGTTTTTAAATACAGTCCCCAGACTACTCCCAAATCACCTCGTTGGTGCTTAACAGGAGTGCAGCATTGCAGGTCTTCCTTCTGTGGGACCCCAAATACTGCTTTTAAGTGATGCCTGGCAGAGCAGCATCCTGGGGGTCTCCCAAGGGCTTGAGATGAAAAGTAAAAATATATCTACAGCCCGAGAAAATTCCAGTGACAATAATCACACGGACATTAAATTCTTCAACATCAAGACCTCTGTGAAAGGAAGGAACACCAGACTGGGGTCCCGGATTCCAGATCTCTCTTCCTACTCGGATACTCCATCATCTTTAAATTAGGGAGGGTCCTTGCCAGCACCTCGTGGGGTCGTCCCGAGGCTCCACGGAAACGACCGACACGTGTGGGGTAGGTGCCAGATGCCAGACACTGTGCCAAGGAATTTATACCCGTTTTCTGATTTAATCCGAAGAACTCTGTGAAGGAGCTTCCCAGCAACTGAAGAGTTCCAGGGTTACACAGTGGCAGGACTGCTGCTCCGACCCAGACTCCACGAAATTTTAAGGAAGAGCTGGATAAAACCAGAGGATTCTTCTGAAGTCAGGCCCGGTGGGCACACGAGGACGGGCATTACTGCAGAGACCAACCCAAAGCCGAGGTCCTTCGAGGCAGAGCCCAAAGACATCTGTACGTGTGAGGAAGGGATCCTTCTGGAAAGGTGGCGACGTTCACCTGCTCAGCGCCCCCATTCTGCACTAGGGACAGTACGAGCCCTGGCTTCTGAGATGTTCTCCTCACCTAGGGCAAGCAGAGATCCGTCCTCCATCCATCCTCCATCCGTCCTCAATCCGTCCTCAATCCATCCTCCATCCGTCCTCCATCTGTCCTCCATCCGTCCTCAATCCGTCCTCCATCCATCCTCCATCCGTCCTCCGTCTGTCCTCCATCCATCCTCCATCCGTCCTCCATCCATCCTCCATCCGTCCTCCGTCTGTCCTCCATCCATCCTCCATCCGTCCTCAATCCGTCCTCCATCCATCCTCCATCCGTCCTCCATCCGTCCTCCATCCGTCCTCCGTCCATCCTCCATCCGTCTTCCATCCGCCCTCCATCTGTCCTCCATCTGTCCTCAATCCGTCCTCCATCTGTCCTCCAGCTCTGCAGTCTAGACCGTGGGCCCCACAGCGAGTCGCCCCGTCGCTCTCTGGGGCCTCAGGGTCCTCGTGGTTCAAGCCATGAGCCCGTTCCTCCTGGGTCTCCACCCTGCCCTAACCCCATGGCACAGGTGAAACCTACAGTCAAGGTCAAAGGCAAGCTTTTGCAGTAACCCGCACGTCAAGGTGCCTGTGGCAGGAAGTGGCAGCCCAGGCCCTAAAGGGTTTATGGAAAGGAGGACTGTGTCTCTCCAGTGATCGTGATTATCGCCGTGTCATTCCTTATACAGCAAACCCGCCCTCCCTGCGCTGTCTGAGCCCTGCGCCTGTGTTAATTCCTTACTGCTCCCAACCAGCCTAGGAGGAAGACGCTATTTTTACCCTGGCTTTGCTCATGGGGAAATGAAGGTACAAAGAGACTTCGTTCTTTATCCAACATTATAGAACCAACAAGGGGGCAGAGCTAAGATTTGAACCCACGGAGTCTGGCTTCAGGGCCCCCGGAACTCTGAGATTCCAGAGTGGAACAGAGGAAAAATAAAAATTGATTTTTAACTGTACTTGGATGAATGGAGTATTCACGGATATGACAAGAAATCAATTCAATGGAACCAACCTGCTGGGGTGCTGCAGAGAGAATAAAAGATTTACCCTCGGGAGAGGCTGGACGCCGTGGTCAGAGTTCTGTGGTGACTCCGGGAGGCCCCTGAGGTCCAAGGGCATGTGTGGCCTCCAGGCCCCAGGACTCCAGAGCCCACTGCACGGCCTGCTCCTGACAAGGCACCACCTCCAAGGGCAAGGTTCTCTGCTTGAGGAACGGACCTTATTGCCAGATTCCAGCCACCTGCGGCCAGCTCTGTGCTCCGATTCTTGCTGGGTGTGGAATGATCCAGAGAAACCTACTAGAGGTGAAAACTAGACACAGCAGCCGAAAGACATCAGGAGAGAAAAGGAGGCATGGGTGGAGAGGCGGAAAGGAGGAAAGGGACAGTCGGGAAGAAGCGGCTTCAATTTGGGGGGTAGTTGGGATTGGCCTCTCTGTGCATCAGGTATTCAGTTTCGACTTGACGCCTGCCATGTTCTGAGCCCTGGGGATACAGTGGTAATAAATAAACAAATGAATAAAACAACCTTAATGAACAGGCAAGTTCTCTGCTTGGATGGAGCGGACATTTCGGAAAAGGAGACACGATAAGTGGCCGTTCTTTGGGTGTCCAGCTTGTCAGGGTCTTGTCAGCCTGCCCACCTTCCTCATTTACTGCTCTCTGGACATCTGTCCAGACTGCACCTCTCAGAGGGCAGCACAGGAAGGGACAGGCGGTCCCTAGGTCTCTGAAGAAATGTGTTACCAAAGTGACATGAATAGCACCAGGAACCATCCTGCTGAGAACCCCGCTCCTCAACCTGCTGTGTTAAAGAAACATCTTAATTTTGTCCAATGAATCTAAATACCACCTCCTGGCTTTTCAGGAGCTCTCACCATTAGTTCACCGACGAGTTCCAGAGGATGAAAAGTCATTGTAGCCAAGCCTCCTGGCTGCCACGGTGAAGCTAGACGGGAACGCGTCTTCTGGGGAGGACTTGTGTCCAGCCGTGGCACCACAATAGCGCCATGCTGGTGCTACAAGGCCAGATCCATTCCCATTATGCCACTCGATATTTGCACGATAAATATTGCTCGATATTTTGATCCCACTCTGATTCTGTATTCCCATATCTCCCCAGAAATGATCAGTGGGTAAATAAAAAAATAAATAAAAACATACATACACATAGTATGTTTACTGAATCCAAATAGTCCTCGATACTAAATAAGACTTCATTCCTCTGCTTGAACTTGAAGGAAATTCTCCTTTATAGTAAAATTTGGAACCGGGTATTAAAGGCCTTTTCGAGTTGACCCATGAGCCTTTCTTCTGGGACAGCTCTGAATATATGAAGCAAAGAGAACTAGGAGGACATCACTTCTGCATCATCCCCAACACCAAGAAGCAAGGAAAGGCCATGGCGGCCCGTGCTTCCAGGATATGGTGTGTCCAGGACATCTGCCCAGGATAACGGCCAAGGGCTGAAGGGACCCTGCGTCCCCTAAAAGAGGAACTTAGAGAAAATTGCTGGACCAGTGAGAAGTTCCTAAGTACACAGGAAGAAGAGTAAAAGAAATGGCCTGTCCCTGACACAAATTTCTGCAAGGAGGCAGATTGTGTTTTCCCTAGAAGATGTGCGCCGATGCAACTAGAATCAGCTATCCTGAGGAAGACCCAGTCTGAGCCCACAACGAAGTCCTATAAACACAGTGGTGTTCAGTAGAGTTGGCAGCCAGAATGTGTGACTCGACAGGTAGGCCAATCCCAGGTGCTCTTCTCCGTCCTTATGTTCCTTCCCTGCTCCTCTCTTGCCTCTCCTCCGAGCCTCCGTTCTCCTCCTGATATCCTTTAATTGCAGCATCTCCTCCGTGCTCACCTCCAGAAGGGCTTTCTAGACTACTCTGGCTTCCAAGCTTATTATCGTGGCCTTACAGACTCATGTTTTGTGGCCCCTGGCTTCTCCCCAGCCTGCCACACCTGCCTCTTTGCCCACTCTGAGCCCAGGGCCTTTGCACTTACAGGGACAGCACTGCCCCAGGTAACACAGATCGCTTGCTCACTTCTTCCAGATTTCTGCTGTTCCTCCATTATATGGAGGAACAGTAAACCTCCTACAAAACCAGCACCTGCTACCCTCCTGCCCCAGCCCTCTTGATCCAGGTCTGCATCTCCCTTTTTTTTTTTTTTATGATTTTATTTATTTATATTCAAGAGACACAGGAGGAGGGAGAAGCAGGATCCATGCAGGGAGCCTGACGTGGGACTTGATCCTGGGTCTCCAGGATCACACCCTGGGCCAAAGGCAGGCACTAAACCACTGGGCCATCCAGGGATCCCCAGTCTGCATCTCCTTGAAAGCAATTCTCACTGCCTCCGTTTCTACATTTAACTGCCTGCCTCCCTCCGTTTGAATGCAAGCTCTGGGAGGGCAGGAGCTTTGTTGTGTCACACAGTAACTCAAGGGTCTAAGTTGAATAAATAAGGTTGGTACTTAAAAAAATGTTTGCTGAACAAATAAATAAATTGTAAATGGAGTGTGAGCAAACCCCTTGACGTCCCATGACAAAAGCACTCTGAATCTTAGGTCTAGAGAGGCAAGGAAATACATTTTGCGTGTTGGAGCAAGGTCCAAGGTCAGGAATACTGTGCTACTTAATGTGCTTTCAGCCAAATATGTGAAGAGGAAAAGGAGGGATCTCTGCCTTGAGATCGCATATTTCTGCCTCATGAATAATGGTATTTTATGTTAGGGCTCCGTGAGTTAGTAAAATGAAAACAGAGAAAATGAAAGTAATAGAACTAGCCCAGGAGTTCTAATTCCCATGTAAACGTAACTTGGAAGGTTACCATAAAATAGATGCTGTAGAAACAATTTTAAGAACTTGCCTGAGCTGAAGAAAGACTCAAGCTCACTGATGGAAAGTGTTGACTTACCCCCAGATACAATGAGTGATCCCCTCAAGGGATGGCAAATACGCGTCCCATCCGGGACCCCCTCTCTCCACGAGGAGTGGCAGGAACCCAGGACGTGGCCACCGTGGGAGAAGAGGTTAGCAAACTGCAGAGAGGAGGGTTGTGTCGTTCTGGACCAGGTGACACTTTAGAGTCTTAAGGAAAAATGGAAATGCCCGAAGCATCCAGACAGGAAAGTATCTGCCATGGTCTGTCGGAGCTGCCGTCACAAAATGGCACAGACGGAGCAGCTTAAACAACAGAAATTTCTGAGTCTGGAAGTTGGAACTCTGAAGATGAATTTCAGTCTGAGGCTTCTTCTAGTGGCTTGTGGACAGTCACCATGTCCCTGTAGTTTCCCGTAACCTCTCCTTCGGCCACAGAGGGAGAAAGAGAGCGAGCCCTTTGGGGTGTCTTGTAAGGACACTGACCCTATGCGACTGGGGCCCCCCTTCATGACCTCATGACCTCAGTCAACTTAATGCCTCCCACAGAGGCTCCATCTCCAAATCCAGCCACACTGGGAGTCACCACCTCAGTAACACGTTTTGGGCCATATACACATCCTGTCCGTGACAGCCCGTGGGCATCTAAGTGGGAAAGAAAAAAAACAGTTTTATTTATTTATTTTTTTAATAATAAATTTATTTTTATTGGTGTTCAATTTACCAACATACAGAATAACACCCAGTGGTCATCCTGTCAAGTGCCCCCCTCAGTGCCCGTCACCCATTCACCCCACCCCCCGCCCTCCTCCCCTTCCACCACCCCTAGTTCATTTCCCAGAGTTAGGGGTCTTCATGTTCTGTCTCCCTTCCTGATATTTCCCACACATTTCTTCTCCCTTCCCTTCTATTCCCTTTCACTATTATTTATATTCCCCAAATGAATGAGAACATACACTATTTGTCCTTCTCCGATTGACTTACTTCACTCAGCATAATACCCTCCAGTTCCATCCACGTCGAAGCAAATGGTGGGTATTTGTCGTTTCTAATGGCTGAGGAATATTCCATTGTATCCATAGACCACAGCTTCTCTATCCATCATCTTTCGATGGACACCGAGGCTCCTTCCATAGTTTGGCTATTGTGGACATTGCTGCTAGAAACACCGGGGAGCAGGTGTCCCGACGTTTCACTGCATCTGAATCTTTGGGGTAAATCCCCAACAGTGCAATTGCTGGGTCGTAGGGCAGGTCTATTTTTAACTCTTTGAGGAACCTCCACACAGTTCTCCAGAGTGGCTGCACCAGCTCACATTCCCACCAACAGTGCAGGAGGGTCCCCCTTTCTCCGCATCCTCTCCAACATCTGTGGTTTCCTGCCTTGTTAATTTTCCCCATTCTCACTGGTGTGAGGTGGTATCTCATTGTGGTTTTGATTTGTATTTCCCTGATGGCCAGTGATGCAGAGCATTTTCTCATGTGCATGTTGGCCATGTCCATGTCTTCCTCTGTGAGATTTCTCTTCATGTCTTGTGCCCATTTCATGACTGGATTGTTTGTTTCTTTGCTGTTAAGTTTAATAAGTTCTTTATAGATCTTGGACACTAGCCCTTTATCTGATATGTCATTTGCAAATATCTTCTCCCATCTGTAGGTTGTCTTTGAGTTTTGTTGACTGTATCCTTTGCTGTGCAGAAGCTTCTTATCTGGATGAAGTCCCAATAGTTCATTTTTGCTTTTGTTTCCCTTCCTGGATGTATCTTGCAAGAAGTTACTGTGGCCGAGTTCAAAAAGGGTGTTGCCTGTGTTCTCCTCTAGGATTTTGATGGAATCTTGTCTCACATTTAGATCTTTCATCCATTTTGAGTTTATCTTTGTGTATGGTGAAAGAGAGTGGTCAAAAACAGGTTTAAAGTTTAAAGAAAAAAGGATCTTTCTGACCCCAGATTTCTCTGCAACATTAAATTTCTGCAGGCAAAGGCGTCCTGTCTTTTGGAGAGAGAGGGACGGAGAGTAGACAGTTGCATCTGTGCAAAGCAGAAGTGTCGCCGGCGGGATGAAACCAGTAAAACCAGCCCGTGGAAACCAGGAGAAATCATAGAGATTAAAACAAGAACTAAAAAAAAGAAGAAAAAAACTAACAAATTTGGAGGAGAAACATTAAAGTTATTTAGTCAGTTTGAGAACTGACCCTTTGAAGATCTCAATAAAATACAAAAACTTAACAAATGTAATTAAGAAAAAATAGAAGTGAAGAAAATTGGAAATATGAAAACGGGCATAACATATGCTGATAAAAGCAATTATACTTATTATTTTTTAAAGATTTTGTTTATTTATTCAGGAGAGACACAGAGAGAGGCAGAGACACAGGCAGAGGGAGAAGCAGGCTCCATGCAGGGAGCCCAGTGCAGGACTTGAACCCAGCAAGGGGTCATGCCCTGAGTTGAGGGCAGACGCTCCACTGTGGAGCCCCCTGGAGGCCCCAGTAATTATGATTATGAAATAATATTGTTCACAGTTATACGCTAATAAATTCCACCAACATGTAAAAATGTGATATTCACTGAATATCACAAATCAGGAAAAATATCTCAAGGGACAGTGAAATCCAAGAACATATCCATAACCTGGGAAAAGACAGGAAACACTGCATATGCTGACCTGGGGCGTACTGGGTGCTCCCCCTTCATGGGGGACGTCCTGGGACCTCACGGACCGTCGCCTCCATGCCACGAAATCTACAGCGGAGGTAACGGCTCACTCAGCTTATTTTGTGACGAAGTCATATTAACCAGACTTGGCGAAAATCGCACGAAAGATTTTCCAAAACACAGTGGCGGGAAGTCTTTCCTTGACGTACTGGAAAACAAGGCATCCTGGGGGCAAGCGGAGGCGTGTATCCAGGCGGACGAAGTGAGCCCGACCAGGAAACACCACAAGGTTAAAGGGGGAATATCGACCCAAAATGTATCTGTAAAAAACACGGCAGAGGATTCATTTTTCTATAGATGGAATTTTTTTCTGGGCAGCCCGGGGGACTCAGGGGTTGAGCACGGCCTTCAGGTCCCAGGATCGAGTCCCACGTCGGGCTCCCCGCAGGAACCTGCGTCTCTGCCTCTCTTTCTGGGTCTCTCATCAATAAATAAATAAAATCTTTAAGAAAAAAAAAAGAATGTTTTCCTGACAATTCAAAGACTTCTGACACCACCCCGCAGAACCGGGCGTGGTCATGCGGGCAGGAAACCAGGCAGGTCACGGGCATGAGTTGGCCCGACGCCAGAGCGCCCCAGGCCTGAAGTCCACCCGGACCCGCACAGGTGCCCAGGGCTCTGGAAATGGAAGCTCAGGGGAGATTTCTGGAAAAGGAAGCGACAACTGTCTGCAAAGCCTTAGAAGCGAGTCCACGCAGTCATTGGCCTGGCGATTTGGCCGCCGGGAGGCAAAGACATCACAGACCAGGACAGAAGCTGTGTCGGGCGCCAGCATGGCCTTGGCTCCCACCTTCCCTCGGGCCCAGACTTCGGCAGGGCCCGGGCACTCCTGTGCAGCCCCCACCCCCGGGCCCTCCCATGTGCCCCCCATCCCAGGCCCTCCTGTGTGCCCACCCCCGGGCCCTCCCACGTGCCCCCCCACCCCTGGGCCCTCCCGTGTGCCCCCCCACCCCCGGGCCCTCCCACGTGCCCCCCCCACCCCTGGGTCCTCCCACATGCCCCCCCATCCCGGGCCCTCCCGTGTGCTCCCACCACCCCATGCGGCCCAAGCCTGGGGCCCAGGCTCTCCCAGCATTGCTCCCCAGGCCCTGGCCCGGGCCCTCCACCTGCCCTGCCCCCCACACCAGGCACATGTCACCTAGCCCAAGTGTCCCCCACCCTTATGATGACATGGGCAGTGTTCCCATGGGCCCAAGGGAAATTCATTCTGTGGTCCCCCCACTTTCCCAGGCTTCCCATGGCCACACGGTCTCTGTCCCTCTCCGCCCACACTGTCCTGCTGTCTCATCCCTTCAGTGGCCCAGTCAGTTCCCACCCATCTGCACCTGCCCAGGACCATCCCCCCTAGATTTGGTGAGATGGAGAAGGTTCCTGAATCCCAGGCCCAAATTCCTTCTGCCAATCTCCCCATGTCCATCGCCCTCTAGGCCCTGCCCCATTTCAGGTTCCTTCCCAACGCCGACCACAACGCAGAATCATTTCCCTTCCGTGTTATCTGTGTCGCTGGGTCAGCTCCCTTGGTGCGGGCCCCCTCCCGCCACATGCCTGACATGGAGCAGCCAACATGAAGCCAACAGGAGCAAAACAAAGCCTGCTTCGCTGTCCAAAAACAGCACAACATTTTTAATCTTTTAATTAATTAATTTATTTATTCATGAGAGACAGAAAGAGAGAGAGAGAGAGAGAGAGAGAGAGAGACAGGCAGAGGGAGAAGCAGGCTCCATGCAGGGAGCCTGATGTGGGACACGATCCCAGGACCCCGGGGTAACGCCCTGGGCTGGAGGTGGCGTAAACCACTGAGCTACCCAGGCTGCCCATTTTTAAATTTTTAAATATGGAAATCATCACAAAACCATTAAAATCACGTTTTCAGAAAAAGTTCAAAGAGAGGAAAAATTTCACTGTTACAGACATAATGTAAAGCGAAAAACCAGAAACCAGGTGCAAAATTATGTATTTTGGTGATTTCAAATTTGTAAGATTTTCTGTCCGGTAAGGATTTAAAGGTAAAAATACCACTAAAATGGAAACACCGTGTCTGTGGGATGGAGTAACACATTACTCTTTATTACGGACACTTTTGATTCGTCTGAACTTTATTACAAGAAATTTGCATTGACTTTTTTTTTATTACCTGCTAAGAGGCGAGGAGGAAAAGGCCCCCTGCCAGAAATGTGTTTTAGGCGAGCAGCCGTTTGAAGTGCCCTTGACGCCCGGGCCACGGGTGGGGGGGGCCCAGGGCTGAGGCCTGAGCCCCTCCAAGAGGACGGGGAGCCCGGGGAAGCCGGGCTGGCAGGGCAGCCGGTGTTCTTGCCGGGGGGGTGGGGGGAAGGGGGGGCAGAGCGGCCCGCACACCCGGCGCCACTCTGCTGACTTGCTGGGCCAGGACAGGACGCCCAACAACTGAATGTGCGACTACATCTGAGAACGAAAGGACCAACGACTGACGGATCCAGTCACCCCGCATCAAGAACAATCCAGAACACCAGAGAGGGCCGCGAGGCCTGACCCTGGGGCTTTGCAAGCCGCCCTTAACACAAACGCTGCTTCCTGGGCTCGTGGAGCTTGGGGGGGCAACCAAGGACCCTGATCTTGGCTGAAAGGTGGAAACCGCGTGAGCCGACACCTGGACACACAGGTCCTCTGTGCCAGGTGGGCACCTACAGCCGGCGGGCAGGCCCAGGGGAGAAGAGGGGCAGCCACACGGAGACGGGGCGGTGGGGGAGCTTGGGGCTGAGGCTGGAGCCCTGCGGTGCTAGGGGATGGCCTAGGCCACCTTGCAGGTGAGGCTGTGCCCGCCGGCACCTGTGTGCAGGCTATGGGGTTGGGGGGGCTGCTCTCCTCCCAAGGAGCCACTCCCTGGGCCTCCCAGAGGGCAGGGCTGTGAAGGGGAGTGGGGACAGGGCACCTGCTGGGGACAGAAGAGCCTAGGAGCATAAAAAGCATTTCCCACGCTCACAGCCAGGGCATACCATGTGGGGGGCAGCCCTGTGGCCTCAGGGGTCGGTGCCCGTGACCCCCCGGGGCCAGCTTCTGGCTTCCAGACCCAGACTCTTGCCGTTGGGACAGCACTACGTGCGTCACCCCCCAGAACAGCCCAGCAGCCAGGACTCAGGAAAGACACCACAGGGCTGAGCCTGCTGTTCTGACTCATGAATATGCATGATGCCCTCCTTGGAGAGACCCCTGGGCCTGCTTGCTGGAGCAGAGCAGGGGCAGGGAGGCAGCTCATCAGCAAGGTCCTTCTGCCTCCCTGCAGAAAGTTAGGGACGTTAGGGTCATTGCCTGTGCCTCCGGACTGATCCCTAGCCATGGGGAGGCCTACAGAGGCCCTCTGGACCTGCCGTACTCTTGCCCTGGCCCACCTTGCTCAGAGTGGGAACAGAGCCCCCAGGGGAGAAGCAGCTCGTCTATGCTCACCCGGCCAGGTGGCCCTGCATTGCAGGCTGGTGGGGAGACACGGGATCCGAGTGGAAGCCGGCCGCCAGCACAGGTCGCAGGGGCCCCGGGGGGATCCCTCCAGTCCCTTGGGAGATGGAAGCCACATCGCAGGGCCACAAGGGATCCTACGGGGAGAACATCGGTGGGGCTTCCCCGTGGCCCCTGCCTCTGCCCCCCTTGCCCAGCTCCCTCAAGCTGTCTGCATTTTCTTCTCCGAGTAAAGGTAAGGTCTGACCCACACCAATGTGCTAAAGAATGAGCGCGTGTTGCCCCTTCCAGGCTTAGCTGTGCCCCCCGAGCGGAGGGGCCCGGCCATGCAGAGGGACAAAGCAGGGATGATGGGGAGATGATCGAGCAGCCCGCAGATCACTCACACTGTCCCGTTAGCCCATCAGGGAATGATCCTGCCTGAAGCCCCGAGACGCCACAGTGACAAACATCCCCCAGTCCGACTCCTTATGCGGCTGCCACATCTCAGTCAAAGGAGCCAAGTGGGAAGGCTCCCGAGTCAAAGTGGACAGTCCGACATCTCCCAAAGAAATTCAGGCAATGGGGGCACCTGGGTGGCTCAGGGGCTGAGCATCCACCTGCAGCCCAGGGCGTGACCCTGGGGTCCCAGGATCGAGTCCCATGTCGGGCTCCCTGCATGGAGCCTGCTTCTCCCTCTGTCTGTGTCTCTGCTGCTCTCTCTCGCTCTGTGTGTCTCTCATGAATAAATACATAAAATCTTAAAAAAAAAAATTCAGGCAATGTCCACACAGCAGGATCTGGCCCATATTGGTAACTACCGCCCTGTGCTCTGAAGTCCACGGGGAGTGCTGGGCAGCCCTGGTTTGGCTGCCAGGTACTCAGTCGTCAGGCTTCTCACACTGAAGAGGCAGGGAAGAGCGGTTCCTTTGACGGGCTGGGCAGATACGAGGTTGCCAGAAGCAGCAAACCCCATTTCCTTCCTCTTCGTTCCCCCTGAAGGGCTCTGGGATAGATGGCTGGCTGAAAGGCTGAGTCACGCTGAGCCCAAGGGCCGCTCTTCCACAGAGTGTGCTATAAAGTGGAAACCTAAGCTCACTTTAGAGCAAACGACACCGCGCAATCCCGAGGCAGGGAGAAGCCACCTGGGGTCCACGGGCGCTCCGGAGCCAGACACGTGAGGAGCACTCGTGCGAACCTCTTTGGCAGCAGGGCACCCACAGACCTAGATGTGAGCCGCAGGGTCCGTCACTTTGGACAACTTGTTAACTCTCTGAGCCTCAGTTTCCTCTTCTGTGTTGAAAATATCTACATCGCAAGGTGGGTGAAGGGATTAAATGTAATGACGACACGCACGGCCTTTTGAGTACCTTCTGCAAAGGGTCAGCACCCAGCGCACAGAGATGAAAAGCGCCCAAGAAACCCAGAGGCACCTGGAGAAGACACCTCCAGGTACGCTTCGTCAGAGAAGACGGGGCCAGAGTGGCGAGGTCGTTAAGGGGAGGTGGAAGGAAGAGGAAGGGAGCTCTGCGAAGCGGGTGGCTGTTGCACGGCTTCGGGATTCATTAGGCTCCATGAGGACCAGCGGAAAAGGGCATCTCAGACTCGGGGAGCTTCGTGGGCCTTGAACTGCAGCCCGGCATGCGCCCGGTACATCTGGTCTACCAGCTTCAGCCGGGACACGGGGCCAAGTTGGCACAGACCATCCCGACACAGAGCTGGAAATGCCAGCACAGAGACCTCCACGCCAGCCTGCGGCCCGGGGGGGCTTCTTGAGCAGATGGACCCCAGGATGCTAGACAGAAAATGTAAGTGCCAGTCAGTCATTCTCCATATGAAGACGTGGAGCGGGAAATAGTCAAATGTCCAAGTGAGTGGAAAAACGCGCTGCATCTTCCCACCCAAGAACTCGGGTAGGGCTGGACAGCAGGTGGGCAGCCGTGCCTTCCTCTGGGCGTCCACCTGCCGTGGGCACGAAGAGCCCCGAGGTCATCAGCGTGGTGCCTGCAGCGCCTGAGAGCCCTGGACCGTCCCTCAGCCCCAGGACTTTGCCCCCCGCAGGCCCCGCTTAGCCACAGGCCTGCTCGCACGTCGTCGCGTGGTGCTAGGTAGGACGGAGAACTCCCCTGGCTCTTCCGGGATGAATCGCGGACAAGGTGACGGAGTCTGAGAGAGCACAGCCCCCCAGGGAGCCAGAGAACACGTGCCCCACGGTGGCTGCAGCAGGGACGGCTGCCACAGGCTCGCTTGAAGGACACGCAGCACGGCACCTCCTGAGCTTCGCTCTGCCTGCGAACGGCCGTTATCCTGGCGAAAGGCCGGCTCTGACTCCTGGGATCTACCGTGCGCCCAGGTGCTGCTGCCCTCGTGGGATCCTGCGACGCTGGGGACGCTCGGGGCCGCGGCAGCAGCTGCGGAGCGTCCTCCAAGTGCCAGGCTCCGTTCCCTGCATGACTGGGAGCAAGACGGGCAAAGAGCCTTGCCCCCCGGGAGTGTCCTTCGGGTTTGAGGACAACGACGATAAGCAAGTAAATGAATGAATCAACAAGGAAATCCCGGTAAGTTCCTTGGAGAGAAACAACGAGACGAAACAGGGAGCGAGCGCGAGGAGGAGGTGGGTGAAGCAGGTAGAGGTGCTTCCGGCTGGCTGAGACGGGGAGACGGGCCAGAGGGTCGGTCAATGAAGGGGGCCGCCCGGGGGCCGGGGCGCTGGTCAGAGAGCGTGGAGCACGGCAGCGGAGGGCTCCGAGAGCAAGCAGCCTGCGTGGCGCACAGGCCACGGCCACTCACGAGCCTGAGACAGCGCAGCCCTGCGGGGCACGGCTCTCCCTCGGGTTCCCCGCTCCGCCTTGGCTGTGGACTTCCGTGAGGTTAAACTCTCCAAGCCCCCGACCTGCCAGGGCTTAGAACCCTACACCATTCAGGGGCCCTGGGGAAATCACGTCTGGGAAGCAAACATTTTTACCCAAACTCTTTCGTGGCATCGCTCCATTTTTCCCCTGGCCTAAGAGACCCAGGATCGCTTTCCTAAGGGCACTGGGTGGAGGGAGGGCTTGGCAGTGACTCGGTGACAAAGAATAACTGAAATACAGTCGGGGCCCACTAGGGAAAGAAGCGGAGGTAATTTCTGATTAGTTTGGGATAATCCACATTGGAAAGCGGTCCCGTGGATATGGGGCTAGAAGAACGTGTTGAGTTCGTGGAGTCTGATGTCGGTTGATGAGGATCCAATTGAGGGGGGATGCTGATAGATTTAAGGCAGCTTAGAAGCGAAGGAGAGTAAAAACTAAAACTAAAAATAAATAGTAAAATAAATAAATAAAAATAAAAATAAAAAATAAAAATAAAATAAAAAATTAAAAATAAAAAATTAAAAATAAAATAAAAATTAAAATAAAAAATAAAATAAATAAAAATTAAAATTAAAAAATTAAAAAATAATTTAAAAGAAGAAACGAAGGATGGTAACCAATAAGCTAAACCTGTGATGCTGCCCGGGTCTTCACTTACGCGGTTGCCTCGGTTGCCTCGGTCTCCCTCCCCGCACCCTATACGTCGCCCTGTTCAGCGTCTCATCAGCTCTCCCCAGGCATGCAGGCAATATGGTGGTCCAGCATCTGTTTGGACTCTTGCCACCTCCCGACTCTTGCAGGGTAGCCTCTCACATTCTGTGTGACCCCCCTCCCCCTGGGCCCATGGGCCCGTGGGCCACTCTTTCATTCTGGCCACTGTGCTGAAGCGCAGCCTGACAGCTCCCGGAACCCGTAGTGTTGGGCTTTCCTCTCTCTGCCTGAGAGCTTGTCTGTCATCATTGCACAGGGCTTGTGCAAGAACCTATTTGGCCGTTGTGATGCACATGCAGTCTGGAAGCGTGAGGGAGCTAGCATCCCATGAGACAGCCCTGGAGCAACGCGGGATCAGGGTCAGTGGACAAATATATTCTCTCCAGCCTTCCGGGCAAGAAATTCTGAGCTGAATCCTACACGGCGCCCCAGAGGGTCCCGGCAGGGCTGAGCTCAGTTGGTGGTAATCAACTCAGGAAGGCATCCTTGTATTGACTTTTCTTCCCTTTTCCATTCTTCTCAGTGCCCTACATCTGTTCCCTGAAATCACTTCCAGAAATCTTGTTTAGTTCGCACAATCCCTTGTCCCAGGCCCTGCTTTCCGGAAGGAATCAAACTGTAAGACAGAGACGTTTGCCAACTGCAGCCCTACCCTACCCCACTCATGGCAGGACCGGAGTCTTACTGCCCTGTCTCCTTTGTGGGTGGTCACAGGCAGGGGAGGAGTTAGCTCAGGATCACCCTTATCTGGCAGTTAACATGTCAGGTGCTCCGGATGGATCTTGTAGGTGGAGAAGCAGATCTTGAGCTGTGGACACACCATTGACCCTCTGAGGTCTCTTCTAGAGGTTTGCAATTTGGAAATTGCATCCCCTTCGTGTTCAGCTGCAAACCCTTGGTGGTCATGCTACAGGCCTTCCCAAGACCTCTCTTTATTGGTCCAAAGACAAAAAGTCTCTTCTACCAACGTGTCTCATTCCCCAAACGCCCTGTGACCTGCTTCCGAGAAGAAGCAATACGGAGACCATATGTGATGAGGCAAATAAAAATAAAACAATGACCTTACAAAAAAAAAAGGCAATGACCTTGGAGGGACTGGTTGATTCAAGGATGGGGCAGGAAAAATACAAGATGAGCCTAAAGTATCTTGTAAGACCAGACAGCAAGGAGTGTTAAAAAAAAAAAAAAGAAAAGAAAAAAGAACAAAAATGAACAACAAAAACAAGTGTGTGTATATTTCAAAGGTCACAGGAGCCGAACTGAAAGTGTTCCCAGTGGCCAACATTGGAACAACTGGAGCAAAATAAATAACCGTAGTATCGAATTGTAACCCCTAAATAATGTAGACGTCCACGAGTCCATACCGACCGAACAAGTAACTGAGTAAGTAAGTGAACGAGGGAGAAGTAGCAGCTCTTCCTTACAGAGGGGTCCCAAGTAACAAATGTGGAAGGAACGAGGGAAATTGAAAACCATCGATAGGACAGCAGAGCGATAGTTGCCGTAGCCGAGATCTGCGAGGGGACATTAAAATGAGCGGATGGGAATTTAAGCAGAGACGAGGTATCTACACAGTCTGCAAGTGTCTACTAATACTTAGTGATTCCAGATAAAATGAAAATACTGAGTTTTACAGCCCAGCGTCGTGGTCGCTGCCCCCTTAGCGAGACCGTCACGAGCCATGGCCCGGCGCCCCGCGAAGGGCCCACCGCTGCCGCGGGCTCCTCCTCAATGAATCGTGACCGAGGTCTGGGGAGTAGAAAGCATCGGACAAACCCGGGCTGGATGGACACCCTCCAGGAGAACCTACCCGTTTACTTCGCAATTCCGAAGCGGGGGGACAGAGAGGGGGGAACGTCCACAGACCGCAGGAGCCGTGCTGGCCGCGGGAACAGAAGACGACTGTCAGGGCTCTGCCTACACCAAGCCCGCCAGCTAGAGCTGCGCCAAGGGTCGCGTCTTGGTTTCGGGAAATACCCCACGGCCACGTGAGGGGCTCACCCAGGAGAATCTGGATGCGGCCTCCAGAGGAATTCCCTGCACCCCTTTTTCAACCCTCTGATAACTTTAAATCTCTCTCAGTATTTTAAAAATTGGTATCAACTGTCAATTTTTTTTTTTTTTAATAAAAAAGGAAAGGAGCGGGGAGAAATGTAACATAGGCATGGCCAGCTCTGCTTGCCGCTCCACTGGGGAAGCCTGACGTAGACAGCGAATCTGCTGCTGCCCCGCTGCCCGGTACGGGACAACCTTACATGTGTGGCCCCGAAACAAGAGCCAACGAGCTCATCTGTTGCCACGAAGAAGGAAGAGCAAACAGTCTAGTCAAAGAAGAAAATCTAGGGACACCCGGGTGGCTCCGCAGTGAAGCGTCCGCCTTCGGCCCAGGGTGTGATCCCAGGTCCTGGGATCGAGTCTTGCATGGGCTCCCTGCATGGAGCCTGCTTCTCCCTCGGCCTGTGTCTCTGCCTCTCTCTCTCTCTCATGAATAAATAAATAAAACCTTGAATTAGAAGAAGAAGGAGGAGGAGGAGGAGGAGGAGGAGGAGCAGCCAGTTTCCTGGATGGGCCGTTGACCAGTGCGCTCCAGGCCCACCTGGACCCTCGAGCTCAGGCCGGGCGGGCTCCGCAGGGTCTCGGGGCTCTCCTTTCCTGCGCCCTCGATTTCTGTCTAAGTCTGGAACTCAGGCTGCAAAGGGACTCTGGAGATCGCCGTCGTGCTCCACCGGGTCCCGGGCCCCTCCCTTTGCCCGTGTATCCTGGGGGCTTGCTCCTTCCCAGAACCCGCCTGCCGGGGCCGGCACGCTTCATGCTGGAACTGTACAGCCTCAGGTGCCAATCGTGCCTTTTCGTTTCGTTTTCTGTATTTCTGATGCTTTGACATCTTGAGGCCTCGTGGATCCTGGAAAGTCTGCCCCTTCCAAGCCTCATCAGCTCCTAGACAGAATAAATTGGAGGAGCTTTCATATGCAAAAGAACCAATCTGGAGCCCTTCATCCCCCAGCCGCCTCCTTTATCGGGCTCTCCCAGCCTTGGCCACTCTCCTCTTGCCCTAATCATTCCAGGGCCAGATACCAGACAACCAGAGACAAGCCTCTATGCCCCAGAGAGCCCTAAAATTATTCAAACTTGTCAATCCTCAGTCTGCTTACCCTGCCTTGCTTTTCCTGTGGAAACAAAAATAAAGGCTCCTGCCTGTGTTTCCCCTTCTCCGGCCCTGCAGCCAGGCCGACCCCGGTGCTCCCGGAGGCCCGCGTGCTGTGTGGTGAGCTGCGCCCCCTCCTCCCGGGACCTGGAACGAACCGTCTTTCCAATGGGAATCACCACCTGATGTGTTGGCCTGGATGATGATAGAACATTTGAAAACGACTTGCTCACCCACGACGAGTCACACACTGGGCGGGGAACTCCGTCCTCGGCGGTCCCGGGCCACACGCTCGGCCGGGAATGCTTCTTTTGCAACCTCGGCTGCAGGGGAAACCGTCGATCTACTTAGGTTCTTCCTCTACATTTTCGTAACCAGCATAGAGCTAAGCAAGCAACGCACCCTGGTTGTCTGATGAAGCACACGGACCAGGATATGTAAAAGCCACAATCTCTGTATCCCAAGGCTGAGCGGAACCTGCAAAACTTCCGGGGTCACAATTTGCAGAACACCCCTCCCCGGAGGCCTTAGAAGGTGCATCTGAGACAAAGATTTGCATGCCAAGTGGTTTATTAGGAAGAGAATCCTGGGGAGCACCAGTAGGGCAGTGGAGAAGTGACATTGGGAAGGGAAGAAGCCAGAAAGCAACGGGCTTTAATGAGCAACGGGGTTGGGGGGGGGGTCTCCACGCGGACACCTCCGACAGAGAGAATAAGGCTTCTTCCTCCAACCGCAGCACATCTCAGAATCACAGGGATGGGTTGTTAAGACAGACTTTGGGCTGAACCCTCAGGGTTCCTGATTCAGTGGCTCCCAGGTGACACTGGGATGCTGCTGGCCCCAGGACCACACTTGGGGCTTCCCCCCACCTCCATCCCCGTGAAGCTGGGGCCATCATCACCCATTGCCTCTCATCTTGGCTGAGGGCAGCTCCCAGGGCACTGACCGGCCGGCACGTGTGGCCTGTCCCACCGAGGTCCTCGGGTGAAGCGGGCTACCAAGCAGGCCAGACCGCCCTGGAGGGCGTGCACAGGATTAGCTCAAGACAGGTGTCAGCAAAGGAGACAAAAGACAGCGCCCCCGCCCCCCGCACCTCCTGCATCCCTTCTTGGAAACTCACAAAGTTCTGAGAAGTCCTCAATTTCCCCAAATTTCTTTGAACTTCTTTTGGAAGAAGACCGTTTGGGAAGTTGCTATTTTAGGGCACGGTTTGGCCACTAAGACCCTTGAGCCAAACGTGACGGGCTGCCTATGCGTGTGACGAGGTCTCCCTGAGCCCAGGCACACCCGTCGCTCACAGGCCGGGGCTACCTCGGCGCCGCAAGACCGAAGTTGAATAGTAGTGACAGAGACCGCGTGGCCCACGAGCCCGAAGCATTTCTGATGCGGCTCCTGGTCCTTGGCAATGAGCCCTGTTCCAGGCCAGTTCCACCCTTTCCATTCTGTCGCCAGTGGAACTAGGAGAGAAAGTGTCTTGTCTACGCCGGTGAGCAGGTCATGTCAACGCCCCTGGTTCTTGCACCTTTTCTCTCCAGAGGCCCCTTGCACCTCTCACGGCAGTGCTCGGAGTCTCCCCTTTACCCCCGGTCCCCGTCCTCTTGCTAACACGACTGGCGATGGATCCTCCAGAATGAAGTCCCCGAGCTCCTGATTAAAGGCTCCCCTACAAGCCACTGGCTCACTCATTCATCAAGGCTTCCTGGTGGGCCGGGCCCATTCCAGGCTTGGAGGTGCCACAGGAAGCAAGAACCGACATGTTCTGTCTTATCCGAAGCCTCGTCAAGCCAAGAAGGGTTTTTTGTTTGCTTTTCCTTTGCTTTTGATTTAAGTGTGTATTGTCTGTGCTGCGCGTTTTGGAGACGATGACACAAGTAACAGAGAGGTCAAGGAGGCCATTTGGGATTGGATGGCGCAGGAGCCCTCCTCAGGGAGGGCTACATACATCCAGGCTCTGGATTATGAAGCCAAGACACTGTGAAGACCTGAGGGAAGAGCATCCCAGGCCAGGAGAAGGGCCCGTTCAATGGCTTGAGAGGGGAGCACGGTATGGCCCGAGCCTAGTGGGTGAGGATGGAGGTCACATTTGAGGCAAAACTCTGGAAAACTGGGTGGAGGTTCCTCAAAGAGCTAAAAATAGACCTGCCCTACGACCCAGCAATTGCACTGTTGGGGATTGACCCCAAAGATTCAGATGCAGGGAAATACTGGGACACCTGCACCCCGATGTTTCTAGCAGCAATGTCCACAGTAGCCAAAGTGTGGAAGGAGCCTCGGTGTCCATCGACAGATGATGGATAGAGAAGCTGTGGTCTATGGATACACTGGGATATTCCTCAGCCATTAGAAACAACAAATACCCACCATTTGCTTCAACGTGGATGGACCTGGAGGGTATGATGCTGAGTGAAGTAAGTCAATCGGAGAAGGACAAACATTCTATGGTTTCATTTATTTGGGGAATATAAAAAATAGTGAAAGGGAATAAAGGGGAAAGGAGGAAAAATGAGTGGGAAATACCAGAAAGGGAGACGGAACATGAAGACTCCTAACTCTGGGAAACGAACTAGGGGTGGTGGAAGGGGAGGAGGGCGGGGGGTGGGGGTGACTGGGTGGCGGGCACTGAGGGGGGCACTTGACGGGATGAGCACTGGGTGTTATTCTGTATGTTGGCAAATTGAACACCAATAAAATATAAATTTACAAGAAAAAAAAATTGAGGCAAAGACCAGATCTGGGTGGGGCCTTGTAGGCCATGATCAGGAATTTGGGGGGCACCTGAGTGAAGCATCTGCCTTCAGTTCAGGTCACGATCTCAGGGTCCTGTGGGTAAGCCCCACATCAGACTTCCCTCTGCTGCTTTCCCTCTTTGTGTTCTCTCTCTCTGCATCAAATAAATAAAATCTTTTTTTTTTTTTTTTTAAGGAGTTTCTATGGTATTCCAAGAAAGAGGAGAAGCGTCTGACTCTGGAAACAGTTCCCAGGAAACAAATTCTGGAATCCTGGTATAGTTGCAAGCTCTCCATGGACACGTCTGTTAACAAAGGCCTAGGTCATGCAGGAAGAGGTGTGTGTCCTGGCCTCGCGGACAGCCGGGGCGGTTTAAACATGCACACTCCTGTAGCATAGATGAAGCAACACGTCCCGCCCTTAGCAGGCCACTTGTCCCGGCCACCCGGGTTAGTCCCAGGGCACACACATTGCCCGGGCATTGATGCCTACGAGCGCCCCCTTCCACTCCCAGCAGCGTCTCGGTTTGAATAATAAATTATACCCTCACCCTAATTATACCACTTGCTTCCATGTAATTTAAGCCTTGACTCAGGAGGTCCATTACTTTTGAGTCAATAACTTATTCTACCTTGAAATATAAATTCCTTGCAATTAACGGGAACCGTCACGTCTTATTTCTCCCACCACACTCGACACCCGAAGGACAGAACACGTGTGTGCACCGGTCCTTTTACACAAAGGGCACTTGACGGGCCTAATGTGAAAATCATACAAAGACGCTAGGGCCTTCCTGCTTGAAAGGTAGGTCATTTGGTCTTTGGTCTTCACAGCGGAACTGCTGGGAGAGCCCAGAGTCCTTTCCCCTCTATGAGTAGGAGAAAAGTAACCAGCTGCGATTTCGTGGCCAATAAGAACAAGAATTAGAACTTGAATTTGGGGGACGCCTGAGTGGCTCAATAGGTTGAGTGTTGGACTGTGGGTTTCAGTTGAGGTCATGGTCTCAGGGTGAGGAGGTCCAGCCCCATGTGGGGCTCCGTACTCAGAGCTCAGTCTGCTTGAATTTCCCTCCTTCTGCCCCTCATCCTGCTCACTCTCTCTCAAATAAATAAATCTTAAAAAAAAAAAAAAACTTGGACTTAGGTGGGCCCAGCCCCACACCCCGGAATCCCCCTACAGCACCACCCTGCAGCTAAGCCTGGGCTGACCTCTCCTTTGGGGCAAGCACTGACAGCCTGAGAAGGCAGAGAGGGCACAACGACCCTGCCTGCCTGGGCTTTGCCGATACAAAGTGCTCCCTGACAGCTGGATAACAACAGCCGTCGGCCCTGGCGGGTGATCAGGACCTGGCCAGGGCTGTTGACCTGCACAGATTTCTATGACTGTCCCCTAATGTGTGTCACCCTGTAACGTCGGGGCTTATCAGTCTCGCTCCACCGGGCGCCCTCGGCACATATTCAAACCCGAGCTGTCGGGGCTTGCTGAACACCAGCCCCCGGGCAGATACACAGAAACTGCTAGACCCCTCCCCCCCAACCTGCCTGGGACCCTCTGAGGAGCCCCCCTTGAGGCCTTCACCAGCACCACGTAGCTTCAGGGTAGATATTAAAATAATTTGTCACCTTTTCAGGGAAGAGCAATGGCTCCTGAAGAGTCCCCCCCCACTCCCCACTTCCTTCAGGGCGAGGCCTTCCTCCCTCCAGAGACAAGCTCAGAGCCGCAGCTGCCCAGTCTGCTTGTTGTCCTGGCCCAGACTCAAGCCATCGGGATGACCTCGGGCAGGACCCCAGGCAGGAGGAGTCTTGGGAAAGAGCTGGATGCAAATACCGAAGGACCACCGCCGGCCCCCCCCACCCCCAGCTCCGACTCCTCCCGGCCCCCTGCAGCGCTGCTGTGCAGATAAGCCAGCGGGAGGCCTGCGCACAGCAGCTGTTCAGTTGTGGGCGCCCCATCACCATCACCGTCCCTGCCTAGAGGTCGAGCTCCTAAGTGGCAGAAGGACAAGATCACCCGCCAGCCCAGCTATCTCTGGCGTCTCTGTCCTGCGGCTCCCCAGGGGGCAGTGGGACCCCAGCCACAGAAGGCAAAGCAGGAACCGCTCACTCACTTCCTGTAAAATGCTCCCCTGGCCTACGACTTTTCCTATGGCTGTGCACACGGCAATTAGTCAAGCAATTGGGTTCATGAGTAAGTTGAATCGGGAAGCCTGTAAAATGATTTTGCAGCCTCCCCCCCTGCTCCCTGCTCCGAGCAAGAGCTGTTTATTAGTGCCAGTGGGGTGGCATGAAGGGTAGCCCTTCGACCCTTCAATTCTCCCTTCCTTCCTTCCTTCCTTCCTTCCTTCCTTCCTTCCTTCCTTCCTTCCTTCTTGCTTCAAAAAGGCAAGAACACGGCCAAAATTAGAAATGTGTCTTCACATCAAGAAAACCAGGTGTACCCATAGTACAGATGAGGAAGGTAAGACTCAGGGAAGAAAATTGCTCAGAATAACAGCTAGCAAATGGCAGAGGCAGATTTATATCTCTTCTTCCTCATCCTTTCTTCCTAGCTCAAGGTTAGCTCCCAGAATTGAGAGATGAATCTCTGGTAGGAAACATTTTTTTGGGTGATGGATTCACTAATCAGCTTGACTTGGGCTTTATAAAAAGCTGTGCTAAGAACACTGAGTCAGTACTTCTTTCCAGTCTCCAGCATGCAGAGAGGAAGAAAATGCAAAAGCTCAGATATGCAAATGAACATTTGGACTGATTTCCTCTGGAGTTTCAGCCTCCAGGGGAATTCTTTTTTCCCTGCAGAAATGCATTCTTGTTTCTGCTTAACTGGTGAAAAAGGGGGAAAGATCAGTTCCAGATGACCAGACCTAGGAACACAAGTCTGCAAGGAAAATGCACTTTTCTGGAAGCAAATGTTTGCTGAACAAGGATAATGGAGGCTAAATAAGTGTTAATAAGTGTTCCATTCACCCAAAGAAATGGAGAAAGAGAATTTTCAAGCTTCCAGTCATCAGAGCAAACCAGTGTCTTCTCCATTCATTGCTCACCTTTCTTCTACCGAGGTCCATATTTGAAGCAAGGTCTAGGTGACCTCAGGAGGGTACTCAAGGATGTGAACCTCTCCCCTAAGAGAGAAAAGTCAACTGTAATGTACTAAAGCATGTGGCTTACACATGAGACCCTACGCTGCCCCTGGAAAAGAAGGGGAACATATCCCTGTAACCCTTAACCAAGGCCCTGGGCCTCAAGAAGGACTAAGATGCCGACCTAAAGACAATGAGGTGTTGCTCAACTGTGCTCAGGAAAACAGGCTGCAAGGTCTTGTTGATACCTTCCAAAGAAATTTCTAATACTTGCAGTGCCCCAGGCCCCAAATGGGACCCTTAGTTCCCAGCTCACGACTTACTTACACCACACACAAAAATAAATTCAAAATGGATTGAAGACTTAAATGTGAGACCTGAAATCATAAAAATCCTACAAGGGAACACAGGCAATAACCTCATCATTCAACGTTTTTCTAGATACATCTCCTGAGGCAAGGGAAACAAAAGCAAAAATAAATGATTGGGACTATATCAAAATAAAAAGCTTCTGCACAGAAAAGGAAATATCAACAAAAATAAAAGGCAACCTACAGGAAGAGAAAAGATATTTGCAAATGACTCAACTCATATAGGGTTAGTATCCAAAATACATAAAGAACTTACAGAACTCAACACCCCAGAAACCAAATATCCAATTAAAAAATGAGTAGAAAAAAAATAAATAAAAAATAAAAAATGAGAAGACGTGAATAGACATTTCTCCAGCAGACACATGAAAAATGTTCTTCATTACTTACCACAAGGGAAATGCAAATCAGAACTATAATGAGACATCACCTTACACCTATCAAAATGACTCAAATCAGTACAATAAATGTCTAACAATAGTGGTGGAAGTGAGATTAAGCAAATCTGTCTGGGTCTAGCCAGGCAGCCCTGGTGAATGTCAAAGGCAAGGAGGGGGTTTCCTTCTTGGACACGGACTTGGGGGTTAGAGGGAAGACGCCGCATAACTTCAAATGAATTTATTTTGGTTTGCGCAGCATAAAATAGCCAATTTATGGTCCCATTCCCAAAGGAGCAGTACCCACAGGAAGCAGCGGGTTCTGCACGCGGCGGGCCCTGCTCCGAATGGGTATAAAGGTGGAAAGAAGCCCTCTGTGCAGGGCACCTGCTACGAGCTGCGGTAAACCGGCCCGACCGGGATGGGCTTTGCAGATTTGTTACTTAATTCCAAGTTTACACGATGGGTTTTCAGTGGTGACGGTGTTTCTCAGCGCCCCCACCCCGCGGACGGCCCCCCTACCTGAATCTCCGTCCTAAATCAGACAGAAGAGAACAGAAATGTTCTTTCTTGATGCGTGCTTTTATAGCATCTAAACTGTGGTCATGCATCTTCACTCTAACCTGGGAACACGTTGAATAGATCATGTGTCCTTGACTCACGTCTAGACACGTAAGTAAAGTCCTGAGAGAGTTTCTTTCTTTCAGGTAAACTTCCATTCTGGACACGTGCTAACCCACGATCCACTCTCCTCCGCACTGAGGTCTTGCCTGGGGTCCTGGCCTAGGTTTTGGCGTTTGGGTGTTGTTTTTTTTGTTCCGTCTTGTTCCTTTCCTGTCTTTGCTGCCCTGTAAGCCCTCCTGCTACGAATGTTCTAGTTGCCCCAACTGCACTGTATGTATATATGTGCTGCATGTGTGAGCCCCAGTACATTCTGTTTCAGGTTTCTGGAGTTTCCATCTTCAGTACAGCTGGTCCTGTTGTGAACTCATGTTTCTGGTATGCTCCTCTGTGTCTGATTCCCATTGCCAAAATGTTTGACCAAGTATGTTTTGACAGATGTCCCCAGACACCGGTGCGTATCCTGGTGAAAGGGCATGCTCTGTGTGGGACGACTCATGTACAGCATAAATCTATCAGATGTGGAAGTGTGTATACATTTATATGCCAGATGCCTAACATTCATGTAACAGCTGCAAAGATATTTAATGTACATCGGATTATTAATAAAAGAGCTTTTTTGCTCCGTTATATTCAAATAAAGATTGCCTTGTGACTGAAAAAAAAATGACTCAAATCAACAAAACAAAAGACTACAGGTGTTGGTGAGGACACGGGAGAAAAGGGAACCCTCACGCTCTGTTGGTGGGAATGCAAACTGGTGCAGCTACTCTAGAAAATAGTATGGAAATTCCTCAAAAAATTAAAAATAGAGCTACCCTATGATCCAGCAATCACACGACTGGGTATTTACCCAAACAATACAAAAGCATTAATTCAAAAGGACACATGCACCCTGATGTTTACAGCAGCACTATCTCTAACAGCCAAAATACGGAAGCAGCTCAAGTGTCTAAAATAGAGGCCTGGATAAAGAAGACGTAGTAAATAGCACATTCGAATATTATTCAGTCATAGAAAAGAATGAAATCTTGCCATTTGCAAGGACTTGGATAGAGCCAGAGAGTATAATGCTAAGCGAAATAAGACAGTCAGGAAAAGACAAATGCCATATGATTTCACTCACATGTGGTATTTGAGAAACAAAACAAATGAGCAAAGGGAAAAGAGAGACAGAGAGAGAGAAACCAAGAAACAGACTGTTAATTATAGAGAATAAACTGATGGGTGGGGGGAGGATTTAAAGACGTGATGGAGATTCAGGGGTGCACCTGTTGTGAAGGGCACCGGCTGATGTAGGAATTGCTGAATCACTATATTGTACATCTGCAACTAATATAACACTGTACATTAACTTGCTGGAATTAAAATAAAAGCTTTTTTTTTTAAAAAAAAAAAAAAAAAAAGAAAGCAAAACCCAGCTCTGCGTGCCCAGTGATTTTTGCTAAACGGGCCAGATGTCCAATAAATAGTAAGTCTTGACCAGGCTGATTTACTACAATGCCCCACTTTGCCTCCTTTCTCCTGTGCTACTATCTCGCGCGGGCCCCCACGTGGGAGCGCCTCTCCGAACCTTCACATTCGTGACTGGCTCAGGCGGTGGCTGTCCACTCCTGAGAAGGCTCTTAAGGCTCAAGTCGTCAGAGCTGCTGATAATTTAGCAATTAACCACCAGGCTGGAGGAACACTCTGAAGCCTTTGATAAAGCCTGGCACGCCTCAGCACTATCTTCTTTTGTTTTCAATCATCCTGACACTGCAGAGGCAGCTGGAGAATGATGCATATGTTAACGACGCCTGCAGAGTAAGGCCAAAATCAAAACAACAAAAAAAAAACAAAACCAGCTACCGATGCCTGAGGTTGAGCTTCCCAGTAACTGCTTGTAACTGGGTCACTATTTTTAGTTGGAACCTCCAGTAAAAAATGTCAAACAGGGAAAATGAATGTGAATTTGGCTGAAAGGGACAAATGAGGAGGGGAGTTTCATTCCATCTCTCTTAGAAACTCACCCTGGGTCCTTTGTGTTTTTCTTTTTTTTTCTTTTTTTGTTGTTGTTGCTGTTGTTTTATTTTTTACCCTAGGTCCTTTGACAAACATTTTTCCCAGCTATGGGCCTCAGAGTTTCCCACCTGAACAACCAGAGGTTTGGATTCCCTTATCAGTAAGACATTCTGTGAATCAAAGACCAGCAATATCCAAGGAAGAAGGCTTCATGCCCCTGAAGCCAACTGCCCTATTGAAAAGTTCTTTCAGGTGTCCATAATGTTAAGGTTTGCAATAAGTTCTCACGTCTTTGCTCGGGAGAAGCAGAAAACAAGCAAACAAACAAAACTCAGCAGGGTCAACATCTGACAAAAAGTTAGATCCTAACGTCAGCACACAGGGCAAGAATCACACACAGTCACAATTCCCCAAAGGAAGGTGCCATAGGGAAGACCCACCTACCACTGTTCATCCACTAGCCCAGCCCCGTCTTTCTCTAGCCTCAGGATTACCAAGGTTCTTCCATTAAACACCTGGGGAAAGTATTGCCTTGCTTTTAGGGGACATATTTACAAAATAATAATAATAAGAAGAACAATAAGAACAACACCACCTTGGCAAATTGAACTCCAATTTAAATAAATAAATAAATAAATAAATAAATAAATAAATAAATAAATAAAATAAAATAAAATAAAATAAAATAAAATAAAATAAAATAAAAACAACACCACCCTTAAGGTATTATCAGAGCCAAACTGAGCCAAACTGATCTGATGAAAGAAAATACACAGGCCCAGGTGGCTCTAGCTTTGCCCTTGTGAAAAGGGAAATACTCAACCTCAGCTCCCCCCAACCATCTTCTGCTACCTAAAGGAGGGAGGAGGGGAAACTGAGGAAACTTATGAAGTCCGGTCCAGAGGCACAAGTGCACTAAATACTGATACCTCATCACAAGTCTTAGAATGTTCCTTCTCCCACCGTACTTCACTGCCACGTTACTAAACGGCCTATGTACAGCAGTTTCTTGTCCCCAGCACATCATGTCTGGCTATCAAGAAAATAAAAAATTTAAGACTTACCAAAAAAGCAAAAAACATCATTTGAACAAAGTAAGCAACAGAACCAGACATGGCAAGGATATTGGAATTATCAGACTGAAAATTTAAAACAACTATGATTGATAAGTTAAAAGATCTAACTGATTAAGCAGACAGCATGCAAAAACAGATGGGCCATACAATATGAGATAAAAATCTCAAGAAATAACCAAATAGAAATACTAGAGATTTAAGGAAAAAGGCTGTAACAACAATGAAGAATGTCTTTGATTAGCTTATTAGTAGGTTAGACATAGCTGACAAAGGAATCTCTGAGCTACCGGTTATATCAGTAGATTCTTTGAAAACCAAAAAGCGAAGAAAACAAAGACTGGAAAAACAAAACAAAACAGAACATCCAAGCATCCAAGGAATGAGACAACTGCAAGAGGTATAACAAATGTATAATGGGTATGCCAGAAGGAGAAGAAAGAAAAAAACAGAAGAAATATTTGAAATAATAATAACAACTTCCCCAAATTGATGTCAGACACCAAATCACAGATCCAGGAAGGTCAAGCAGAATAAGTGTTGAACAAAACTCTGAGCCTTGGCATATAATTTTGAAATAAAAAAAAAAAAATCAAAGATAAAGAAAAAATCCTTTAAGGAAACCAAAGGCAAGAAACATCTTACTTATCTACAAAGTAGCAAAGATAAGAATCACATCTCGCTCCTACACAGAAACCATGCAAACAAGAGTAGAGTGAAACATTTAAGTGTTGAGAAAAAAACCCTACAAAATTACAATTCTGGACCTTGTGAAATTATCCTCCAAAAGTGGAGGCGAAGAGTTTCTCAGACAGACAAAAATGGAGATTTGTTGACATTAGACCCATCTTGCAAAAAAAAAAAAAAAAGTTAAAAAGTTATTTAAAGAGAAGAAGACTAATATAGATTATCTTTTTTTTTTTTGTATATTTTTATCTGGAGTTTGACTTGCCAACACATAGTATAACCCCCAGTGCTCATCCTGTCAAGTGCCCCCCTCAGTGCCCATCACCCAGTCACCCCATCCCCCCACCCACCTCCCCTTCCACTACCCCTTATTCGTTTCTCAGAGTTAGGAGCCTCTCATGGTTTATCTCTGATTTTTTCCACTCATTTTCTCTCCTTTCCCCTATGACCCCTTTCACTATTTTTTATATTCCCCGAATGAATCAAACCATATAATGTTTGTCCTTCTCCGACTGACTGACTTCACTCAGCATAAGACCCTCCAGTTCCATCCACGTCGAAGCAAATGGTGGGTATTCACCAAAAAACTAATATAGATTAGAAACATGAACTATATAAAGAAAGATCATCAAAAAGAAATAAAGGTAAAAGAAAAACTTTTATTTTTCTTATCCCTAACTGATCCAACACGTAACACTTTGTTCAAAATAATAATAGCAAAACTATATTCAATTACGTATGCCTATGTGCATACTGTGTGTTTATGTCTAAGTGCAAAGAAGAACATAATGATAAAAGGGATGGGGGGAAGGAATTAGAATCACTTTGTTATTATAAGGTACTCACAGTACCCGTGAAATGGTATAGTGTTGTTAAAATATGGATTAGTCACCAATGTATTGTAAAATCTAGGGAAAACACTAAAAAAGTTAAAAAAAAAAAAAAGAAGTAAAACAGATATGCTAAAAAAGGGGGGAAAAGAGAATCATAAAATGCTCAATTAAAACAAATACAAAAGATAGGGGAAAAAGTGAAAACAAAGAACAGGGGCAACAAATAGAAAACAGCAACTGATACGGTGACATTAATCCAGCCAATCAGTAATCATTTTGAAGATCAGTGGTCTACATGCACGGAAGGACAGAGATCGTTAGAGCAGATCAAAAAACATTACTTGACTATATATTGTCAAAAATACACCCATTTTAATTACAAAGACGCATTAGAGTAAAAGTAAATGGATGGAGAAAAGCGTACTGTGCTAACTAGCACCGATGAAAAGAAAGCAGGAATCGCTGTGTGTCAGACAGAGCTGACGTCAAGGGAAGGGAAATCCTCTATCAAGGATAGAGGGTGGCGTTAAATAATGTTGGAGAGGTTGGTTCTCCAAGAAGACGTAACGATTCTTAACGTGGACACACACCTAACCACAGAGTGTCGCAGGAGGGAGGCCAAAGCGGCCGGAACTGCAAGGGGAAATAGGTGAATTCACTATCATGATTAGAGACCCGGACACCCCTCTCTCAGAAATAGATAGATCCAGTAGTCAGATAGGCAGTAACACAGCTGAACCAAAGTCTCATCAGGGAGTAAGATATAATTGACATTCATCAGCTACTTCATCCAAGGAAATATCAGAAGGGGAGACAGAACATGGAAGACCCCTAACTCTGGGAAATGAACTAGGGGTGGTGGAAGGGTGGAGGGTGGGGGTGACTGGGTGACGGGCACTGAGGGGGGCACTTGATGGGATGAGCACTGGGTGTTATGCTGTATGTTGGCAAATTGAACTCCAATAAAAAATAAATTTAAAAAAAAATAACAGAATAACATAGACACATGGAACATTCACCAAGACTAAATTCTGGGTCATAAATTATAACTTAACAAATTTAAAAGAATAGAAACTACACAATGTCTTTTCTCAGACCACAGTGGAATTACACTGGAAATTAGTGACCGAATGATAGCTGGAAAATCCCCCAAATATTTGGAAACTAAATGACACTTTTCTAAATAACACGTGGGCCAAAGAAGGAATCTCAAGATAAATTTTTAAATGTTAGGACGAGAAGAATGTGAAAATACAACTTATTGAAATTTGTGGGATGCAGCAAGAGGGGTACCTAGAGGGATATTTGTAGTATTGAATGAATATATTAGAAAAAAAGAAAGATCTAAAAATCAATAATATTAGCTCCCACCTTAGGAGACTAGAATAAGAGTAAATTAAATCCAAAATAAGCAAAAGAAAATGATAAGAATTAGGGTAGAAGTCAATGGAACTGATAAGAATTAGGGTAGAAATCAATGGAACTGAAAACAGGACATGACAAGAGAAAATCAACAAAATAAAAAACAAGTGCACTGAAAAGATCAATAAAATTTACAAACGTCTTGCCAGACTCAGTAAGGAAAAAAAAAAAACAACAACCCAGCAGACATAAATTACTAATATCAGAAAAAAAAAACAAACAAACATGAGACATGATTATAGATACCGCAGACATTAAAAGGACAATAAAGGGATCCCTGGGTGGCTCAGTGGTTTAGCGTCCACCTTCGGCTCAGGGTGTGATCCCAGAGTCCCGGGATCGAGTCCCACATCAGGTTGCCTGCATGGAGCCTGCTTCTCCCTCTGCCTGTGTCTCTGCCTCTCTCTCTGTGTATCTCTCATAAATAAATAAATAATAAATAACAACTAAATAAATAAATAAATAAATAAATAAATAAATAAATAGAAAAAAAAGGACGATAAAATAATATGAACAACTCTTTGTCCACAAATTTGGTAATCTAGATAAAATGGACCAATTTCTTGAAAGGTGCAACCTGCTGAAACTTACGTAAAAAGAAATGAACTTAACTAGGCTTGCATCTTTTAGGAAAAAAATGGGCCCATAATTAATAACCTTGTTAAAACAGAAAGCATCAGGCCTAGATAGATTCACTGGTGATTTCTACCAAAGGTTTAAGGAAGAAATTATACTGGTTCTTTACAATCTCTTCCAGAAGAGAGAAGCAGAGGGACTACTTTCTAACTTGTTCTATGAGGACAGCATTAGCATAATAGATCAAAACCAGACAAAGACATAGATGCAAGAATACTAAGCAAAATATTAGCAAATCAAATCTAAAAAGTATAAAAATCAAATCTAGAAAATATAAAATTATTCACCTCAACCAAGTGTGACTTATCCCAGGTGTACAAAGTAAATTCAACATTTGAAAATCAGTTAATGCAATCCATTGTATCAATAGACAAAAACAGACAATAACAAAATCTTATATCAATAGTTGCGGAAAACAGTATTTGACAAATTCAACACCCATTCAGGATAAAAATTCTCAGTAAACCAGGAAGAGAGGGGGAATTTCTCAACTTAATAAAAAATATCTGCAAAATCTTATGTCCAACATCATGCTTTAATGGTGAAAAAAAAAATAAAGCTTTCCCCCTAACATCAGGTATGAGGCAAGGATATCCCCTCCCACCACTAGTCCTTGCTAATGCAGTAATTAATAATAATAATAATAACAATACAAAGAAAATAAGTTTTGGAAGGAAGTGATAAAGCTTTCTTGGTCACAGATGATCATCTATGTAGAAAATCTGAAAGAACTAATAAGCCATTCCAGTAAGATAGCAGGATACAAAAGTCAATTGCTTTCCTATATACCCACATGAACAACTGTGAATTCAAATTAAAAACACAATACAATTTATATGCACACCCCCCAAAATGAAATACTTAAGTATAAATCTAACAAAATATGTGCAACATCTATATGAAGGGAAGCTACAAATTGCTGATGCAAGAAATCAAAGAATTACATGATGAGAGAGATGTCCTTCCCATGTTCATGGATAGGGAGAAATAAATAAGAAATAAAAAATTTTAAAAATTAAAATTAAAAAATTAAAAATTAAAAAAAAATTAAAAAAGAAGGGATAAAGGGACTCTGGTCATCTGGGCCTAGTTCATGGGACAAGCAGTGGTCATAACTGCTCAATGGCCTCCCCCAGTAAAGACACAGGCCAGTGAGAGGCAGGCGGGGCCATGAGGTTCTAAGCCGAGACTCACAGATGGCCCCTTTAGGAAGCCCGCTTACAGAGAGAGGAGCAGGAAAGAGATGTGCAGAGGTGGGGAGAGGAGGGGGAAGGAGGAAGGGAAGAGGGGAAGAAGGGGGGAAATGGAGAGAGAGATGGAGAGAGAAGAGTAGCTGCTGAATCTTGACCAGTTCCTGGCTGTTATCTCCCCGCCCTCATGACAACCCACTTTCCCTTGGACATGTTTATGTAATCACTATTTTTTTTTTTACTAACATCTTCTTTTTTATTTAAATTCAATTTGCCAACATATAACACCCAGTCCTCATCTTGTCAAGTGCCCACCTCAGTGCCCGTCACCCAGTCACCCCCACCCCCCACCCACCTCCCCTTCCACCACCCCGAGTTCGTTTCCCAGAGTTAGGAGTCTCTCATGTTCTGTCTCCCTTTCTGATATTTCCCACTCATTTTCTCTCCTTTCCCTTTTATTCCCTTTCACTATTTTTTATATTCCCTAAATGAATGAAACCATATGATGATTCTCCGATTGACTTACTTCACTCAGCATCATACCCTCCAGTTCCATCCACCTCGAAGCAAATGGTGGGTATTTGTCCTTTCTAATGGCTGAGGAATATTCCATTGTATACATAGACCACAGCTTCTTTATCCATCATCTTTCGATGGACACCGAGGCTCCTTCCACAGTTTGGCTACTGTGGACATTGCTGCTATAAACATCGGGGTGCATGTGTCCCGGCGTTTCATTGCATCCGTATCTTTGGGGTAAATCCCCAACAGTGCAATTGCTGGGTCGTAGGGCAGGTCTATTTTTAACTCTTTGAGCAACCTCCACAGAGTTTTCCAGAGTGGCTGCACCAGTTCACATTCCCACCAACAGTGCCGGAGGGTTCCCCTTTCTCCACATCCTCTCCAACATTGGTGGTTTCCCGCCTTGTTAACGTTCCCCATTCTCACTGGTGTGAGGTGGGATCTCATTGTGGTTTGGATTTGTATTTCCCTGATGGCCGGTGATGCGGAGCATTTTCTTATGTGCATGTTGGCCACGTCTATGTCTTCCTCTGTGAGATTTCTCTTCATGTCTTGTGCCCATTTCATGATTGGATTGTTTGTTTCTTGGGTGTTGAGTCTCATAAGTTCTTTATAGATCTTGGATACCAGCCCTTGATCTGTTAGGTGGTTTGCAAATATCCCCTCTCATTCTGTAGATTGATCTAGTTTTGTTGATTGTTTCCTTTGCTGTGCAGAAGTGTTTTTCTTAATCAATATTAATCAGATATGCCAGGTTCCATTCCAGGGCCAGGTATACAGCAGTACCTGCCCTCAAGGTCCTTCCCTTCTAGTGGATTCTGTGAGACACATCTGTGCCCTTTAATACTTTTTTCTTTACTTGATTGAGCTCAAGCGGGTTTCTGCTGTGTACACTCAGGAGATCTTGCACTAAGATCAGATTGGCATGGATTTTCCCATTCTGCGGATGAAGACCAAGAGCTCTGAAGTGGCAAAACAAGTTCACTCAGATACAGCTGGACTTTGAAGGCAGAACATTGGATTTGAAGCCCAAGCATCTTGCACTGTTCCCATTGCCTCCCAAGAGATGAACCCATTCACACTGCCAGGGGATTTCAGGGCTCTGCACCCAGGGGTAACCCTGGGGTTAATAGCAACGATGGCATGGGGTGCACACAGAGACAATCCCGCTCATGGCAACATACTCAGTAGCTTTTACATACGTTTTGAATTCTTACAACAACCCCCTGGAACCACAGTGCAGGGTTAGCTCACTTTTATAGTTGGAAAATCCTGAGTTCAGAGCTCCCAAGTACTCTGCTCAAGGTCACAGAGTTGGTGAAGAAAGAGCCAAGATGCCACCCAAGACTCCTAGTCTATATTCTTTCCCCCATTCAACAATTATTTTAAATCTCCGCCAACCATCAAAGCATCTCATCATGGACCCCTCCTCTTTCTGGGCTATTTGCCATTTCTTCTCAGCCCAGTTTCTACCTACAAACTGCCACCCGGGTTTTCAACTGTTTCCTCCCAAACATCTTCACTAAACTCAGGCTTCTTCCTGTCCTCCCCACACTCTCAACATGTCCCAAGCCCAACAACTCTTTATTCGGCTTCGTTACCTGAACCACTTCACCCAGGAGCATCCCAACCCAGGAAGTGCCACCCTTCCCAGTACAATGACCAGGCTAAACCCTGAAATCAGCCTTTGCACCAGTGATGCTCCATCTTATTAGCTACATGCCAGTATCACATGCACAATTACTGTCAAATCCAACCATTTTCACTTCCACTGCTCTCACTGGTGCCTCATCCTGCCTCAACTGAATGACTCCAGCGGCCTCCACTCTGCTATCTCTGCTTCCTAAATTGTGAACCCAGGACACAGTGCATAAACTGAAGCCACATCTCTCTCCATAAAGCCTCTGGAGAAAAGCCAGACTAGCACCCAATGCAGTAGCAACTCTGGGCTGGAGTTCTCCAAAGGCCAATCCAAGGACCAGCTCAGCAGATTCACCCAGGGCTCTTGCTAAAATGCTGGTTCTCAGGCCTTGAGTGTAACCCTCCAAGATAGAGTTGCTAAGGAAGGGACTAGGGTTTGTCGCTTAATGAGTTCCCAGATAAATTTTATGCACACTAAATATTGGGAACCATTGAAGATTTTGATAGGTGAGGTAGAAGTTTCACAGAGGGCATGGGCTGGGATCTGCCCTTGGTCCCTTTAACTGCACAGTGGAGCTAAAATCTAAGCTCTCAGATGAAGTTGAGAAGTAGCTGAGGTTCAGGAGCCCAGCATTAAAGAGCGTTTGAAAGGCCACTTCCTAGAAATGGGACCTCAGCCTATGGGGTGCCCCTCTGGAGCCTGCAGTTAGTCATGCAACATAATTAGGAAATTTCTGGCTTAGTTCTAGTGAAAACAGCTTGCTGTAAGTCAGTGCTGAGTTTCAAATTAAAAAATTGTATATTTTTAAATGAGGAAGGAAATATTTCCTTATTTTTTTCAATCAACTTTTTGAAGTATGATTTAAAAATAATAGACTGCATCCATTTGAACTCTATAATTTAGTGATTTTGACAGATGTAGGCATCTTGGAAATTACTGTCACAGTCAACATGCCAAACAATTCCATCGATCCCCAAAGATTCTTCATACCCCGAAGTATCTCTTACAAATGCCAGAATTAACAGAGATTCCCAGTTGTCACCAGGTGATACTTTCAGGTCCAGAAACTGGCTAATTCATAACAAAGCCTGAGAAAACCCTTAGGCAGGTAGCAGTTGTCCAAGGGAACTTTCTGAGATGATGGGAGTAACCTCATATCCACACTGTCCAATATGGTGGCCATTGGCCACAGGTAACTGTTGAGATATTGAAATGTGGTGGGTGTGACTGAGGAACTCAAAGTTCTATTTAATTAAATTTTAAAGAATTTATATTTAAATTTGAAAAGCCACATCTCAGAGGGAGAGTGAGTTCTGCCTAAATCACATGCTGTTTAGTGCCAGTATTCAGTTTCAAATCTATATGTCATCACTCCCAGCCCTAACCTATACACAAAGAACTATGGGCCACAGGCTGGGAGGGGCCTTGAGGCAACTGGAATGCACATAGTAGTGTCCCAGGCTTTAAGGGAAGAACCACAGTATTTGCTCCTCTGATCTCAGCCCAGGAAAATCACTGCCATACAAAAACAGTCTTCTGAGTTGTCTTACCAAGCTTTTAAACATATTAACATCAAAAGCCATGAAGATCTCTAGAACCTTTTAACCTTGCAAACTAAAACTCTATGCAAATGGAACGAAAACTGTATGCTTAAAAATGGTGGAGAAGGTACATTTTATATTATGTGTTTGGTTTTTTATCATAATAAAAAAGTCTCTGTTGGTGTGCTTACCTTCCAGACCTGGCACTTCTGCATGTGTTCTTGACCCAGTGCCCCAGGTGTCACAGGAGCCAGCACCATTGCACAACCCCATGGGCCCCCAGAGCCAGTGCAAGACCTACCACTGCCATGATCCCACTCTGCTTGTACCATTGTGCCAGTTCCTAGGAAGAGGTCTTTCCCCGCAAAGGCAATCTGCTAAGTCTAAGAAGGGGCATCTTCAAATATGCAGACATCAATGCAAGACTACATGAACCTGAAAATCAAAGAAATATGACACAACTAAAGGAACAAATAAGTTTCCTGTATTTGGTCCCAAAGGAATAGAATCTACAAATAACCTGACAAAAATTTTAAATAAATTTTTTTTTTTTAAAGTTCAGTTCCTGAGAATGAGAAGACGAGCAAACTGGGAGAGTATGTTTGCAAAATACACATCTGATAAAGGTCTGTTACCTAAAATAACAAAGAACTCTTAAAGTTCAACAATAAGAAAACACCCAATTAAAAAAACAGGCGAAGGACCTTGATAGATACCTCAACAAAGAAGAGATGCAGATGACAAATAAGCATATGAAAAGGTGCTCCACATCAAATCTCATTAGATAATATATATTAGCAAACAATGAGATGCTACTATGCAACTTTTAGAATAGCCAAAATTTGGAATACTGAAAATATCAAATACTACTGAGAATGAGGAACAACAGGAACTCTCTTACGCTGATGGTGGGAATACAGAACGGCACCACCACTTTGGAAGACAGTTTGGTGGTTTCTTATAAAACCAAACATACTCTTGTCGTATGATCCAGCCCTTATGGTCCTTGGTATTTACCCAAATAAGTTGAAAACCTATGCCCACACGAAAGCCCACACAGATGTTTATGGCAGATTTATTTATAACTGCCAAGACTTGGAAACAACCAAGATGTCCTTCAATAGGTGAATGGATATGTAAACGGCTATACAACCAGGCAATGAAATATTATCCAACTCTAAAAGTGAGAAGTGAACTATTAAGCCATAGAGACGCATGGAGGAAACTTAAATGTGTATTACTAAGAGAAAGAAGCCAACCTGAGAAGGCTACATAGTGTATAATTACACTGGAAAACTATACATAACATTCTGGAAATGGAAAAACTATGGAGACAAAGAAAGATCAGTGGGTGCCAGGGGTTAGAAGTGGAGAGAGGCGAAAGATGAATAGACAGAGAACAGAAGATTTTTAGGGAAATGAAAATACTCTGTATGATATTTTAATGATGTTTATATGCCATTATATATTTATCCGAGCCCTTTGAATGAATGTAAACAACAAACATGAAACTTAAGGTAAACTATGGACACTGAGTGATTATAATGTGTTAATTTTAGATTCATCCCTGGTACCAAATGGACCATTATGATGACTGATTTTTATAATGGGGGATGCTATACATATAAGGGGCAAGGGTTATATGGGAAATTTCTCTTCCCTTCTCAATTTTATTGTGAAATTAACACTGTTCTTAAAAAATTAAGTATTAAAAAAAAGAAAAAGATAAAGAAGCCCATGGGCTGAGAAAACACAGATAGGCAAATAAATGAGCTCAGAAAAACTTTACATGAAAACAATAACAAAGAGATAGAAGTCATTAAAAAGGAACCAAAGAGAAAGTCTGGAGCTGAAGAATCTAATGAATGAAATGAAAAAATGCAATAAAGAGCTTCAAAGCAGACTTGGCCAAGCAGAAGAAAGAATCAACAAACTCAAAGATAGTTGAAATTTTCCAGAGCAGAAAAAAAGAATGAAAAAGAGTGAAAAAAGGCTAAGGGATAGATGAGATACCCTTACATGAACAGAGAACTAAAAAAGCAGTAGAAAGATTTTTGAAGAAAGAATAACTGAGGGATCCCTGGGTGGCTCAGTGGTTTGGCGCCTGTCTTTGGCCCAGGGCACGATCCTGGGGTCCCGGGATTGAGTCCCATGTCAGGCTCCCAGCATGGAGCCTACTTCTCCCTCTGCCTGTGTCTCTGCCAATCTCTCTCTCTCTCTCTCTCTCTCTCTCTCTCTCTGTCTATCATGAATTAAAAAAAAAATCTTAAAAAAAAAAGAAAAGAAAGAATAACTGAAAACTTCCCGAATCTGTGGAAGGAAATGGATATCCAGATTCAAGAAGTCTAAAAGATCCCAAATAGGATGAGGTCTACATGAGCCACAGCATACTTAAATTGTCAGAAGTTGAAGAAAAAGAGAGAATTTTAAAAGTAGCAAGATAAAAGTGACTCACCAAATATACAGGAATCTCATGAAACTGTCAGTAGAGTCCTCAGGAGAAACCTCGTTGCCTGGAGAGAGTGGGAGGGTATATTCAAAGTACTGTAAAAAGAAAATGTCAACAAGGAATACTACCCTATTCTTTGAAAATGAAGGAAAGATAAAGCCTTTCCAGAAAAACACAAAGTGAGGGAGTTCATAATCACTGGGACTTTCTTAAAAGAAACACTTAAGGAATTTTTTCAAATCGAAACAAAAATATGCTAACAGTAATATGAAATCATAAGTCTCACTGGGAGAGGTTAATATACAGACAAATACAGGATAATGTAACTCTATGATGGTGATATATAAGTTACTTTTTAACCCTAATATAAAGTTAAGAGAAAAAAAAGCCTTAATTGATACACAATATAAAAAGAAGTAAATTTTTTTTAGGTCAAACAATGTAAGAGGTGACTGTGAAAGTGCAGATTCTTGGGATGAAACTGAAATTAAGTTGTTATCAGCTTTAAAATAGGTGGTTATAACTACAATATATTTTATGCAATCTTCAAGGTAACCACAAAGGGAAAAAAAGAACTATAATGCACAAAAGATAAAAAGTAAATAATCAAAGTACACTGCTACAGGAAAAGATACATATTTATATATATATAATCACAAAGGATAATAGCAAGAGAGGAAAACAGGAACAAAAAACTGCAAGAGACAAACAACAAAATGGCAGTAGGAATTCCTTATCTATAAATAATTTTGTTAAATGTAAGTGGATTAAACTATGCAATCAAAAGGTATGGAGTCACTGAATGGATTAAAAAAATTATATATATATATATATATATATATATATATATATATATATATATATCCAGTCACATGCTGTCTACAAGTGAATCATTTTAGATTTAAGAGCACACATTAGGGGCACCTGGGTGGCTCAGTCAATTGAGACTTGGCTTCAAAAGTGAATTCTATCAAATATTCAAAGAAGCATTAATACCAATCTTTCATAAACTCTTCCAAAAAAATCAAAGGGGGGACACTTCTAAACTCATATTATGAGGCCAATATCACACCAAAGCCAGACAATCACACTACAAGGTAAGAAAGCTGCAGGCCAGGATCTCTGAAACACATAGATACAAAAATCCTCAGTCACATACTACACGCCAAGTTCAACGGGACATGAAAAGGTCATAGACTATGACTAAGTGGAATTTATCCTTGGGATGCAAGAATGCCTCCGCATAAATCAATCAATCCGATGCACTATATTAAGATAATGAGAGAAAAATCACATGATCATCTCAATATATGCAGAAAAATCATTTGACAAAGTTCAATATCCTTTTATGGTGAAAACTCTCAATAAAATAGATATAAGAGGAACTTATACAATAACAGTCAATATGGAAAGCCCACAGCTAACATCATAATCAATGGGGAAAAACAAAGTATTTCCTCTAAGACCTAGTACAAGGCAGGATGCTGCTCTCGCCTCTTCTATTCAACTTAGTACCAGAAGTCTTAGTAATTAGGTAAGAAAAAGAGAAAAAAATCATCCACTTTAAAAAGGAAGAAGTGAAATGATCTCTGTTTGCAAGTGACATGATTATAAATGTAGAGAACTAAGACTTATCAAAAAGCTGTCAGAAATAATAAATGAATTAAGTTGCTGGATACAGAATCAATAGACAAAAATTAATAGTGTTTCTATACATAAACAACAAACTATCCAAAAAAGAGATTAAGAGACAAATTTATAATAGCATTTATATTATGCATTTATAATAGCATAGGAAAAATAAAATACTTAGAGACTAACTTAACCAAAGAGGTAAAAGACTTGTACACTAGAAATCATAAAATATTGATAAGAGTAATTAATGAAGACACAGGCAAAAAAAAAACAAAAAATATTGTGTCCATGAACTGGAAGAGTTAAAATGAAAATGTCCACACTACCCAAACTGATCTACAGATTCGGGGCAGTCCCTATCAAAATCCCAATGGTATTCCTTACAGAAAACAAACAACAACACAAATCTTTAGTTTATGTGGGACCACAAAAGAATCAGAAAAGCTAAAGCAATCTTAAAGAAAAATCTGGAGGCATTACACTTCTTTTTTTTTTTTTTTTGGCATTAACATTTCTTGATTTCAAAGTGTATTACAAGGAATGGTAATCAAAACACAGTGTGTTCAAGGATGGTACAAGCCTAACGGCAGACGTGGACAGTGGAATAGAGAGGAGAGCCCCCCCCCAAATAGACCATATATGTGTGGTCAACTGATCCTCAACCAGGGTGCCAAGGACGTACAATGGAAAAAGGATAGTTTCTCCAATAAACAGACTGGGAAAACTATATATCCATATGCAGGGGAATGAAATTGGACCCTCATCTCTCATCATAAATAAAAATAAACCCAAAATGGATTAAAGACTTAAACATAAGGCTCGAAACTCTAAAGCTACTAGAAGAAAATATAGGGAGTAAGTTCCTTGATTGGTATTAGATTGGTATTAATGCTTCTTTGAATATTTGATAGAATTCACTTTTGAAGCCAGCTCTCAATGGACTTGGTGACGATTTGTTTTGGATTTGAAATCAAAAGTCCAGGCAACAAAAGCAAAAACAGACAAGTAAGATCGCACCAAACTAAAAACAAAACGCAACACAGTGAACAAAAAAAAACCAAACAACCTCTGCACAGTGAGGGTAACAGTCAGCAGAATGAAAAAGGCCACCTACAGAGTAGGAGGGAATATTTGCAAATCATACACCTGATAGCGCATTCATAATCAAAATACGTAAGGAACTCATAAAAAGGCCATAAAAAAATGGGCAAAGGACTTGAAGAGAGAGAACATTTCTCCAAAGGAGGCATAAAAGTGGCCAACAGATACATGAAAAGAGGCCCGGCACCGCTCATCACCGGGGAAATGCAAATCAAAACCACAGTGAGATAGCACCTTGCACCTGCTAGGATGGCTTGTATCAAAAAGACAAAAAAAAAAAAAAAAAGGAAAGAAAAGAAAAGAAAGAAAAAAAACCAAAACCAAAACCAAAACCAACATATGGAAAAGGATGTGGAGAAAGGGAACCTTGGTACGCTGTTCTTAGGAATGGAGATTGGAACAGCCGCTAGGAGACTGGACTATCCTGAGGTGCCTTAAAAAACTAAAATAGAGCTACCGTATGATCCAGTGATCCCACTTCTGGGAATACACCCAAAGGAAACAAAATCCGTATTTTAAAGAGATACCTGCACGCCCGTGTTCATTGTCGAGTTATTTATTCACAGCGGTCAAGACTTGGAAACCACCTGACTGTCCGTTGATGGTAGTGGGTGAAGAAATGTGGTGTACGTACGTATATTTGTCCCTTAAAAAGAAGGAAATCCTGCCATTTGCGATAGCGGGGATAAACGTGGTAGACATTATATCACGTAAAATAAGCCAGACAGAGAAAGACAAATGCTGCATGATTTTACTTATATGCAAAACATAAAAATGATTGAACTCATAGAAGCGGAGTAGAATGGTGGGGGCAGGCCGTGAGCTTCAGCACGCACACACAGCAGGCCCGGGGTAGCTGCATAAGGTGAGGGTACGGTGAATCGTGTCGGCTATTCATGGTGGTGGCCGTTTTACAGAGAACACGCAAAGTGAGGCATCCAGTGGCACACCCTAAATATATGTAAGTCTTACTTGTCAATTCTACCTCAATTCAGCCGGAAGAACTCAATCAGATAAAAAAAGAAAATAACTACGTGGTTCCCTAAAGGAAGTTAGAGGGGCACCCAGGTGGCTTGTCCGCTAAGCGTCTGACTCTTGATCTTTGCTCAGGTCTTGAGCTCAGGGTTATGAATTCAAGCCCTGCGTTATGCTCAAAAAAAAAAAAGAGGAAATTAGAGAAATTCAGAACTGTGTGATACAGTGATGAAAGATGAGATGTGGGACAAACAACAAACAACAACAACAACAAAACAAAACAAAACCAAACCGAAAACAACTGGCAAAAGAAAGGCCAGAAATTAAGGGAACTTTATACCCCAATTGAGGAATTAAAATAGCATTGGAAGCAGTGAACAGAGGATGAGAGAAAACAGAATCCATCATTTAGAGGACAGACTGGAGAAAAAAAATCACGAAGAAATAAAGTGGAAACTTCAATGAAAAAAAAAATAAGGAAAATGGTGAATGTGCAGCAAGAGCAACGGGGACCCAATGGGCAGCTCCGGAGGATGCATGAAAAAATGACAAAACCACTGGAGAAAAGGATCCAAAGCTGTTACCCTGACGCCGGATTTCTGTCTTACAACCACTGAAAATGGCTTTGAAAACTACAATAATTGTGCATCGTCTCGGGGAAGTGGCAGTTCTAGGGAAGCTCCCAGCCCGGGGGGCGGCAGCTACTGCGGGCCGTGGGGGCCGCCGAGTCTGTGTCTGGGGCCGGGGCCAGCCGGGACCTCCTCCTCCCGTTTGCAGGCTCAGGCCCAGTTCTCAGGGGCCTCGTCCTCTTGTCTGTCCTCGAGGCACCATCGCGTCACGGTCATGACGCGCCTCTTGGCAATCGCTTTGCCTTGGGAGCTTCGCGATGCCCCGCCCGGCCCTTCGCTGTGACCCCACTGCTGGGACTTGGGCCTCGACAGGGGAGGCGCCGTGTCCCGCGTCACCAGGCTCCTCAGCGCCACCGCAGAGATGCGCATCCAGGAGCCCAGGACGTGCCTTGAGCAAGCGAATGAAAACACTTTTAGGGGGATCCCTGGGTGGCGCAGCGGTTTGGCGCCTGCCTTTGGCCCAGGGCATGATCCTGGAGACCCGGGATCGAATCCCACATCGGGCTCCCGGTGCATGGAGCCTGCTTCTCCCTCTGCCTGTGTCTCTGCCTCTCTCTCTCTCTTTAAAAAAAAAAAAAAAAGAAAACACTTTTAGGCCCAGCAGGAGCAAGGGAGTCCCTCCCGGCTGCGGGGTGGCCTTTTTCTTTTTGTCTGTGTCACAATTTTGTTTGTGAGACTGAGCTCACGGGCTGCGGGAAGTAAATTAAAAAGCCAGAAAGGTAAATGAGGGACAAGGCAAGCACTCTGTGCCACAGGTCGGGCCGGCCCTGGCTCCACCTCTGCTCGGACGCCCGACCTCTCTGACTCAGTTTCCTCGCCGAGACAGCAAAGCCCGTAGGACGGATGGAGCAAGCGCACAGGTGCCGCAGGCGACGTGGCTGCAGGCACAGAGCCCCACGTTCCCACGGCCCTGCAGGCCGGAAGCCCGAGATCGAGGTGCCGCCCGACAGGTGTCATCCAAGGCGGCGAGGGCGCGAGGGAAGGATTGTGCCAGAGTCTCTCCTTGGCTCAGACACGGCCACCTCCCTGCACGGCAGCACCGTCTTACGTGCACGCTCGTCACCCCCATGACCTCGCTTTGGCTTGAGCCCCTTTTTAAGACCGTAGCTCCAAGCAAGGCCACCTGCTAGGACGACCCTGGGGCTTGGGACTCCCACGCACAAGTTGGTAGGGACATGATTCCACCTGCGACTGCGCTTTGCCTGAGAGGAGCCCAGCACACAGGAGTCCCCGTCAGGGTGACAGCCTAGCCGGAGGCCCCCGGTGACGGGCTTGAGGAAGCCGCGGAGGCCGGGACGGGCCCAGGGGAGCGCGGGGGGGAGGAGGGCAGCCTGCGAGGCCCCGGCAGGATGCTCCCTGCGGGAAGTGACTCCTGCACAAGTCCCGGCCGGTAGGGTCCCGGGGTTCTTGGAAAACATGTGCGTATCCTGGAAAGGCCGCTGGCTTTGTTCGAGTCACTTCTCACGGCGAGGCTGGACGTTCACGGCGCAGGATGCCCAGTTGGGCCTAATTAAAAAAAAAAAAAGTAATTACATCATATTAAAGATAATCTGGCTGTTACTGAGATGCTAATTGGGTTGAAATGCTCATTGTAACAGACACTTCCGATCGGCCCGGAGCAGGCTCAGCCTCAGCGCGGTGGTGGCCGCAGAATGACAGGCCGTCCGGGCAGCCGACCCAGTCGGAACCGTTTCCTGCGCAGGAACTCCTGGCTCGCGAGGACGCAGTCATATCTGCAACAGTCGTAGGAACGTCATCACCGCACGCCCCGCCTGAAGCAGCGGCCACGGCCACGCGGGCCCGGTGAGGCTGTCCAGGAGGCGCGGCCCCCTCCCGGCCCCGGAGGCCCACGCGGCCACCACCGCCCTCCGTGAGCGGACGTCACGCAAAGCCACCTCCACAGGCCGAGAGAACGGCGGGAGCCGAGGGCACAGAACTGGCTGCAGGACGCGGCGGTCCCCCAGTCCCCCGTCCCCGAGACCCACGGTCCGTCACCCCTGTGCCCCGTGACGCCCCCCAATGCATCTCCATCCCGGGGCTGGCGGCCTCCCCACGGTGTCCGGGCCACGCTCCGCTACACTGGCCTTCCCACCCCACCCGCCCCGCCGAACCTCAGCCCTCCATCAGCTGACAACCGAGGTGACGATCGAGGTTAAACCGACTGGGTGACGTCAGGGAACCTCCCCCGGACCCACCGAGGTCCCAGGAGTCCTGCTGCTTCGCCGTGGGAGGTTCTCCGTAGGGAGACTATGCCCACCAGGCGCCGTCCGTGTAGGGTCTATCCTGCAGGCTTGGTTCGCGGGCTTAGGGCGCTGAGTCCCGTGGTCCACCGCCCACAGGCCGGGAAGGCCTGGCATGGAGCTGAAGGCGGCTCAGCGTCACGGGTGGGCGGTGAAGACGGAGCGAGTCCTCGCCCGTGGCTCTGCTCGGGGCCGTGCACCGGGGGGGAGGCCCCCGCCCTCTGGGAAGGGCCTTGGCTCTTCTTGGGCCACGAGTTCCAATGCTGCCCCGTGCAGACACTTGCTCCCGGACGCCCAGAAGCGACATGGAGTGGCCTGGAGGCTTCCCACGGCCCCGCCCGAGAGTTGCGGGAGCTCAACCGTCACTGCCCCTCGGCCTTCCTGTTCTTGGCAACTGCTTTCTCATTACTTCACGTCCCCGGGTCTCTGACCCCCCTTCCACCCCCACTGCCCCCACGGCTCAGCAGGCAACCTCCATCCCCAATGCCAGGAGAGTGGGGTACAGCGGGGCAGCCGCATGAGGATCCCCCCACTGGCCGCCTCCGAGTCCAGAAGCCACCAGCGCCCGTGAACGTGTCCGGCCTCTCTCCTGGGGTCTTGCCTCGCAGTAGTGCTTGTCACCAGGGCTAAGTCCCCCCACACACCCCAACACTCGCCCCCCGCCCCCTTCCACCTGCTCAGGAGCAGGCGCCCACTCCCACACCCTGACCGCTTCGCCCTGGACACGGCGGCTCCAAGCCAGACTTGCAGAAGCGCGTCCTCCCGGCCCGCGGCCCACTGCTCGCGGCTGCTGCCCCCGGCTCCCTCCCCGCTCCTCGAGGCAGGACGCATCAGCACCTGCACCAGGTGGCCCCCACCCCCGGGGTCTCCCGACCCCGCTTCCGCGCCTTTCCTCCTCCCCTCAGGCCCCGGAGCCTCTTTCCCCAGGGCTGTGCCCGCGGCCTCAGCGTCCGCGCTGCATCCTCAGCCCACTCGCCTCCCCCGGGGCGCCCCCCCAGCCTTCCGAGGGTCCCCCAAGTGCTAACTATGCCGGTGACGCCTGTCTGCGTCCCCGGGAGGCGTCTTCATCACCCTGAGCTCAGCTTGCTGGTCTCCTCCGCCCCCTATTCCCTCCTCATCCTTCTCTCCCTCTCAGCCTGGGCTTCCTCTGTCTCGCTCTCCCTCCTCCCCCCCTCCCTCTCTCTCACACGCACACAGTCACCAATTGTCTCTGACACCTGCTATCACAGCCTTGGGGGAGTGGAGCCCAGGTGGGACTGTGCACGCAAGGATTTTCTTGAAGGTAATTCTTGTGACAGAAAACGGGGAAGGGGTGAGAACAGCTGGGGAAGCCACTGGGTGATGATGCAGATCTGACCCCAAGTGAAGGGAGGCACGAGTGAGCCGGGCGGGGAGCACCTGCAGGGAAGGGAGCACCTGCAGGGCAGGGAAGGGAGAATCTGCAGGGAAGGGGGCACCTGCAGGGAGGGGAGCACCTGCAGGGCAAGGAGCATCTGCAGGGAAGGGAGCATCTGCAGAGCAGGGAATGGAGCACCTGCAGGGCAGGGAAGGGAGCACCTGCAGGGCAAGGAGCATCTGCAGGGAATGGAGCACCTGCAAGGAGGGGAGCACCTGCAGGGAAGGGAGCATCTGCAGGGAAGGGAAGGGAGCACCTGCAGGGAAGGGAGCACCTGCAGGGCTGGGAGCATCTGCAGGGCAGGGAAGTCCCGCTCGGCCACCAGGAGCTTCTCCAGGAAGCAGCCCCCCGAGAAGTCCCAGGTCCCGTGGGCCCACACACTCCCTGCCTGGCCCCAGCACTGCGTGGGGGCAGCTCCTGGAAGCTCGGGGCAAGCCCCCCGGCTGCTTAGAGCAGGGCAGTGCTCCAGCCCCCTGCAGGTGGAGATCCATCCGGTGGCTTCTGTGGCCACCACAGCGGCCAAACCCTGCTGACACTGGGGCTTCCCGAGCGGCCTCCCTGGGAGACGCGCTTGCCCCTCGTGTGGGATCCGGCAGACGGCTCTCCTCCTCCCCCGAGGGCAGCAGCCTCCCAGGCCCCAGGAGCCTCAGGGAGGAGGCGGGTGGGGGGGGGCTCGGACTGGGACTGAGAGGCCAGGTTGAAGGCTGGGGGCGGGGACGGGAAACGGGACCCAGCGGCCGCGGTGGGGGGGTGGGATCACTGCCTTGAGGCCCTTTAACCCCTGCACCGCCCGGATGCTGTGTCCCGTCGTCCACACGCTGCGACGCCGCCTGAACGGGCCACCCCCGGAAATTCCCGGGTGCACTCCCCTAACCGCGTCCCGGACGATGCGGGTGTTGCCAGCCCAGAGACCCCGGCACTCAGAGGATGATTTGGGCCAGAGAAATGTTTGACTCTCACCCCTACACGTGGGCTGCCTGCTTTCTGGGGAGGAAACCCACAGTTTGGGGTGAGGGTCCAAGGATGCACCTATCGCCCTTGGGGGCCTCCTGCTTGGACCTGGCCCTTCACTTGAACCCGTGTAGCAAACTGCTTCTGCTTGGAGGGAAGGAACGGGAAGAGGCCAGTGCCCACCCACGTCGTCCCTGTCACTGGCCGTGGCAGCTCTGGATGTGCTCCTACTCAGGACTACGGGAATCTGCCGAGGAGAGACGTTCCCAGGTCACTGCAGTTGTCACCGAAGGCTAATGAAGGACGCGGGATCCAAATGGGTGGGAAATATCAGGAAGGGAGACAGAACATGAAGACCCCTAACTCTGGGAAACGAACTGGGGGCGGTGGAGGGGGAGGAGGGCGGGGGGTGGGGGTGACTGGGTGACGGGCACTGAGGGGGGCACTTGATGGGATGAGCCCTGGGTGTTATTCTGTATGTTGGCAAATTGAACACCAATAAAAAATAAATTTATTAAAAAAAATTAAAAATTAAAAAATTAAAACAAAAAACAAAGGGAATTCAGAGGCCAGGGAGCTCATAGGGGGTGATGCAGGCCGAGGAGCTGGCTGCAGGGTCCCGAGGTGCGCTCCGGGAACGGTGCCCCAGGAGTTCCCGTGGTGAAGTCCCGCTGAAGAGGAGAGCACCCCGGACGGGGCCCCCAAGCACCAAGCGGTGGAGACACCCTCAGCACCAGGCTGGGACCACTGCGGGCGGCGGGGTCCAGGGGGCGGGAGCGGCACGAGGAAAGCCGTTCAGGAAGGCCAGAGTCAGAGGAGAACACTCCGCAGGACTGGCGGGTGCGGGCCGGGCGGGGTGCGGGCCTGATGGGGTGTGGGATGGGGCGGGGTGCAGGGCAGGGCAGGGTGCGGGCAAGAGAAAGCCCGGCGGCCCTCCCAGGACACTGGCCAGAGTAGAGGTGGCCTTGGCGGCTCCGCGGGGCTCACGTCCCCATGTGCGGCCCTCCTGTGGAGCCAGCGGCAGGCGACGCGTGACTCATCTACGTCCAGGGCCTGGTCCCCGGCGACCGTGCTGAGGCCTCGAGGCTGAGGCTGGCATCGTGCTGCCCACGTGTAGGCCCCCGCAGCAGGGGGAGCCACAGCCCGGCAGGCGTTGCGGTGAGGAGGTGGCTGCGGGCATCCTCTGGGCCCGGAGATCCCCCTGCCCCTGACCTCCTAGCCCTTCCCTGTCACCATCTCCTCTCCAGGCCCCAGCCTCCTCCCCAGGGCCCAGACTCCCCCCCAGGATCCAGCCTCCTCCCCAGGCCCCAGCCTCCTCCCCAGGGCCCAGCCTCCTCCCCAGGACCCAGCCTCCTCCCCAGGGCCCAGCCTCCTCCCCAGGGCCCAGCTTCCTCCCCAGGGCCCAGCCTCCTCCCCAGGGCCCAGCCTTCTCTCCAGGATCCAGCCTCCTCCCCAGGACCCAGCCTCCTCCCCAGGGCCCATCCTCCTCCCCAGGACCCAGGGAGGAACAGGGTGAGGAACAGGGACCAGGACGCCTGGCTACCTTCGCTGCACTGGGTCCGGAGCTCCCGCTCTCAGATGTTTGAAAACAGGAGGCCCCGTGGTGTCAGACGTGAGAAAGGGAGCAGTTGAGGGACAGGTGGCCCCTTTCTGCAGGACCAAGCTGGGATTCACGGGGAAGGCACCTCCTGGGCTGTTGCAAATTCGGGTTCCCCGGAACCCACGAGGCCTGAGGTCACCTGGCCTGAGAGCGAACCGTGGGTCTCCCTCCGGGGGACATTGTCTCGTCTCTAGAGGGCCCTTGTCCACGGGCGTCACCGACTGGCCCTGGTGAGGCAGGTCCAGGACGTGGGACACGAGGTAGGGGCGGTGGGTCGCCGGGCACATGGAGCTTTCCAGGTCCTTAACTGGCCGAGAGGGTCAGCAGATAAAGTGTAAGGTGCCTGTGCTTAACTTGGACTTGCTTTTTTTTTTTTTTTTTTTAAGATTTTATTTATTTATTCCTGAGAGACACACAGAGAGAGGCAGAGACACAGGCAGAGGGAGAAGCAGCCTCCATGCAGGGAGCCCAACGTGGCGGGACTCGATCCCGGGACCCCGGGGTCACGCCCTGAGCCCAAGGCAGATGCTCCACCGCGGAGCCCCCCCCCCAGGTGCCCCAAATTTGTCTTTCCTAGAAACAACAGACTCGGTTTACGTGAGGGCAGCGTCCCGTGAGGGACCCGAGGCCTCCGTGCACCAGAAGACCGTCCTTATGGACCTGAAATGCACAGTTAGCCGGACGGTCGCATTTGTGTTCGCGGGGTCCGGCCACGCCAGCTGCCGGGGGCGGGTCGCATCTTGCATCTGAGAGTCCGGGAGCGCCAGGCCCGGCGTCGCCCCCACGGCAGCCTCCAGGGACGCGAGCAGGTGACCGGGCCCGGAGCTGCAGCCCCTTCACCAGCACATTCACAGACGGAGCCCTCCTGGCCTGAGGCCGTGTCCGTCGGGGAGCCTGGGCCCCGTGGAGGCCGCCTCGAGCCCTGGGCTGCGGGGGGTCGGCCTTCCGGCGTCGGTCCTGCCTCTTCGGGTCGCGACTCTGGAAAGCCCCGGGCCCCGTGTGTGATGGGGGTCGGCAGGTGCCCCCTCTGCCCCCTGAGCTGTCAGGCACCGACAGGAACCTGGGGGAAGGTGTTTGCTGGACCGCGAAGCGCCAGAGTCAGCCGTCCACGCGGTCTGGGCCGCTCAGCGAACGTGACCCTCCAATTCCACGGAGCGGAGCCGTCACATGGGGCCCCCGGGCTCCGAAGCAGGTGCCCCCCCCCCGGGTGCCCCGGGCACAGAGGAGGAGGGCGATCTGAGCAGGCTGGTCCCCCCCGAGTGTATCGACCCACGGGTAGCCAGGATGTGTCCGCGGACGGAAGTCTGCTCTGCGCTTCCAACAACGTCCTCCACCGAGGTGTCCTGAGCCCGTTAGGCGTCAGCTCTTCCCGTCGGGGCTGCCGTCCCTGCTCCGTGTAGGACAGGGTGCCTCTGGGACCCTCCGCCACCCCGGCCGTCCAGCCCAGCACCCCAGCCTCGGGCGGGCCCTGCCTCTCTCCAGGGCCCCCCACCTTGCGCCTCTGGAACCGCCAGATGGGGCCCCACCGAGGGGCCCAGGCCAACAGGCGGCACTGGGAGGCCCAGAGCTGGAGCTGGGGCCTCTGCTCCCCGGCCGCCGGCGTCAGCTTCCACGGGAGCCGGAGTGGAGCCGGAGCTGGGGGCAGCCCCCCGGGGAGCTCGGCCCCTCCTGAGCTGCTTCCCTTCCGGTTAGCGGTGGACGCATCTGCAGCCCCCGGAGGAAGTGGCCGCCGCTCCCAGGCCTACCTCACGGCTGGGCGTGCAAGGGTGTGTAGATCGGGACTCGGTCAGGAGGCTTAGAAGTCTATACCAAAGTGCTTTCCAGAATCGCTTAAAAAAAAAACATATAGGGGATCCCTGGGTGGCTCAGCGGGTTAGCATCGCCTTCGGCCCAGGGCGTGACCCCAGGGGTGCTGGGATCGAGTCCTGCGTCGGGCTCCCTGCATGGAGCCTGCTTCTCCCTCTGCCTGTGTCTCTGCCTCTCTCTCTCTCTCTCTCTCTCTATCTCATGAATAAATAAATAAAATCTTAAAAAAAAAAAAATATATATATATATATCTCCATGAACAGCTCGGAGCTCACAGCAAGCCCAGTGGCACAGTGGGGACTGGGGCCTCTTCCCAGCAGAGGAGCAGTCCTGAGAGCAGGGCAGTCCTATAAGTCGGCATCGGAGGGAGAGGCCAGGGCCCAGAGCGGCCCACCTCCGCCCCGCTGCACCGCTGCCCAGCAGCGCCCAGGGAGCCCCCTGCCTCCCAGCCACTCCTGCCCGCCAGGCCGGCCCCGGGCAGAGCAGGGCGGTGGGAGGCAGCAGAGCCCGCAGCACGGCCAGGCGTGCAGCAGCGGCCACGTCAGCAGCCGGGTTGGAGACCCGTGCCCCGGAGCCCCCGCCCCCAGTTGCCGGCGTCTAGGTCCTGGTCGCGGTTTGTCTTCAGGGCAGGTGGCGTCGTCTCAGGCCTCAGACCACCCAGGGCTGGTGGTGCTGGGCCACGATGGCAGCAGGGTTTGGGGGGAAGGAGGCAAAGGCTGCCTTCTGCTGAGAAGCTGGCAGGTCTGTGCTAGCCCGAGAGCCTTGGACCTGGCCCCAGGACGGTGGTTGTGGCCTTGGCTCCAGCTGGGGGTCACTCAGCACCGCGTCACCTCCGACTCTCAGGATCTACCCCTGCGTGATCATAGGCTGGAATGTTTTACCAAAGTCTCTTCTGTCCTTCCCTAAGAGCATGCGTGACGTGCCTACTGGATGCCAGGGCACTGGGCCAGCACCTGGGCTACCTTAATGCCTCGTGTGCGGCTGAATGTGCTCGGGACACAAACCTGACAATACCATAGTCAGCGGAGGTGCCACGTTGCGGTTTTCTTCCCCTTCCCCTTGCAAGGCAAGGTCCGTGAGTGATGGATTGTTCCCATACAAGTAGAGCAAGCCGAGGAAATCTTGAGCTTTTCGTGAGCAATTATCAATTTATAAATTTGAAAGCTAGACGTACGCTTATGCTTAATTACATGGGTCTGTTTAATAATGTCTTATTACCCCAATAGAAGACGTCCTTAAAAGAATAATGACAAAGCGGCATATGAATTATTCCTGAAACAAAGCGTGTCCTGACCCCGGCCGACTTGACAATTCACAAATGAGGCCTTTTGGGTAGAAGCGTCACGTCTGCTCCTCTAGGCACGTCGCCCTCGCGGCTTCCGTCCCACACTTGGCTTTCCGGCTCCTGGCACCCGTCTTGCTGCTCTTTCACGGACCTGGTTATTTTTCCTCGTGGCTCTGTCGGATGCAATGCAGAGGAAGAGATGCAGAGGAGAAACGTGGAGAGTGGGAGATGGGGTGGGAGGCTTCGGAGAGAGATTTCCCCTTAAGGAAGCAGACAGCAGCCGGGGCGGCCCCATTAGCTACGGGAAGGAAGGGCGGCTCGTACCCGCCTGCAGGCAGCGGATGGAAGCAAGGATTTCTAGACGCTCTTTGGACAACATTGGAGCAACGTTCGGCTACACTACACAGCCCTGGGATCCTGCTTCCTCATCCCCAGAACCTGATTAAAATATTGCCCCACCCCAACCATGAGATCTCCAAGCCCTGGGGGTGGCCCTGCGGGCGGGTGAGAAAGGGAAAAGTCTCCATTTAGGGTAATCACAGCTGCACCCTGCAGCCTCTCCGGGTGAGCGCGGCTCAGAGCCTGGGGCCCAGCTTCATCTTGCCTGCAGATCATTCAATAATGTCGCATGACTCGGGAGCTGTGTCACATGGACAAGGCCCAGAGATGTCAAGTCCTGGGGCGAATTCCTTGGGAGTCTCTCTATGCACAGGGTCGTAGGAGAGCCCAGGGGTTGGTCCCCTTTAGAGCATGGCCTGATCCTTCCTGTTAGCTGAGCATTAGACTGTCCCCCCTTTCCATGTGGCACCCAAGAAGGAGCGAGCAGAAGCCTCTAAGACAGACCTGCTTGATAGAAGGGGAGACTGGTGCCTGCCGCCTAGTTCATGACTGGAGCATAGTTGGAGTCGGAGAAGTTGTATCAGCGAGGAGACGTCGGAGGGAGGCCTGCTGGGCTCCAGAACCAGCTGGATTGGGAGGATGGGGCTTGGGAAAACAGCCCGTAAGCCCAGCTCTGTCCCCACTGGTCAGCCAATCAAGAGTCAAGGCTATGATCAATTAATTGTAAGCACCACTGCACTCATTATTCTATATGTCGGCAAATTGAACACCAATAAGAAATAAATTTACAAAAAAAATTTAAAAATTGAAAAATTAAAAAAAAAGAGTCAAGGCTATGAAGGAGGATGATGGAGGCGGTGGGGGTGGTGAAGGTGATCGTGGCGGAAGGAGTCTAGGCGTCTATCTGCAAATGAATGGATATAACGGGTGTGTCTGTATGTGTCTATATATAATGGAATATTAATCGTCCATAAAGAAGAATGAGATGTTGCCCTTTGCAGCACCATCGATAGACCTAGAGGGTATTGTCCTAGTGAAATAAATCAGACAGAGAAAGACAAATACTCTATGATTTCACTTATATGTGGATTCTGAAAAAAAAAAATCAATGAACAAACAAAAGCAGGAGCAGATGTTTGAATAACAGACTGATGGTCGCCCGAGGGGTGTGGGGAGCAGGGGGGATAGAAAAAAAATGGGTGAAGGGGTGTGGGAGATACAGGCTTCCAGTTCTGGAGTAAATCAGCAAAGGGAGTCAAGGGAACGACATGGGGAATGATGGGGTCGTGGTAATGCTGGGCGGTGACGGATGGAGGCTACGCTGGTGGGGGTAGAGGTGCTGGGTCACCGCGTCCTACACCTGAAGCCAACGTGATGCAGTGGGTCCACCGTACTAGGAAGAAAGCCAGTGTTGTTGGGGAGAGGACAACAAGGACACGGCCCCTCTGTTCTCAGCTCCGGTCACACGGGTCCAGCAGCATGACCGTTGGCCTCCTCCGAGCCAGCGAGGGGCGCGGCGACACAGAGCATGAGCCAGCACGGTGAGCTTCCGACCGCCTGAAACTGCGAAAGGGACACGGCCTCGTTTCTACCCGGCCTTCGAGTTGGAAGCAAGTCCCGGGTTGCTAGGCTGGTCCCTATTCCGGGGACGGAGAGACTCGCAAGGGCCCGGACACCCAGAACCGGCGGGCCGGGGGGGCCGTTGGGAGTCCGGCCACCGCACGGACCGTCCAGCTAGACGAGGCCGCAGGACACGACCCGGGGGCATCAGCAAAGACCCCGCACAAGCAACTCAAAGAATCGTGAGGAAACGCCGACGTCCCGGAAGCCGCTGGGTCTGGGAGAGGTTTGCTGGGTCTGGGAGAGGCGAAGGCCTCCTGAGCCGTTCGGTTTGGGGTCCGAAATGGGGCCCTGCGCTCACCGGGACCTAAGATGCGCGACACTGACTTAGGTGCTAAGAAGCAAACGGAGACCGAAGAAGGAGCTTCGGAAAGCGGCTGGCGGAGGCGGGAACCGCCGTTAGGGAGCTGGCAGGGGAGCCGGGCTTGGGACGTGGCCGCGGAGGTGGAAGGTCCCCCGTGAGCTCGCGGGTGGGCCGAGGCGACGTCGGCGGCGTGCGGGATGTGTCTTCCGGCTCTTTATTTGTGATTTGTGGAATAAACTGAGGAGGGACTGCTCGGGTTGCAAAGAGACCGTAGAGGAAGTATAAGGCGGCCAGGATCCTCTGGTGTGGAGCGTGAGACTTTCCTTCTCACCTTCAGTGTCTTCAACCAGAAAAACTCCCTCTGAGCAAATTAAAACCTGCGTGGAAATCAAATACAATTAAATACAATATTAATACAAAATGTGGCCTCGGGGTCAAGATCGGGAAAGGGACACGGGAGGGAAACCCCAATGCAGACCCCTGCCCCTGCCCCCTTGGCCAAGAGAGTAAATCGAAAGCAACATGACAAAAAAATAAAATAAAATAAAATAAATAATAATAATAATAATAAAAGCAACATGACATTCCAAGTAAAATAGCAGGGAGCCCTCAAGTATTAAGGGATGCAGTGAGGGTGGTTCCCATCCTATCTCTGATTTTTAATTCACCTGGGATTTACTCTGATTTTTAATAGGATCTGGGGTGCGTGGTGTGGGGGAACCGTGACCACCTGGCCATGGGAGAGGAGAAAAGACTCCGTGGTGGGTGGGAAAGTATCCCCAGAGCTCCTGGTCCTAACCTTTGAAAACTGTGAGTGCTAATTTAACGCAAAGGGAGTTTGCAGAATCGTTTACTGGGTGATCAGATGAAGGCTGTTGAGGTGGGGAGCCCTGGGCGTGACGGTAAGTGGGGAGGCAGAGGGAGGTGAGATACAGGGAAGCAGGCAGCAGGACAGCCCAAGGCGGGTGCCGGGAGGCCCGCGAGCTCTGAGGAATCCGCCCCAGAGGCTGGAGGAGGGAGCTTGGCCCTGTTCCTACGGTCACAGCCCAGGGAGACCGATGTCAAAGTTCCGCTTCCGAAGTAGAGGAGGGTAAGCGCGTCGTTCGGAGCAAGCCCGTCTGCAGTAATCTTTACAAGGGCCACATAGGAAAGCAAAACGACGGTCAAAGATGTGCCCAAACTGTCACAGCTGGCGCAGAGCGCACGCGGGGAGCATAGGCCGGCCGCATCTCTGGGATAAGTAGCAGCTTCGGTCTGGATCTGGCGAATGTATTCCAGACGATCACACGCGCGCACACACGCACACGCACACGCACACTCACGAGTCTCACAGAGAGCAGTGAAAAGGCGCTTGTGTCCCTCGGGAACGGCGGGCAAGGGCGCGTCCACTATCTTGGCAGACGTTCGAGTTCGCTCTTCGGATGCCACGGTCCGGTCCAGGTTGCGGTGTTTGACCTCGGTTGTCCTGACAATCCCCTCACTGCCGTGTTAATGAGGCAACGTGACTTGAACCTGGGGAGTCTGAAGTGGCAGACGTGGTGGCTACACCGGCGGGTGGGAGACCAGCACCACGTGGATGGGAGGTGACCTGAGGAACGCCGGGCAGCACGAACGCCCGCGGCTCTTACCATTAAGAAAAATGCACGAGGGTCCGTAAGCCTCTCCCCTCGGAAGGGAGCGCGTTCCCCGCTGGAAAAGGCGATGATCCATTCGTTGAGTGACTCGGAAAGATGCCAGTTTTGAGTGGAATCAGAGCGAGAGAGCACATCCGGGCCCGCACGATCCGTCCCGCCCCCGCCAGGGGCCTCAGAGCGGGGTGCTAGAGACACCCACACGCAGCCCTAGCGGGTGAGCCCCACAGCGGACTCCCCGGGCTTCGCTGCCTCGCGCTCATCTACAGGCCGCTGTAGCCGACACCCCAGGCAGGCGGCTCACACGACAGGACTGTGTTACCTCGCAGCTGTAGGGGCCAGACGCCCAAGGTCAAGGTGCCATCGGGGCTGCTTTCTGGTGAGCCCCCTCCTCTTGGCTGCGTCCTCATGTAGCTTCTCCTGCGTGCATGTTTAGAAACAGGAAGAGAGAGAAAGAGTAAGCCAGAGGCCTAGTGTATCCTTCTCTTTTTGTTAAGACATCGATCGGTCCCATGAGATTAGGGCCCTACCCGTACGATCGTAGTTAGCCTTAATTAACTCCTTAAAGTCCCTTTTCCAAATGTCGTCTCATTAGGAGTTAGGGCTGCTCCACGTGCATTTGGGGAGGAGGAGTGAGGAAGCAATTCTGTCCGTGACACGTCTGCAACGGAGAATCATCTACCACTTCGATAGCGGCTCCTGGCCCAGCACCGGACCCTAGAAGAGCCTGGATACTTGATCATCGCGCATCAAACGGCTGCACGACGTGATCTGAGCTTTGCCTCCTCAGCTGAATGTTGTCAACTCGCAAGGCGACCAGGCATAACAAAATGTCATCAGATAATGGCAGCGGGGCATTTGGGATTAGGCTGCGTAGATCCAGAGAACACAAATAAACTCGTATTTGACCCAGACCCTCATATCGCCTCTCTCCGTTCCACAGATGACTCTCCTTCCTACTAGACCTATGGCCTCATAACTTATCATTCTGACTGGCTGGAAAGGGGGGAAAAAAAAAAACAAAACCTTTGGTTCATCAGTGGATTAGTACAAAACGTTACAAGCCCAAAATGGACAACTGCTCTTCCGCAGTATCATTGCAGAGGAGACGAAGGGACAGCTTCTCGGTGGCTAGAACTGTAAGCGATACACCCGGTTGTCTACCTGGATTGGAGCAAGAAGTGGCCTGTGATAAGAATATTCAGGGCTTCTAGCTGTTGTCAACGGCTTAGATGATCATTAATCCCTTAGCTCGTTGTTCAGGAACTTTGGGTCGAGTTGGGAAATTGGAAGAAAGGAGACAGAGGTCTCAGGAGGCAGCACGGTGATGGATTTATGGGGACGATCTCAAAGTGCAAGGATCCTTGCATCTCGTGCTGACACCACTAGAGAGCACAGATTCCAGAAGAGGCCCTGCTCAACTAGGTAGACCAGATGACTTGTCCTGGGCCACTCCAGGGGGCCCATGAATAGGATTGCCATGGTGGCAGTGGTAGGGGTTGTGCACGGTTCCAACAGCTTGGACCACTTTTCACCAGGACTGATCGATCCAATGCCATTATTGAACGTCTGACACATGAGGAGCAGATACCAACGCTAGGGCCTAAATAGGTTCCACCCCTCAAGGACACTGTGTCAGTGGGGCCTCCAGGAAACAGCAAGACGGAAAGAGAAATACAATAGAATTATTGGGGTGATGCCTATGAAAGATAAGAGGAAGAGAGAGCAGAGTAGCCAGGAAGAACCTGCCAATGGTGATGCCAATCTGACACCAGTGAGAGGAGAGGGGGAAGGAACACTGTGGGCGTGGGAAGGGGCTCCAACTGAGGGGAGCGAGAAGTCTCCGCTAGGCCAGTGGCCACCTCTTGGACAAAATATGCTGGTCAGGAACTGTGAGCCTAAGAAATCTGTACCCTCAGCTTGAAACAAGAGGCAAAGTCTGAAGGCGCTCACGGGTGGAGGCATTTGTCACTCAGCCACAGGACACCTGTGGAAGGGGGACCTGAGCAGGCCTCCTCCGTAGCTGCCGAGTCAGCCACCAGCCACAGGGAGGCAAATTGGTTCTATCAGGCGTATCACACCATAGAAGGGGCAGTGTTCCATGCTTGCTTATGACTGTCACAGATTCTTAGTAGGGACTTGCCTTCTCTTCCTGCAATGTCACAGTGTCATCACCAGGAGAATCTCACATAACATTGCCTCCCGCCAGGGGACCAAATTTAGACTGAAGGAGGTTCAGTTTGGTAGAAACCCAAGGGCGCTAGTGTTACGTTGGTTTCAGGCACTTGGTACTGATTCAGAAGACCTCACTGTTACCCACTCGGGAATTTTGACCATTGTGAAAAGATCGACGGATTGAAATTGGCCATAGTGGGCGTATTGACCTAATCCAACCAAAGCAAACTGTGAACTGGAGCTCCTTCTCACCCGGGAGCCAACTGGCCAACACGCCAGTGAACAATCCGGTGGGGCTAATGTGTCATATTGCGCAGAGCTATTGGCAGCCTCGGAGAATGACCACTCGAAGGAGCAGCCAGGACACCAGATTGGGGATCGCCTTTGAGTCGCGGGGGTGGTGGTTTTCAGGATGCAATACGAATTCTGGACTTTGGTTCAAGACCATATGTGGTGCTATGTCCACAATAGGTAGGGTACATTTTTCTGGGAACCCAGGAGCGACCCTTTTTCCTAATAATTCCACTTGGGGAATTTGTGCTTCCTGTCTTCCAAACTTCAGGCTCTGCTGGACCAGAAATCCTAGAAGGAAGATTTCTACCAGGGGACACAGGACGGGTTCAACTAAATCTAAAGCTACAGCTCCTGCCTCGTCCTTTGGGATTCCTGACACCAGTGGATCTATTGGCAAAGAAAGGAGAGGAGTTACCTGACCTGGTGGAGTGAAGTAATTGGACCTGCTTTATCATGAATGATAGAGCTGCTACGATAGATCGATCGATTGATAGATAATAGATGGATGGACAGATGGACGAATGGATGGATGGATGGATGGATGGATGGATGGATGATGATGATAGATAGATGATAGATAACAGAAGGCAGGAGGAGTTTGTCTAGAACTCGGGAATTTATTTAGGTGGCAACTCTTGATGATTCCTTGTATGTTAATAACTGCAAATAAATAAAGTCGGTAACTTCAGAACCATGACCTGACAAAGCCATGGGAACTAGATGCTCAGATCCATCAAGCACAAAAGTCCAGGTTACCAGGGAAGCAGCCAATACCCATTGAAATTCCGGCAGAGGGTGAAGGGATTTTAGACGTGGTGGTGGAAGCCTGAGGTGATCAACAGCAGAGACTCAGCCTCAGGACCAAATGACCAGCTGCAGCTTGTCCCATGAACCTCCCTGCTGTGTTGTTTGCTCCTTATCTAGGGCCGTCACCCTAAAGAGCAGCTGTTTTAAGGGTGAGCTTACTGTGGCTCACAGTGGACGTGAGAGGTCAAGGGACAGACCAGAGCAGATGCTGTTGGTGCCCCACCCATATCCCTCCTTCAGATTGTGTCGCTTCAGTGAGACAGCTGACCTCAAATTTCCAATATCTGTCTTTTTTTTTCCAGAAGACTTTCTCTAAAACCATGTGAAGCTACTCATCCTGTTTGCAGCCTGGGAATCTGAAAAATTAATATCCCCTGGGAGGGAATATCAGCTCTCCACGGATGATAGGCCTCCCCGTTCTGCTGGAATAGCACTAAGTCACACGCTCCTCGTCATTCACCGGAGGTTCCCTACAAGGTTAAGCTCCAGTTGTCTGCAGTTGGATGTCTCAATAATGACTCTTCCCCCTCCCCTCCTCCTCCTCCTCCTTCTTCTTCTTCTTCTTTTTCTTCTTCTTTTTTAAAATTTTTATTTATTTATGATAGTCAGAGAGAGAGAGAGAGAGAGAGAGAGGCAGAGACACAGGCAGAGGGAGAAGCAGGCTCCATGCACCGGGAGCCGGATGTGGGATTCGATCCGGGTCTCCAGGATCACGCCCTGGGCCAAAGGCAGGCGCCAAACCGCTGAGCCACCCAGGGATCCCTCTTCTTTTTCTTCTTCTTCTTCTTCTTCTTCTTCTTCTTCTTCTCTTCTTCTTCTTCTTCTCTTCTTCTTCTTCTTCTTCTTCTTCTTCTTCTTCTTCTTCTTCTTCTTCTTCTTCTTCTTCTTCTTCTTCTTTTTCCTTCTTCTTCTTCTTCTTCTTTCTTCCTCTTCTCCTCCTCCTCCTCTCTCTCCTCCTTCTCCTCCTCTCCTCCTCTCTCTTCTTCTTCTTCTTCTTCTTCTTCTTCTTCTTCTTCTTCTTCTTCTCTTCTTCTCTCTTCTTCTCTTCTTCTCTCTTCTCTCTTCTTCTTCTTCTTCTTCTTCTTCTTCTTCTTCTTCTTCCTCTTCCTCTTCTTCCTCTTCTCTTCTCCTCTCTCCTCTCTCTTCTTCTTCTTCTTCTTCTTCTTCTCCACCATCTATTCCCTGTCTCATTTTCTTATTCCCCTATCAATGTTTCAGTCACCTACCAGAGAACCAACTTGCATTCTTAATCCTTACATCAAGGTCGACTTCTGGGGGAGACCTAAACTAAGACAAATGGATACAGCGGATCCATGGGGAAAAGTAGGCAGATTCTGAAACTATTTTGAAAGTTGAGTCAGTAGCGCCTGCAGATGGGTTGACTGCAGCAATGAAAGAAAGAGAGAGAGAAACAGGGTTGATGTCTAGTTTTCTGACATTAAACAAATGGGTAGAAAGTTGTGTCTTTTACTGATATTGGGGGGGTAATAAGAGGTATAGAAAATCAAGAGTTTTTGATTGGCAACATTACATTTAAGATTCCTGTAAAACAACAAAGCAAAGATTTCAACCACCACCAAGATAGAAAGTTGGAGTTGCAATCTTGGGGAAAATTGTGATTTTGGGAAAAGATAACTGTTGCAAGAAGTTGGATGTTACCCTATAACTTTCTATGACCTTGAAATGGGGTCGGAGCCATGTTTGTCACTTCCATCTGCCACAGGAACCAGTAATGTGCCAGTCAGCTGCTGCCGTATTGACCTGGTTCCCAGAATGAGGACATGGACTAGTGGCCCAGCCCTGCATGGATGTACGCCATGAGTGACAAGTGTCTTTATTGTTATAAGCCATTAAAAATTTAGGATATTGTTACTGCAGCAGAGACCGAATTATCCTGACTGGTACGGAAATCCTTCCTTAATTACAAAAAAGAGTAAGAAGGAAATGATGGACGTAATTCAAGGTAGTTTTGGGATCCGATGTTGAGAAAAAATTAATTGTACATGTAGTGGTGCTTCAGAAGGAAAAACGGTATAAGCTCTATTTCCTTTCCCCAAAAAACAACGGGTAGGAAATGCGGTCTAGTACTGTTAGCAGGAGTGCAACCTTTTCCTGGATTGACATCCCGGAGTGTATGCAGTCAAATGTGACAAAAAAAAAAAAAAAATCCACTATTGTGTCGACTCTCAATTGGTTGTGTAACAGAGAATGCAGGTCACAGGTCACACACAAATCCCCGAACCATTGTGCTGTGATTTCCTTACATGCTAGATGTTTTGCTCTAGTTTACTGTCTGCTTTTGGCTTTGTTTCTGCTCACATTACAAAGTCTTCATTTCTGGCGGACAGCCAGGTGGAGACAGGTAGGGAATGAAGGCCTCCATGCAGATTCTCCAGCCACATCCACTCACAACTAATCAAGAACCAGTTGCATTTCCCCAGGTACTGGAATGGGCACTTGCCCGGTGAGGGCAACCCTCTCCTCTTCGGGGTAATCTAGCTGCACCCACTTGCTGAAGTTTAAAATTCATTTACAGGAGACACAACCTTTTATTCCCAGGCTGGAGGAAAGGTTTCAACTGCAAATGTCCACTGGAGGGGGAGGAGGAGTGTGTGTGGAGCAGGGAAGGTATATAAATCAGGTCTAACCAGGAAAACAGCTCCCTTTATGCTTTTACAACAGGAGAAATTTAACTCAGCCAAATGGTTGCATGAGTGCTGTAAATCCAGAGATTAGTACGAGCAGAGAATCACCGGTTCTCCTAGGCTGATTGCACGACCCACGTCACCCCTGTGAAAGCCAAACCACGGGGCCGCATTTGCGGGGACTGGAGCCACAGAGCAAATACACTGCTGCCAGCGAGACTGCCCAGGGCAGAGAGGGAGAGGACGAGACACCCTGCCTCTCCCATCCTCCGAGGTATACCATTGGCCAAACCAGTTGGAAGTGAAAATGGAAGCCTGGAGAGAGCAGCCTCCAGGTGTCAGACCTCTTGCAATATGGAGCAGAACCGAGAAAAAGCACAATGTGAGTCGATTCTAAGACAGACTCAGGGCTGACGCAAGAAGGTAAGGCAGGTAGGACTCGGGGCTGGTGTCCACATACAGCTCCTTCCTTGGGCTGTGCCCGTCCCATCCCCATATTCCCTAGGGTCTCTTCACCATATTCCCTCCTGACTTCCCTTCCCGAACACTGACCTCACCTGCTGTGGGGTCTGAAGAGGTGTACTCAATCCTCCTGCATGATCCTTATTCCCTGCCCGTAGCACTTGGGCCAAGGGAGGACAAGCGACCAAGCTGAGGCCCTCGCTCGTCACCAGGACGCTTCACACCAAAGCTAGTGGGGAAGGGTCTGCTCTGGTCGTAGAGCTGTAAGCACCGGTGTCTGTGTGGACCCGTGTCCTTGACCTCTGACCTGTGAAGAAAGTGCCATTAGTAGGAGGGAACATAGCCCAGTTGATGTGAGAGGGAAGCCAAGATAAAGAGCAGAGAGAGAGAGTGGGAAAGTTCTGGGTCCGCGGTTCTGGGACTCACTCGGGAGAACCTCCTCCGCTGCTTGCCACCTCTGCTCCTTCTGTAATCGGGCTGCTAAAGCCAACAGATGCCCTCCGTGTCTTAGATTTTGGTCCCTTTCAACTAAAACATGGAGATGTTCCGGGCAAGCAGGCAAAACAAAGCAGATGGACATCAGGCTAAAACGTTCACTGAGGAAAAAGGAAAGGAAAGAGGGGAAGGGGGTACAGGCGTCCCACGGAACACGGAAGGGGCGGCAGCGAGCTGGTGGCCGGGCGTGGAGGCACATGCGTGGTTTCACCACGGACGGCCCACTCACCTGCAGATGGTGACCCCTCACATGAGCTCAGCTCATGAACTCGGGGACCTTTCCCTACAGATCAGCAGGGCAGACAGGTGAATGGAAGCTAAGTCCTGAGTGACCAGGCGGGGTCACTGCGCAGCTGGGAGCTGCCTCCACCTAGTACCTGGAAGAAAAGTGCTGGGCTTTTTCTTTCTTTTTTTTGTTTTGTTTTTTTTTGTTTTGTTTTGTTTTTGTTTTTGTTTTTATTCTTTTGTGTTACATAAGCCACCGTTTTCAAGTCCTAACTATTCAGAGCTGATAAGAACCCCTAACTGAATAAGAATCCATCTCTGGGGGATCCCTGGGTGGCTCAGCCATTTAGCACCTGCCTTTGGCCCAGGGCGTGATCCTGGAATCCCGGGATCGAGTCCCATATTGGGATCCCTGCATGGAGCCTGCTTCTCCCTCTGCCTGTGTCTCTACCGATCTCTCTCTCTCTCTCTAGGTCTATCATAAATAAATAAATCTTTAAAAAAAAAAGAGAGAGAGAGAATCCATCTCTGCCTTCTTATTAGAAGAATGAAATCCCAAATGAAAATCTTGAGTTTCAACTTCTCTGTAAATGCTTAGGACGGGCGCCTGGCTGGCTCAGTGCGAAGAGCATGCTGCCTCCATCTCGGGGTTGTGAGGGTGAGCACCGTGTTGGGTGTAGAGTCCTTAAATAAATAAGTCCTTAATAAATAATAAGAGTCCTTAATAAATAAGTCCTTAAATAAATAACCCTTCCTCGTGGCCAGGATGAACAGGGGAAATATGGAAATCCTGAGCCTGCTGTGCGTCACAGGCAGGGGGCACTTGACCAGAGAAGCCGGGGGATGGGGGCTGCAGGACCTGAAGGAGGGGAGGCGAGACACACAGCTGGCTCTCCGGGTCCCCAGGGTCTGAAGGCACCTAGAGGTACCCACCACCCTGCCGTTGTTCTCCTGCAGCCCCAAAGCCGGCCTCCTCCTCTCATGAGAAAGAGCTCTTTGCTCCTCTAGTCCCAACCTAGCCAAGGGACTTGCAAATGTGGGGGTTTCTTTCATCGACCGTCGCTGGTCAGCTCTTCCTTCCTGTAATGGTTAACTTGGTGCGTCCACTTGACTGGCCCGCAGGGTGCCCAGATATTTGGCTAAGCGTCATTCTGGGTACCTCTCTGAAGGGGTTTCTGGATGGGCCGAGCATTCAAATTGCTGGACTGAATGAAGCAGATTGCTGACCCCACTGTGCGGGGGCTTCATCCGATCCACTGAAGGGCTGTGTACAATAGGAGGCTGAGTAAGAAGGAACTCGGATTTTCTACAGGACCATCTTTAAGGGGGGAATATCCACCGTCTGCCTCCGTCTTGGGCTCTGACTGGAACTTGCTTGACCTGTTCAGGTTTTTAGGCCTTCAAAGCCAGATTGGAGCTAAACCGTGGGCCTTCCTGGGTCTCCAGCTGATCTTGGACTTCTCAACCTCCATAATTCCTTATAACAATTTGTGTATATAGGGTGTCTCTGTGTGTGTATCCTATTGATACACGTGTCCTGTTGACTACGACGCACTCCCAAGACAGAGCCCCCCATCAGAAGGAGAACAGTGGCAGTACCCCCAAGGCCAGCAGCAGATCGGAGGGTGTTCGTTGTCACCAAAATCCCAGCCTTTGATGAATCAGGCTTCGAATCTGAATGAGGGCTGCGGGTCCTAGAACTGGGTGCATATCTTTTCAGTCTCATAAGGACTCAGAACTTTTAGGGAAGGTCAGAATGTTTAGGGAATTGGCAAAACAAGATTCCAGAGAAAAACCATAGTCAGGTGACATTCATTTCCAGGGTGATGCCCCTTGATGGCTCTACAGATGCAAAACACTATCGGAGGAAGGAGGGGACTGCAGTTTAAAGACCAAGACCAGCTGGGAGCAGTTTTAATGTTTCTGTTTATAATAAAGGAATGAAGTCCCAGAAAGTTGCTTCTCTGTGCAAAAAGATGAATGGCTGTGAGCCTGGAGGGGTGACAGAGGGGAGTGCAAAATGGTTTATTGGTGTTGCATAAAAATAACGAAGACCCTTGGCAGCCTTTATCTTGATTTTGCAAATCATGCAGCATGACTGGAGAATGCTTTCTGGGCCTTTATCACTTCTTTTTCTTTTATTTCTTTCATTTTTTTTTTACATTGAAATCGGGTTTTTGTTGTTTTTTGTTTTGTTTTGTTTTTATTGAAGTTCGATTTGCCAACACATAGAATGACATCCAGGGCTCATCCATCAAGTGCCCCCCTCAGTGCCCGTCACCCAGTCACCCCGTGCCCCTGCCCACCTCCCCTTCTGCAACCCTTTGTTCATTTCCCAGAGTTAGGGGTCGCTCATGGTTTGTCTCGTCTCTAGTTTTTCCCTGGAGGGGATTATGCTGAGTAAAGTAAGTCAGTTGGAGAAGGACAATCATCATATGGCTTCGTTCATACGGGGAATATGAGAAATCGTGAAAGGCAGTTTAAGGGAAAGGAGGGGAACTGAGTGGGAAAAAACGATCACTTCTTTTTCTTTTCTTTTTTGGGGAAAGTGGGGGAAGCAATGGGCTGCCAGGAGGAAATTTAATTCTCTGTCATCAGCAGTAGAGAGGCCAGGGTTCTCCCACCAGAACAAGCCTCACTCCCGGGGTCTTCAGGAGAGTTCCTCTCCCAGGGATCTCAATGAGGGGTCATCCCACGGAAGGCATCAAAGCTTTGCTCATGAGGGCTTTAAACAAAGAGGCCTCTCTTCCACTACCATTTTCCTGGGACACTCATCGCTTCGACCACCACAGCACAAGCTGTGTCCCTGCCCACAGGACCTGGGCCACCAGCCATTCTGGAAACCTAGGGCACCCAGAGGTTTGGCGAAGCATTATTATCGCTATTAGTATTTGCCCAGGGCCAAAAAGGAAGCCCGAGGGACAAGGCCTGCTGTCCAGCAGCCATCCCTGCCCCTGTCCCTAAGTCAGAGGTGTCTGCAGTGCTGCAGTGCAAGGGGATGACCTGGGCACGGGTTTGACTTCATGGCACTAAGACTGACTGCAAACCCAGGGGAATCCCGTCACAGTGTAGGCTCCTCAGGAAGCAGACTCTGACGTGTGGAACAGGCAGGATGTTATTAGGAGGAACTGCGGGGACCAACACCTGCTGGAAGAGGGGAGAGAGGAACAGGATAGGGAGAGGGGACCCCCAGGCTGGGATGCAGGGTTCACAGAGGCCTTGGAGAGCTCGGCCGCTGTGGGCCCGCAGAGATGCTCCGGGCGGGATGGAGGCTGGGAGCTCACGCCCCCCACCGACCTGTCACGGGGGGTGGGCTCCTCAGGGGAGGCATGTGACCTCAGCAAGGCAGAGGATGTCCAAATGAGAATCTGGGGAAAGGGGAGGGAGGATGGGGAAATGGTGAGGATGGAGAAGACAGAGGGCTGGGGAGGATGATGTGGATGGAGAGGATGGGGGAGAGCAGAAGGGAAAATGAGGAGGATGGTGATGATGGACAGGATGGTAAGGTGGGAGGATGGAATGTGGGAGCGTGGAGGAATACAGGAGGGGGCAGATGAGGGAAGGGGGGATGGGGAGCATGGGCAGGAGGGAAGGGTATCGGGAGAAGGGGGCAGATGGGAAGTATGGGGAATGGGGGTGGGGGGGATGAAGGAATGGGGAACATGAGGTGCAGGGGAAGCACGGGGAAGGTGCCATGTGCTCGTTCTCTGGCCCGGGTCTGTGGACACACAGATGACTCCAGGGAGAGGCAGTTCTGGAAGATGATGAAGATGCCACTTTCCAGGAGCACTGTGAGCCCCGTGACCCCAGCAGCACGATTCCCGGGCTCCGTTAGTTCCCGATGGCTGCTGCAGCAACCACCACTGACCTAGTGCCTGAACAACATGGGTTTATTATTTTACCATTTACAGGTTACAAGTCCCAAATGGGTCTTACTGAGCTAAAATCAACGTGTTGGGGACACCTGGGTGGCTCAGCGGTTGAGCATCCCTTCAGCCCAGGTCGTGACCCCGGGGTTCTGGGATCGGGTCCCGCCTCAGGCTCCCTGCATGGAGCCTGCTTCACCCCCTGCCTGTGTCTCTGCCTCTCTCTGTGTCTCTCATGAATAAATAAATAAAATATTTAAAAATAAATAAATAAATAAATAAGTAAGTAAATAAATAAATAAAATCAACGTGTTGGCAGAGATTTGATCCTTTTGGAGGCTCGAAGGGAAAATCTTTTTCTTGCCTTTCCCAGGTTCTAAGAGCTGCCTGCATTTCTGACTTCTGGAGGCTCACGGTCACATCGCTCAACCTCTGCTGCCATGGTCACAGGTCTTCTGACTCTGCTCCTCTGCCTCTGACTTATAAGGACTCTTGTGGTTACGTTGGGCCCATTGAGACAATAGACTCTTAGCTTAGCCACATCTGTGAAGTTCCTTTTGCCATGAAAGTCAACGCAGTCACAGGTTCTGGGGATTGGGATGTGGGTATCTCTGGGGACCTTTATTCAGACCGTGGCAGAAGCCTGGTGACCTCAGAGGGTGGGCAAGGAGCTTCTGTTGGTGTCTAGCAGGCTGAGCATGAGCAAGTACACAGCAAGCACAGCCCAAGCTGCTCCAAGGAGGCAAAACCCGCATCCTGCCCAATAACCATCCCTCCACGTTGTTTTGTGTAAACGTCTCCCACCTTCCAGGAGAGGAAGTTCTTTTTCTCTGTGTCCCTTGCAGCAAGGGCAGGAACATGTTACCAAGTCCTGGTCAAGGGGACTTGGACATTTCTGGGGTCTTTGGATAATATTTTCTTCTCCAAATAAAAAAGACAGAGAGGGTAGCCCTGGTGGCTCAGCGGTTTGGCGCCACCGTCAGCCCAGGGCGTGATCCTGGGGTCCCGGGATTGAGTCCCACATCGGGCTCCCTGCATGGAGCCTGCTTCTCCCTCTGCCTGTGTCTCTGCCTCTCTCTCTCTCTCTCATAAATAAATAAATAAAATCTTTAAAAAATAAATAAAATATAAAAAAAATAAAAGAGACAGAGATGACCAGGGAGTCCCTTATTCCTTCCTGTCGGTAGGTGCTCCGTGCAAGAACACTGCGTCTAGATCTCTGCAGCCATTTTGCAACCATGCAGGGAAGACTAAGCACCATGAGGGGCCTCTGAGCTACTGAAAATCCCTCAATGTCCTGCCTTTGTATGCATTGTGATTATAGAAAAGTGAATTCTTAATGTTTAAGCCCCAAGAAACCTTACCTGCAACTGAATGGTCTCTAAGCGAGCCGAGGCTGGGGCTGCCACCCAGGATGGCAGCAACAGTGGTGCTGGGAGCTGCAGCCTCTAACAGATCTGCGGAAGGAGCACGGGGATGCACGGCTGGGGCCTACGAACAGCGAACCCATTCACCAGGGCTGCGTGACAAACTGCTGCAAACTGAGGGGCTCATCCCAAACCAATTTATTCCCTCGCAGCTCTGGAGGCCGGAAGTCCAAAATCTGTAGGTGTTGGCAGGGCCGTGGCCCTTCAGAGCCCGTAGGGAAGAACCTCTTCTGCTTCTGCAGCTCCCGCTGGCCCTGGGCGTCCCCTGGACTCTCTGGCCCGTCTGCCCGTCTTCTTCTCCATGGGACACCAGTCATCAGATTGAAGGCCCACTCTCACTCCGTGAGGGAGCCCCCTAATCACATGGCAAAGACTCTACTTGCAAGCTAGGTCCCATTCTGAGGTTTAGGGAAACGTGAGTTGGGGGGACACCATTCAGCTCCACCAGCATGGACGACGGTTGTCAGATTGCCATGAGGCACACGGCAGGTATTTTCCAAGCCACTTGGAGAGGAATTTCCAGAGGTCAGGTCCTTCACGGGGCCAGTCTGCCCCCCTGTTTTTCTGTGACCCCACTCTAAGCCGAGAGCCACGAGGCCTGGAGAAACTCAGGCTCTCGGTGCCTTGACTCGCGAGGCGACTCGCAAGGCAGGCGTGTTTTCAGGACTAATGAAGACCTGGGCCAGCGGGGTCGCGGGGTCACCATTGCTGCTCAATCACACAGAAGCAAACCAAACAGCAAAGCAGCAGGGCCTCGGGCATTGGCACAGAGTTGGTGGCCCAGGGAAGCCTGGAAGGGCTGTGGCTCCACGCCGCTCTTGGCGGGCTGCATGACTCTCTGTCGGGCACCGTGTGAGCAGTGCTGGCTCGGCCCGTCTCCTCCCAGCCCCAGCGGTGACCAGGGAGAGGGGCTACCGGAAAGACAGCTGCCTCGGGGCCACCGACAGGAGGAACATGGAGCTTGTGTCACAGCAGGAGCACAGCACAGTGGTGCCTCGAGGCCGCGAATGAGAGGCCTTCCGTCCCCACCTGTGCAACCTAGCAGTGGCTTGGGGGAGCTTCCAAAGGCCCAGAGCTTCTGGAACTACTGTGGAAACAGCCAGTGTCAGAAGATTCTGGAGAACGAGAGTCGACCTGGGGTTTCCCAAGGATACGTAACCCAATGTGAGCATGTGCAGGAAAACCCACGGCCGGGAGGACGTAGCCCAAAGTCATCAAGCTGGTCATCTGCAGGACCAAGGCGGGGATCGTCACCCCTCGTGGAGCTGGGACCGCTCGGCCTACTGCCTCCTCTTTGAAGGAAAGATTGACCCGTCCAGCTGTGTGGGGAGCCCGGGCTGGGTAGCAGTCCTCGGAGTTCCCTCGTGTCCTTCAGAAACTAACCCCCAGGGGATCCCCTGGGGGGGGGCTCAATGGTTTAGCACCTGCCTTTGGCCCAGGGTGTGACCCTGGGGTCCCGGGATCAAGTCCCGCATCGGGCTCCCTGCAGGGAGCCTGCGTCTCCCTCCTCCTGTGTCTCTGCCTCTCTCTCTCTCTCTCTCTCTCTCTCCCCCCTCATAAATAAATAAATAAATAAATAAATCTTTTAAAAAAAGAAACTAACCCCCAACTATGATCCTGGACGCCCTGGTGGTACCAGCCGAGGCCTCCTCTTGCTGCTGATAAGCAGGAAACTGGAGGGACTTCTGCAGGGACCCACCATCACTGCAGCCTGCACAAAGGCAAGCTCAGCCTCAGCCAAGGGAACGGGGACGAGGTGTTCCTCAGTAACACTCTTGAATAAATGACCCAGTTCCCAGAGAGGCGGGAGGCTCCGCTCTACCCAGGGACCTGCAGAAAGCTGGGTCTGCAGGGCCGGGACCTGCTGGGTGGGAGAGTGTCACGCAGCTTTCTCACCTCCCACGAGCAATTCTAACCTCAGGAGGAACCGAAACTCAAGACAGAGCTCCCAAGAGCCACGAGCTGCTCTGCTTCTCCTCACTGTTTACTCTCCAGGTGATTCACTGACCTGAACGTTAGAAAATAATCAAAGACAGAGCGACCCAAGGCAGGGTGCAGCGCCGAGGTTTTCTTAGTCCCCGGAGGGCGCACCCAGACCCGTGACTGGACTCCTGCCCTGCCCCACCCCTGCTGGCTCCCACCCCGAACCCAGAGTACCCCCACGGGGCGACGGGGATGCCTGGCGTGCAGGGTCAAGTTGGGGATTTTACACATTTTTTCCATTTACTGTTGACTTTATAGGATATCGGTCATCAGATCCATGACCTTATAGGATAGCGGTCATCAGATCCATGACCTTATAGGGTATCGGTCATCAGATCCATGACCTTATAGGGTATCGGTCATCAGATCCATGACCTTATAGGATATCGGTCATCAGATCCATGACCTTATAGGGATATCTTAAAGTAAGGAAACCCTGAAGTCGTTCTTGTTCATCTTTAAGTCGGTGTATATTAACTCAGGGTGTGGACCCTTAAGTCAATATATATTAACTAACTCAGGGTGTGGACCCCGAGCTACGGGGCAGCCCTCGGCCTCACAGACACGTCAGCGAGGGAAGAGCTGAGATCATCCCAACAGCAAGTGGAAAATCGTGACTGTGGTGCTGGCCGTGGAGGTGAAGGTCAGCAGCATCCGTAAAGGAGCTCGTGGGCCCGCGGTGGCGCGTTCCACCCGGGTGGGAGAGGTGAGGTGACCTCGGTTCGAGGCCACAACGGTGCCAACAGGGGAGGGAAGGACACTGCTTCATGCGGGGGAGCAGCGCGTGCGGCACCTGGGGAAGACGAAGAAGAACGGGGACTCGAAGGGCAGCTGGCGGGCGCCGGCGGGCAGGGGCGCCTTTGGTTACACGGAGCGCGTTTGCCCGTGAGGCCGCAACAGGAAACCAGGGGGAGCTTGTGGACGAGGGGACACAACCATCTCGTGCTTCAACTCAATCATTCTGGCCATGAGGCCGTAGTCCGGGAGTGCAAGCGAGGTCAAAACGCTCAAACCGACGCGCAGCACCGCCCGCCCGAGCAGAGGGAACGTGCTTCGCTGCAAGGACCACGTGCCGCGCTGCGGGCTTCTCGCTGTCAGTAGCGGCGAGTAGGGGCGAGGTGGCCCCTACGACGCCCTCCCGGCCGCCCAGACTCACGCTGGTCCCACTTCATGGCCCTGGGGCCACGACGTTGTCCGCAGCCCGGCTCCCTGGCCCTTCGAGGCAAAGTGTTGGTGACCCGCTCAGTCCCCATGGGTGGGTGTTTTCTGATCGGCTTGGTGCGCCTGTGCCCCAGGCTGTGGCTTTGCCTCCGTGGGCTCCCACCTCCACCTCGCCCACGCAGCTGCCAGGCAGCCAGGTCTGGTCCCCAGCCCCCACCCCACCCCCAGGACCTGGGGGCACGGGCCGGTGTGGGGGTCCTTTGCCTCCAGGCGGGACAAGCTCCAGGCGTCAGTCCTGCTGCAGAGCTGCCCACGGGCTGGGCCCGGGCTCCCCCGGGAGCACAGCCCAGCCTGACTTCTGCACGAGGTCGGCTTCCCCTGCCTGGAGCCTGCAGAGAAGGTCTCCCGGGAAGTGCTCCCAGTGACCTCGCCAAGCAGGAGAGAGCAGTCAGGGAGGTCGTGACCCGCGTCGGGACTGCTGCAGTAGGGCAGGGGGAGTGGGCCCCACCCTGACCGTAAGGGGGGCTCAGCGCCAGCTCTGTGTCTGTGTCCCTTGCTTGACCGGCACCCTGGAAGGGTTGGGGTAGGACAGGGACTGGGCCAGTGGGAACCACGGGGAGGTCTGCAGGGGGCGGGCCTCTAGGGTTGGGAAGCATGAGGACACTCCCAGGGGCAGGCCAGCCAGGTGCTGCCCGCCCTGGACACCTCAAGCCCCAGCTGGGGGACTGGGGTCAAGGGGACAGTGGGCTCCATCTGGTGATGGCACATGGGGTTGTCATGCTGACCCTAGGAGTAGCCACATGAAAGCCTGCGGCTGCAGACAGCCACGGTATCAGGAAATTTTTTTTAAGATTGTATTTATTTATTCATGAGACAGAGAGAGAGGCCGAGACCCAGGCAGAGGGAGAAGCAGGGGCCCGACGCGGGACTCGATCCCGGGACCCCGGGGTCACGCCCTGGGCCCAAGGCAGATGCCCACCCCAAGCCCCCCAGGTGCCCCAGTATCAGGAAAACCTGCTGGAGAGCGACACCGCCTGAAGGAAGCAGAGCTGTGAGTCAGGCAAGTGCGGCAGATGCTTGCTCACGTCTCTAAGCCGTCACTTCGGTCCTACCCGAGCCCTGCAAGCTCTGCGCTCCCTTCACAGCAGGAGCCCGGGTAGGACCGGCCAGTCCCCGGCGGGCGAGCGCCAGGGGCAGGGAGCCGGGGGCCCAGGGGACGCCTCGCCGCAGCCCACGGCCGCTGAGCCGCTCCTGTGCGCCCTTAGCTCCTGGCGGGCCCGTCGGGTGGCCGGTCGGGTGTGTGCCCAGCGCCCCCCAGGGAAGGGGCCCCGACGGCAGGGTGCGTCCCCGCCAACGGCCTAGCTCCGCCTGGCACCCCCTGGGCGCTGCTGGGGCCCCTGATGGCGAGGCACCCTCCTGCCACCACCTCCGAGTGCCCGCCACCGCCGGTCAAAGGCTGGGACTCCGGGCCTGCTCGTGGGAGCGGAGACCAGAGGAAGCAGGGGTCAGCGTGGCCTGGGCAAAGCCCACCTCCGGTGTGAGGCCGGGGCCCCGGGGGTCACAGGAGAGGTCGGCGGGGGGGGGGACTGACACTGTCTGCCTGGCTTCTGGCTTCACGCGGGGGCGGGGGGGGGGGTCCCTCCAGGATTAGAAAAAAGCAGTGTTCTTAGGAGCTCCTCCCTGATGGGCTTCAATCCCCCACCAGGCCTCCCCTACCCGCGGCCCCTTTTCTGTATTAGAACAAAAACCTATGGGGGAAAAAATAAAATCTGGGAGCTGGTTCATCTAGGGGCTGAGACGGAGCAGAAATTTCGCGACATTTGTGCAAACCCCCTGCTCAGGCCAGAGCCAGGGCTGGACCAGGACCTCAGTCCATACAGCCGGGCCCACAGCCCTTCGGCTGGGCTCTGAAATGAGAATTTAAATTAAGTACCACACAAAAAAATAATAATAAAAATAAAAAATAAAAAATAAATAAAAATAAATTAATTAAATACCACACAGAGGCATGTGCTCCTTCACACGCACGGCAAGAAATACAAGCACCACACGTGCGCTTTGGCCTAAATGAGTGAACGTGGCTCATGGGCTGCTGCCACCCGCGCCCTGTGTCAACCTCTGATGGCGGCTGCAGCCCCCCACGTCGTAGCTCGGGAGCCCCACGCCCTCTGCGCCCTCAGTCTCTGGGGCTGAGTTTCCAGGCTCCCCGCCATGCCCGCCCAGGCCCTCGGAGGCTCGGCAGGCCCACTACCCCAGAGGCCGCTCTAAGGAGGCCAACCAGCGGTCGCCTGCCCAGGCCCGGGGTACAAGGCAGCAAAGGCCTCCTTCCACCTCCCAAGTCCCCCACATCCTGTTTCCCCTTCCTGCCCTCGGGGAGGCTCACGGCCCCCACGGCCTCTGTTTCAGATCCCCCCAACGGGGAGCGAGCACTGACGGGGAGAGGCTCAGGGGGGCCTTTGGGAACTGAAATGTCGCCACCTCCACCTGAGCGATGGGTGCACACACACAGGTGTGGAAGGACGTGAGATTCCAGGAGCCGCATGCTCAGGAGCCGCGCACTCAACGCACAGCACTGCTCGGGCTCCAGCACGCCCCCAGCATTCCTTGGCTTGGACCGAAGGTGGCAAATAGCCAACGCACAGCCTCACGAGGGGTGATTCTGTAGGTTCACCCGGTTGTTTGGGTGCATAGGGTGTGCTCTTAACCCTGCATAGGGTGTGCTCTTAACAAAAATGTTTCATCCTTTAAAACAGAAAATTGTAGGGACCCCTGGGGGGCTCAGCTTGAGCATCTGCCTTCAGCTCAGGGCATGACCCCAGGTCTGGGGATCGAGTCCGACGTCGGGCTCCTTGCACGGAGCCTGCTTCTCCCTCTGCCTGGGTCTCTGCCTCTCTCTCTCTCTCTCATGAATAAATAAATCTTAAAAAAAAAAAAAAAGAAAAGAAAAGAAAATTTTACATGAAACTCTGGATTTCTGGTCTCAGTTAGAAGCCCGGGGGGCACTTGATCTCCAATTGTACACATTTGATTTTGAGCCATGTCCTCAGACATCGAAACACATAATCAAAGGCCCCAAGGCCCCTCAGGAGGTTGGGACTAGTTTCCAGAAGTACACTGGGGTGCAGAGCAGGGGCGGGAATTCCTCTCATTCCCTGTGAAATAATTATCACAGGAGAAAACAAGACTATGTTTCTATCCGGTTTCCTTCTGTATCAAATAAACAAAACTGTCAACGTAAAAAATGCATCCGCATCCGTCTACCTGTACATCTACCAAGTTCTCCAAACATACATACGTTTGCCTCCTTTCATTTCACTTAAATTTGCAGCCACTAATTCCTGTTCTACTATTTTTCCCCTCCCTTTCATGGGTTGCTATTAATTTCTTATAGCAATTTACAAATGCCCCACTACTCTAAGAACCATTAAAATCACAGTTGGGAACCTCGATAATTTCACCAAGGCAGAAGCTATTAAATGCAAACATTGGCAAAAGTTTTTAATGCTGCAGAAAATCATGAAAAATGCCAAGGTAAGCTCATTGCTGCTGCGGATTTAATTCGTCCTCTTCTTAAAAGCTAGAAATCTCCTCTCTGCTCAGCAGGACCTGAACAAGCCTTGAGTGAGGGCCACGCGAGGCCACATCGGGCTGATGCCTCCCGCCCCCAAACCCAGCATGGCATGGGGTGGGCAGCCCCGAGGGAGCAGGGGATGGAAAGCCCTGCTGGCTTTTCTCAGCCCATGTCAAGTTCAGGACTGAAGTGGACTGAATAAGAGTTAACCCCACAGCGTGCAGACTCCACTACTGACAGCCACGGAAACAAAGCTGTCTTACATACGTGTTCTGGGTCGCACTTTTCATCAAAATCATTTCCTTATAGGTACGCACCGAAACCCCGAGAAGTGGAGAAGCTGCCCTTGGAATTTGAATGCCGAGGGCCCCAGAAAAGGAGCAACTCCAGGAGGCTCTGCAATTTGCCATCAAATCTAGAACAAGACCCAGGGTCCCCAGGCCCCCATGACCGCTTCCTACTAGATCCGGGACTCATCCCACTGCTGCTAGAGCCAACACCTCATCCCACTACTGGCTGAATGAGAGGATGGGACACTCTCCACCCTGTCTTTTGACTTGTTTGCTTACCCAAACCCGCCACTGGGGACAGAGTTGTTCAACCAGAATTAGACTTAGTTAACTAATTCTGGATATTTGTTTATCATATCAGTTAGGAATCAATCACTCAGATCATACAAGTGATCAGGCTTCAGTGGCTTCAGTGCAGTGGTTGTTACAGAGACAGAGAACCTGATAGAGTTAAGGGAGCTAACAAAGGGACTGTCGCCTTTTTGCTGGAGGCAGCCAGGACCTGGTAGTCACAGGCCCGAAGGGATGAGCAGAGGATGAGGTGGACTGGGGGCCAGCGTGAGTTGGAAGCAGCCACAGTCAGAGACATGGTACAGAAGCACAAGGAAACAGAGAAGAAATACCCTGACCTCTCTCCCTCCCCACATTTTGATCTCCTGGCTCCCAGTGGCTCCCAGCGGTGCTTCACAGCAATCAGCCTCCTGGGGTCACAGAGCAGAGTGGAGAATGAATGTTATGTGGGAAAGGGGCGAAGACACAGAATGAGAACACACTATACTCTCAGAGCTTAGTTTTCTCATCTGTAAAATTGGGTGGTGTCCACCTCATAGCCCTCTTCTGAGGATAAAAACCAATATACGTGAGGTACACGACACATAATTATTCAAAAATATAAACATCCTCAACATCACCATCTACGCTTCTCTTAAACACTGTTGTTTTGCTCCCGATAGCATATATTCCCCTGGTTGGAAATATCTGCAAAGGTTGTCTCATCCCCCCAGGCTCCATTCTCCCACAGAAGGATGGTTGTCATTCTGGAATATAAGTGCCTGCAAGTGCCCTCTGCTGTTTGATTACTTCCAGTGGTAAAGGACTCACAAATATTCCTGTCTCTTTTACTGTCAAACCACACAAAACCCAGAAAAGTATTTATCTATCATTGGGACAAAGGACCTTCCTATAGATTTTCCCTAAGAAGTCTGCATTTTGGAGTTACCAGAAAGGAGAGTTGCTTAAAAATAATTTAATTAAATAAAAAATATAATAAATCTTTAAAAATTATACTAATTAGTTAATGCACATAAAATGAACAAATTTCTAAGAGACACAACTACCAAACTACTATAACTACCTAAGCTCATTTAAGAATAAATACATAAGCTGAAATTAAATCATGAAAGTAAACCCATAGTTTAAATTCTTCCTATAAGTAAAACTATAGTACTTGATCACTTTACTGCTTCACTGTGAATTCTACCCAATATTCAAGAACATATTTATATCAATTCTATATGGTTCTTTCAAAAAATACAAAAGAGGGCACGGGACATCTCGGTGGCACAGTTGGTTAAGCATCTGACTCTTGATTTTAGCTCAGATCACGATCTCAGGGTTGTGAGATTAAGCCCTGTGTCAGGCTCTACACTCAGTGTGGAGCCTGCTTAAGATTCTCCCTTCTTCTCCCTCTGCCCCTCACCATCCCACTCCCACTTCTGTCTCTCTCTCTCTCAAAAAAATTTTTTTATTTTAAAAATTAAAAATTTAAAAATAGAAAAGAAAGGAGCACTTCCCAACTAATTTTATGAGGTCAAGATTTCCCTAATAGCAGAATTAGAAAAGGACATTTCAAGAAAAAAAAATAAAGAAAAGAAAAAATCAACTGCAGATCCATATCTTTCACAACCAGAAATGGAAACATCATAGAAACAACATCAGAAATTGAATCAAAAAAAAAAAAAAGAAAGAAAGAAAGAAAGAAGAAAGAAAGAAAGAAAGAAAGAAAGAAAAATTAAATCTAGTAATGTATTTAAAAATATAATAAAACATGACCAATTGGGACTTAATTCAGGAAATTCAAGGTTGGTTTGACATCAAAAGTCAACCAACATTATTATAACCATATTAACATACTAAAAGAGAAAAAAACTATATTGTCACCTAACTAGATGCAGAAAAGAAAAGTAACAATTGAAAAAATTCAACAACAATTCAAGGTAGAAATTCTTAGCTTATCAAAAATAGAAGAAAACTTCCTTCACCTGGGAAAAATGGCAAGTTGTTTGTGTTTAGTACTTTAAGTCAATATTACACTGGGAATTCTAGCCAATGGAATAAGACAGGAAAAAGAAATAGACATCTGGTCTGGAAAGGAAGAAATAAAACTATCATTATCAGAAGATTTTAAGGATGTCATCTAAATAGAAAATTATAAGAAATCTATGTACACAAAATTTACTGGAACTAATAAGTAAGTTTTGCAAGGTTAAAGGACATAATTTCTACACTTTTTAAAATTATGCTTGTTTATGCTAGAAGAAATACTTGGAAATTACAATTTGAAAAGCATGGCACCTCACATTTATTGTCAACTGATTTTTGATAAAGGTGTCAAGACAATTTAATGATGGAAGATTAGCTTCTAAAACAAATGGTGCTAAAACAACTGGTTATCTAAATATAAAACCAATAATTTGAACCCCTACTTCATATTATATACAAACGTAACTCAAAATGAACCAAAGACCTAAAAGAGCTAAAACTATCAAACATTTAGAAGAAAATACAGGCATAAAATGACATGACCTTGAAAAAGTGATGACCATGGCTTCATACTTATGAAACCCAAGACACAAGAAAGAAAGAAAAAAGAGAGAAAACCAATAAATTGGACTTCATCAAAATTAAAAATTGCTGTGCCTCAAAAGACACCATCAATAAAGTGAAAAGACAACACACAAAATGGGAGAAAGTACTTACTAATCATATAAGTAACTAGTGATTTATATCTGTAACATATGAATAACTCCCAAAACTCAACAATCCAATTTTTAAAAATGAGTAAAGGGTGGTGCAGTCAATAAAGCATCCAACTCTTGGTTTTGGCTCAGGTCATGATCTCAGAATCATGAGACTGAGTCCTGTGTCAGACTCCATGCTCAGCAGAGTCTGCTTAAGACCTTCTCCCTCTGTCTCACCCCTCCACAACCCAGCTGACCCACTATCTCTAAGATCCATCGATCACTCAATCTTTTTTTAAAAATGAGTAAAGGATCTGGGGGCACCTAGATGGCTCAGTTGGTTAGACTCCTGATTTTGGCTCAGGCCATCATCTCAGGGTTCTGAGATTGAGCCTCACATCAGGCTCCATGCTGGGCATGGAGTTTGTTTAAGTTTCTCTCTCTCCCTCTGCCCCTCCACCTTCTCCAAAAAATAAATGAATAAATAAATAACAAAAATGAGTAAAGGATCTGAATACCCATTTATCCAAATAAAATATATAAATGGCCAATAAACACATGACAAATTGCTCAGTAAGTATTGCTATCATCCAGTAAATGTAAGTCAATAAGAAGCAAAGAATGAAACACAATGAGATACCGCTTCACATCCACTAGAATGGCTGTAATAAAAAGGCCATATAAGGACAAAGTGTTGATGAGAATATAAAAAAAAATTGCAAATCCTCATACTATGCTGATAGGGACATAAATGATACAGGAAAATGGAAAACAATCTAGTAGTTCCTAAAAAGTTAAACACCTCTACCATCTGACCCAGGAATTTCAATCCTAGGCATATACTAAAGAGAAATCAAAGCAAACGTTCACATAAAAACATTTTCACAAAAGTTCATAATGATGTAAAAATGTTGGCGTTCAGAGCTGATAGCCAAGAAAGAATTCTTGAGATGTCTTCAGTGCAAAAAGGTGGTTTTACCTCTGGGCAGAAATAGCTGCACTTGGGTCATGAGGAGTAGCTGATTATATACTTTGAAGTTAGGAGTAGGTTAGAGATAGCGTGAGTCTCTAAGGGATTTTGGAAGCAAAGTATCTAGGGTTTTGAGGGGGCAAGCTTTTGTTAGAAAAAGGTCATTTATTACTGTCCACTAAACCCTCAGTTTGAGTTATAACCCTTCAAATGTGTACTGTGGGGGGGGCATATGCTTGGAGAAACAATTGCTAATATGTATCTTGGGCGGTAGAGATAAAGGAAGTTTCCAAAGGAATTTTTTGATATGGTAAAGTAACTTACACGACCCTAGGGAGTCGGGCTAAGACACTTTTGCTCTTAGCAAAGTGTCAACATTGAGGCAGCTGGGCTCCCAGAGGAGCTGTTTAAAGGACTTGTCAATGGGCTGTAGGCAGTAAGGAAATCTAATTTTTGGTTTTGCCTTTGTTTCCCACATCAGTAATAGCATTACTCAGGAATATAATTGAAATGTCCATCAACTGTTGAATGTATAAAATACATACCCATACAATATAAACAGAAAAAGAAACAGGTGAAAGATTTTTGACAGCATTCAAAAACACAAATATTCAGAATTAAATGTATTAAAGCGTGTGCAAGATTTGAAAAAAAAAAACCAACAAAATATTAAGAAAAAATTAAAAAGGCCTAAATAAATAGCTCTATTGATATACCATGTTCATAGAAAGCAAGAGTCAATATGGATGCAACAAAATCTTATTGAATATCTCATTAGGATTTTTTAATAGCAATTAAGGAGCTCATTCTAAAATTTGCATAGAAATGCAAAAGACTGGGATGTCTGGGTGGTTCAGTGGTTAAGTGTCTGCCTTCAGCTCACGACATGACCCCGGGGTCCTAGGATCGAGGCCCACATCAGGCTCCCTGCATGGAGCTTGCTTCTTCCTCTGCCTGTGCCTCTGCCTTTCTCTCTCTGTGCCTCTCATGAATAAATGAATAAAATCTTTATAAAAAAAAAAAAGAAATGCAAAACACAGAGACTGGGAAAAACAATTTTAGAAAACAAGCAAACTGGGGATCCCTGGATGGCTCAGAGGTTTAAAGCCTCCCTTCAGCCCAGGGCATGACCCTGGGGTCCTGGGATTGAGTCCCACGTCGGGCTCCCTGCATGGAGCCTGCTTCTCCCTCTTCTTGTGTCTCTGCCTCTCTCTCTCTTTCTCTGTGTCTCTCATGAATAAATAAATAAAATCTTTAAAAAAAAAAGAAAAACAAAAAGTTGGAAGACATTTACTACCTGATTTCAAAACTTTTAAAAATCAAGAAAATGGCTGTGTTGGTCAGAGGGTTGACTTCAAAAAGGGTCAAGGGAACTTTTTGGAGTGAGCACAATGTTCTCTCTTGATTTGAATAGACATATACATCTTACAGACCTCATAAATTTGGAGACTTATAATCAATGCATTTTATTGTATGTAAATTATAGCACAATAATGTTTAACTCTTGCTGAACAAATTTATTCTATGGACTTGAAAGAATGTTAGATACAGCAGAAGAAAGGTTTGTTAAACCTAAAGCAGATCAACAGAAATAATCTAAATAGAGGCACAAAGAGAAAAATAATTAAAGAGGGAAAAAATACTAAGAAGAGCATCTATAACCAGTACAAAAACCACCAGTTATATAAAATACAAGTGGAGTTCCAGAAGGAAATGATAGAATGGGGAAGAAAAAGTATTTGAAAAACTAATGGCCATTTCCCCCAAATATGATGAAATACCTCAACCCACAAGCCCAAGAAGCTCAATAAAACCCAAGAAAGGTAAAGGCAAAGAGAATCACAGTTAGACTCATTATTTTCACTCCTGAAAATAAACTTTTCCGTGAAAATGGTCATATTATAGTGAGGAAATGATAATAATTATGATTCATTGAAAATAATGAAAGTAAAAGACACCTTTAAATTCTGAAGGAAAAAATACTAAATTTTCAACCAAGAAGTCTATGTTCAGCAAAAATATTTTTTTTTTTGAAAATAAACATGAGGGGAGCCTGGGCAGCTCAATTGGTTAAGAGTCTGACTCTTGGTTTTGGTTCAAGTCATGATCTCAGCGTCCTGAGATAGAGCCCCATGTGAGGCTCCTTGCTCAGTGCACAGTCGGTTTGTCCCTCTCTCTCTGCTCCCCACCCTCCCTTCTCTCTGGTACAAATAAATAAAATCTTAAAGGAAGTAAATGTAAAATAGACATTTTCAGATATAAAAAAGCTAAGAGAATGAATCAATTACCAGTAAACCTAAACTACAAAAAAAAAAGAGAGAGAGAGAGAGAGAGAGAGAAAGAAAAGAAAGCAAAGCAAAGAAAGAAAGAAAATCTTCAGGTTTAGGGAAATGATACCAAATGGAAATTGTGATCTACAGGAGAGAATGTAATGCTGGATAAAGTAAATGAATTCAGGTTTGATTTGAGGAGAAATATGTGGCGTGTTTTCCTGTGTGGGAGGTTGTAGCTTAACCAGGCAATGCAACCAGAGGCCTCTTCATGCCGGTTGGGCTCCTGCTTTGGGCTTCAGCTGGAGAAGCTCTTCAAAACTGCATTAGCAGAATTTCCCCAAAACAAAGCCGAGGTTCTGACATCTGTGGATTTCCTTGGGAGAAGGCGGCATGAGCAGAAAAAGTTGCCACAGTTATCTGGTTTTGAAAAACTTTACACTCTGTTTAAAAAGAAAAAAAAAGTACGACCACCAGCTACATAGAAGGATAAATACTTTGCTTTCCAACTCATTAAACTAATGAAAGAGATATGAGAGCCGAGAGTCATCATCAAAAGATACCATTCTTCATAAAGAGCCATCATAAACAGAAAGTATAAAGGCAATCAGTGAAAACCATGGAAACTAGATGAATCGCTGATATTCAAGAGGCAAACATTGCTAGAACATAAATCATAACCCATCAAAAAAAAAAAAATCCAGCGGCCCTTCCAATAGATCATGTGGCAGAGAGTCTTTCCCACATGGTCCCTCACCAGAAGATACCATTTATCTCCAAGGAGATACGTTCACCCCCAGAATTGGTTTAACTTCTCCAGGTCAACATTTCTTTTGCTGGGGAATCGTAAAAATAAAGGTATTTATTTTCTTGAGCTGGTTTCCAGAAAGTATGCATGGACACCCCCCTTACCTCCACTGCAATAATACCTTCTACTAAGGGATTTTTCTGGCTTCTCGCATCCCTCACTCATAATAATACTGTCCTCCAAGGGATGGAGGTCATTTTCTACTCTCACATGCTAGATTTTACCCCACCACTCCGCCATCCTGAAAATAATACTGAGTTACAATTAGCATTGAATTTCAGTCTTCAGAATTTTTAGTTTAAATTTTGGATTATCTCTCATTTTAATTCAGAAACTACTATTACTTAAGTGCTCACACTTCTGTACAGAGGGAAGCTTTATAAAAATTTTACTTCTTATATTTTATTCATGTATCTTAGATTTTATTATAAAATTCTGATTCTTAGGATAAAGTTTTGTAGTAAAGTTTTTAAAAATATGTCTTAACACCTATTCTGTTCTTCTGGGTTTTGGCCCAACATGAAAAGGGGTTAAAAGTCCATCCCAATAAGTAAAAAGCTGAAAAATGAAAAAGCTTTTCTTAGCTCCATCAGAAAAGTGAGGTAACAGGATAAAACACGGTCTCCAAATTAGAAAGACGCCCCGGGCCCCACGCCGCACCTGCGCACCGGCACCTGCGCATGGACACCGGCGCCCCGCCCTGCGCATCCCCACCACCGTGTGACGCACCGAGGCGCCCCTCCCCAGGCCCCACGCCGCACCTGTGCACGGGCACCTGCGCCCCGCTCTGCGCATCCCCCCACCACCGTGTGACGCACCGAGGCGCCCCTCCCCAGGCCCCACGCCGCACCTGCGCACAGGCACCTGCGCCTCGCCCGGTGTCCCCTCCCCTACCCCACACATGCGTGACGCACCCAGGCGCCCCTCCCCTGGCCCCACGCCGCACCTGCGCACGGACACCTGCGCATCCCCCCCCCGCCGTGATGCACCGAGGCGCCCTCCCCGGGACTCACGGGTCTGAGAGGTCGGGGCAGCGCCACTGGCCCGCCCGCCGGGACTTGCGAGGCAGCCGGGAGCGCACCTGCCGTGCACGGCCTGCGGGAAAGGCGGTGGAAGGCGGTGCGGCGAGCGCTGCGTGGGGCCGGGGACACCGACTCAGTCCCGGGCCTGCCGGTGACCGCTGCCGGCCGGCCCGCCCCCGAGCCCCGGGTCCTGCTCCGTGGAGCGCAAAGCGAAGGCTGTTCCATCACGTAGGGTGCAGCCCGGGTAGTGGGATGGGGCTGGGCCTACCACCTGCGGCCTTGGCTCCGTGTCTCTCAAAACCCGCTCAGGAGCCGTTCAGTGGTGGAGACGGTGCTGGGCTAGGAGAGGGCCACGGGGAGCCTGGGCAGGGTGGAGGCCGCTGCACCGCCGGCCCCAGCCCCCCGTTAACCCTGCCTCAGAGCCCCTCCTTGTTTCCAGCTCTGAGTGGCCAGGAGGCATCCTGGCATCCAGGATCCTCTGCTCATCCGTGATCCCAGGGGGCCCCGGCTGGGGGGCTTGCCCTCTCATCTGTTCCTCTAAAGTACGCCCCATCGGACACTCGAGTCATTCTGCGCATCAGGGTGTGCTCTGTTTCGGGCCTCCCGTCCCGTCCTCCGTTAGGGATTAGGTCCGCACAGCTACAGATGTGCCGCGGAGAAAGATCATCCAGGCCCTGACAAAGAACCGAAATTGTTCATGTGGTTTATCATCCCAGCCGCCCTGAATACTAACGAGAACGCTCGTTGGTTAGGGTTGTCGGGAGGCGTTTGCACCCGGGTCCGTCAGGGAGCATCTCCTCGGCCGGCGCTGCTGTCACGCCAACCACAAAAATTCTTGGGCTTTCTTCTTTGGCGATGTCCCTGCCCTCCAGAAACAAAATGCAGTAAGACAAACCTTTTTCCCCCTCCCCCTTTTCTCTGATGAGCTTTCCAGAGGGCCTTGAGGTTTTCCGTGATTTCATGTTGTTTTGTTTGGGTTATTTGTTTGTTTTGGAGCCGGGAGGTGTTTGTCAGCTTGTACGTGCAAGTCTTTCAGAGACCTGCTCTGCTGGCCCTTCCTCCGGCCCCGGCGTCCAGGGCTAGGTGTTTGGATTCAAGGTTCTTTTCTGCCCAGAAGGAAACACCAAAGGAGCATGGAAATCACCCCCCCGCTTTGGGTCAGGCCCACCTGAGAGTGGCCTTGCTTTAGAGAATTGGCTCTCTCGGAATTCAGCCCGGACATGGAGACACATTCTCAGATCTTATTTTTGGGGAGAAGAGGGACTGGCCTTAGGAGACCAGCGAGTCTATGTTCTGTCATTGGAATAGAAGAGAGTAGGCAATGGATTAGAACATACTGGAAGGAAAAGATGTACCTCACTCCCCAGGAGGAGATTTTAATTTCCCAGCCCTCCTCCCACCCCTATTTATGGATATTACCAGTCCATAAGGTAAAAGGAAGGAGGAAAATGCTCTACTGTCTTGTGGGTTCCCCAAGCCAAGTATAAATCTACTCCCAACATTAACTTTTAATCTATAAAGATATATAGGGTTTTAATGTAGTGTTTTGTCACTGTATTCAAAGTTCAATATTCATAAATTAGTCCTCAAGTTGTTGCGTTGATTGGAAAAATGCATTAAGCACAAATCCGTCTAATTATCCATGGTTGAGAGGTTTGGTCAGACCCCACCAAGAAGGCTTTGGTCAGAGAGGGCTGATGCTGCGATGTGCTGCTGCCAGCTCTGGCGGCCCCAGCCCCCAGCCCCCAGCACCAGGTTCGGCAGGACATGGGGGCCTGGGTGAGCTCGAGAAAAGCCACCAGGGAAGTCTTCCAGAATCTCTGGGGGAGACCAGAGTGGACAGCTCACCTGCGAAGCCCCTGTAGTTCTGCATCGTCCTAGCTGGTTGGCTTTCTTCACATTTCGGACCACCAGAAGATAAAGCTTAAGAGGTAAAAGTGGGATTGACCAGCTTTCACGGCAAATTTACTAGCCTGCCTTTCAGAGACTCCCTATTCACCCCAGCTCATCAGTCCCCTCCGCTGCCGTCCCTGAGGAGGTGCAGAGGCCAAGATGGAAGAGTCCGTCTCAATCTGTTATCTTTCCCACGCACGCATCTAGGGACAGAGGCATTACAGCCTTACAGCCGTAGCCTCCTTCAACACCTACGTCTGGATGATTCTGTGGGTTCAGTTATATTTGGGATCGTCAAAAAGACCCCCGCTTTCCCACGGGATATGTGGAGATAGGCAGCTCTGCTTTTGAGCACCTGTGGTTGACATTCACCAAGCGCCACCTGTTAAATCACTGCTCAAGACGGTAGAGACACCAGGACCCCACTGTACCAACGGCTATTTGAAGGGTGTCATGGAAATCCTCCTCGGAGCAAAAAAGGGCAAGTGCATAAATGTGGGAGTGGCGGACCAGGAGAGAGATGATATGTTTTACTAAGATAGAAAAAAATATGGACAAATAGTGAGCTCATTGAGCAGACTGGACGAATCTTTCCCAAGAGAAAGTAATAAGATTAGATAATTCTATGTATCTTTATGTACAAAATTCGAATCACAAACTTCTCATCAAAAAACACTATAAAACAGGTGAAAACACAAAGTCACTAACTAGGAGAAGATGTTTTCCTACACATAACGACACGGGATTATTACCCAACAAAAATAAAGAACTTTATTATTTTTTAAAGATTTTATTTATTTATTAATGAGACACAGAGAGAGAGGCAGAGACACGGGCAGAGGGAGAAGCAGGCTCCACGCAGGGAGCCCGACGTGGGACTCGAGCCCGGGCCCGATCGGGGATCTCGAGTCCCATCGAGTCCCATTGAGTTCCCTCCAGGGTGAGGGGGCCTAAGGTGGCCCGAAACCACTGAGCCCCCCGGGCTGCCCAAGAACCTTTAAAGATAAATAGGAAAACATGGGCAAATGATAGGACCAGTCAGGTTCATAGAATAAAAACATGAATGTCACATAAACATATGAAACAGTGCTTGACCGTGTGGGAAGCTGAGAAAATAGAATGAAAGACAAATTTACTCCTACCAGAGCGGCGACGACGTAAAGTCTGACAATCCCTAGTGCAGGCAGGAAAGCCGCGGGACAGAGATCCTCAGGCAGGGATGACGGAGCCGTGCACTGGTCCAGCCGTCCTGACAGGCCACCTGTTATCCCCTGATCAGTTCAGTGTGCAGTCGCTCCCGATCCTGGCACTTTTAAATAAAAACCCTAGTAAGGTGGCTCCCTACAGGCTCGTCACCACACCCCAGGAGGACTTTGGAAGCCTGTGGGTGTCACGGAGGGAGGGGCACACTGACACTTAGTAGGTGGGGCAACAGGGCAACGGGGCTGGGTGTCCTACAGTTCCTGGGGAGTCTCACACAGAAATAAATCCGCTGCATCCCATGTGACTACACAATTTTTACAGGTAAGTACCTGTTCATACGTAGCTGATCCTGAAATCCTACTGCACCTTTGTTTTACATACATACATATATATACATAAAAACGTGTTGTTTTCATGACTTTAAACATACCGACATTTCTAGGAATGCGCTATCTTCTAAACCGAAGGAAGACTGTGCTTTTCCATTGACGTCGTTTGGAACTTTGCCCAGAATTGGCCAACATTTTGGGAAATCATGTCTCTATTGGGATCTCTGCACATGGTATTTGGGTCCCCGATCCTAAGCACCTATGTCTGTTGGCCTTGGTGGCTGGAAAAGTCAAGGTGAGTCTGCACGTGGGTGCAAGCGTCTGACGTCGTTATTCTGGCTCCTGGTGTCATTTTTAGCCCAGATTTACATATTGGCACAGTCATCTTTTGTTATAAGTGTCTGTATTTTATTTTTCTACCATATTACAGTTAGAGCATTAGATTGATTTCTTAAAATTCCGTGAGTATGCTGTAGTACAGGATCCAAAACCCTCATTTTGAAGCAATAAAAAGAACACGACACAGTATTTGCCGTGGAGGGGGGCACTGGCGTTGAGAGCCGCTGCACTTGCCTGTGCCCCCTGGAAGCCGTGTACAATAGGGCTGGTGGCAGCATAATGAAAAGTAGCAAAAAACTGAAAACGGTCCAAATCCTCCCTAAAAGCAAACTAGATAAACGCGTGCATAAGCGCATTCTGTGGGATACTCTGTCACGGTGGAAATAAATGAGATACGGCCGCATTCGTGAACGTGGGCAGATATTTTTTTTTAAAATATGGAAAAAAAACAGCAAATCACACGACGTATACATAGAGTAGAAACACCGTGTCTCACAACACAACTAAAATTTTACTTGGGAATGTGTGTAATGTGATAGAGCCGTAAAGAAAAGTGAGGAATGGTGGACATAAACTTCAGGGTAAGGGTTACCTGTGGGGTGGAGGAGGGAGGCGATGGGTTTGGGGAGGAGCACACAGGGTTGTGTCTGGTTTCTTACACTGGATGGTGGGGTGGGGGGCTCCGGGGGGCTCGGCGGTTGAGCATCTGCCTTCGGCCCAGGGCGTGACCCCGGGGTCCCGGGATCGAGTCCCACATCAGGCTCCCCGCGTGGAGCCTGCTTCTCCCTCTGCCTGGGTCTCTGCCTCTCCCTGTGTCTCATGAATAAATAAATCTTAAAAAATAAAAAAAATGATAAATTGGATGGTGGGTACGAGGCTTCTCGTTATATTCTTGAGACTGTGAACATACTACACACACTTTAAGACAACGTATTTTTATAATTTAAAGACTTCGAAAAATCCGAACCTTCACCCTAAGCAGCCCAAGCTTCGCGTCGATGGGGCCTGTTCCGAAGCTCGTCTTCGCCCGCTCTGAGGGTGGACGCGGGGACACGGCCGCAGGTCTCTGGGTTCGGGACACGCTCCCCGTAGTCACCAAGTCTGACGCCGCTCTTGGGACATCCGGTGGACAGACAGTGATGCTGCTGTTGGCGTGGGGCGTCCCTGCAGCCCCCCCCCAGCGCCCGCCCCATGCCAGGGCTCCACACGGAGCCAGGGAAGAGGGAATCTCGGCAGCCTCCACAGGAAGGTGTCTGCCGTGACCGAGGAGGATGCGCCTACCCCTTGGGGGGCGTCTGGCACAGCTGCCGGCCCCGGATGATGGGGTCTCTCCCGGCGGGTCGCCCATCCCCCTGCGCTGCAGCCTCGACCAGGAGGGCTGGGGGCAGCCACTCGGGGGCCGGCTGCCGGGGCAGCTCTACGGCACCACCTGGCATCTCCAGCAGCCCCGCGGCCGCGGGGCCAAAGCAGCGTCGGGCAGAGCAGGTGCCACTCCGTCCGAGGACGTGCGACCAGGTGGGGGGGGCCACACGCGCAGAAGGGAAACAGCCGGCGCCCTGCTGGGCTCGGGAGCACGTCCTCGCAGGGGCTGACCAGGCGGTGCTCCGGGAGGGCTCGGCCGCGCTCCGATGCCCCAGGGCACCTGACGCCCCGGGGCCGGGCTTGCACCTCCGTGGCCTTGCTCCCCGGCGTCCCGCACGGGCTGGCGGCTGGCGGTGCTGAGGGCAGGTGACGGGGAGAGAAGCAAGTGAGAGAAATGCAGGCGGTGGAGTTGGCAGCGTAAGGACGAAGGACAGAGCTGGGGGCTCGCGTCGGGTCGGAGAGGCGCCCAAACGCTTCTTGGGAGAAGTGGGCACTTGAGAGTGGCGCGGGCGTGAGACGGCGGAGGGAAGGGGCCGGAGCTGGAGATCCCGGGGCAGGAACGCGGAGAGCAGGACTCCCGGGGGCCCAGGCGCACGGAGCTATCCGGTGCCAAGGGAGCGGCCCGCGGGGCAGCGGCCGCAGCCACAGGTCATGGGCCAACCAGGGCCACGGAGCCGAGAAGCAGAATGTCCCCCAAGGGTGCAGGCGTCCCTCGACAGTCGGCCAGCAGGTGCACCAGGTGTCGTTTCCACGCGCGCTCGGGTTTCAGCCGCATTTGTGGGGTGCACAGCCTGAACCTCCCCTCAGCACCCGCAGAGTCTCCGCACGCGGCCGCCCCCAGGCCTTTCCCCACATGCCCTCGCCGTGCCAGGGAAGCCCAGGGCACAGCCGAGTGACCCAAAGGCAGTAAACGCGAATGCCCCGGTCCCGTCCTTTGCACAGGGCCCGTCCTGGGCACACAGCAGATGAGTTTCTAGGGGAGACGCCAAGAGACGGAGCCTCCGTTGCCCCCACGGTAACAAGCCCGAGTGCCCACCGTGCACTGGATTTTCTGTCTTCCCCGCCCCACGGGCCTGCGGCCCCCTCCGTGCCCCCCAGACCCCCGTGTCTGGCTGCGTTCCCGGGGAAATGCACGGAGACCCAGGGGGTGAGCAGAATGGGAATGTGGTCAGGGGCCAAAGAGGGGGACGAGCAGAGACGGAGGCAGAGGCACAGCCGGGGTTTCGGATGTCCTGGAGGACTGAGCAGGGGTGTGGACCTGGAGCACAAGCCAAGCCCAGGGGAGGAGGGATGGGGCTTGGGGCCGTTCACTACGGGGGGCAGGGGGGGACATCCTCGTCCTGCCTACAGGTGGCTCCAGGCGGGACGACTCTCTGCCCCCCAGCCCTGGGGTGACAATGTCGCAGCCCCAGGAGTCACTCACACCTCACTCCACAGGAGAACATTTACAGGAGACGAAACATCACAAGAGATTAAGGTTAATGTTTAATCTGGAAGGAGCCAGCCTGGAACACGCCCCGGCGCACCTGCTGCAGAGAAGCCCTCCTAGAAGACAGAGCTGCTCAGCTGGAGGCAATGGGAACATTGCCAGCCTCCTACTTTGCGGCAGGCAGCCTCCAGGGCGGCGGGCGCTGAGCCCCAGCGTCAGGTATTCCCAGGTCTGTACAATCCCCTGCCCTTGGGTCTGGGCAGGACCTGTGACCTGCTCCTAAGCCAAAGGACACAGCAAAGGTGTGATGGTGAGATATCCCTTCAGTGGTTAGGTCGCCAAAGACTGACCTCTTGCCAGTAGACTCCTTCTAGCGCCTCGTTGGTGCTCATGCTGTGACGAAGGGACCTGGCAGGCCGGGGACATCCATGCTGGAAGGGAACGCGGGAGCCTTTGGCCAACAGCCAGCTCAGAACTGGAGCCTTCAGTCTAACACTCAGGGAGCTGATTTCTGCCAACAACCTCCCCAGTCAAGCCTTCGAGTGAGGCCCCAGCTGACACCCTGGTTTCAGCCAGTGGCCAGGGCTTCCCCACGTGACCAGCTGCCCTCGTTGCGCAGGTCTGGGGGCCGGGGATTGGGACCCACTTCTCCCTTTGGCCGGGTCCCCAGCACAGCATGGGCCCAAGCGTGTCCTCGGTTCCTTCCTGAGCACTTGGTCCGTCCAGGACTTGAGCCAGGTGGGCTCTTCCCAGGAAGAGATGAACCCAACCGGCGTCCAAGAGGCTCCCGGCTGACCCAGGAGGAGCTCACCGATGGGGGGTTCAGCCCCGGGGCCGTGGCCTGGCCTCACCGCTGCCAGAACCCGGCCCGTAACTCAGACCTGGACGTCGTCTCAGAGGGAAAGTGAGGGACAGACACCCCTCAATCTGAGGAAACCAATAGACTCCTTATTTCCAACCTCTCTACAGACTGGACGGCAAGCTTAGCCCCCGCTCTCCAGTCCTCAGGGTACACTTGGCCTGAGTCCTCTTTTCAGTGTAAATCCCCAGGGGAAAGTGCTCTGTGTCCCGGTCACGTTGGTTTCAACGTGGTCACCAGGCTGGTTTACACCCGACAAGGGCACTGAGGGTTTAGGAATTGCTGCAGAGGGCCACCAGCGAAACCAGCCAGGGGCTCGGGCTCGGGCAACCTCGGACAAAACGGAAGTGTGTGGACGGATTCAAGACCCTCGGGGGGAAGGGTTCCCGGGACTCGGTGATTTATCGGAGGTGGGAGGGACACGCAAAGATGACTTCTGAACCTTTGTCCCAACCACCTGGCCGATGGTGAAGTCACACTCTGCAAAGAGGAGTTACACGCGACGGGAGCGGGAAAGGAGACCGAGCTCCACTTTCAGCGTGTCCAGCCCACGGCGGGTGGCACACGACGTCTGACAGAGACCGTTAATGCCGGGGCCTGAAGCTACAGGTCATTTGGGTGCTGTTGGCACCTCGAGGACACTTGGGGCAGAGGGAATGGAGGAAACGGTGTGGCAAGGGCGGGCCGAGTGGTGGCCAGTGTAGACGGGGCTGCGTGCCTCTTGTCCCAGCTATTCCACTGCTGGATGTTTACTCCAGAGAAATCATCAGGGCAGCCGGGGGGTGGGGGGCGCTCAGCGGTTTAGTGCCGCCTTCAGCCCAGGGCATGACCCCGAGGTCCCGGGATCGAGTCCCACGTTGGGCTCCCTGCAGGGAGCTTCTGCCTCTGCTTTTGTCTCATGAGAAAAATAAAATAATAAAAAATAAAATAAAATAAAATAAAATGTAAAATAAAGTAAAATAAAATAAAGTAAAGCAAAGTAAAATAAAGTAAAGTAGGGATCCCTGGGTGGCACAGCGGTTTAGTGCCTGCCTTTGGCCCAGGGCGCGATCCTAGAGACCCGGGATCGAATCCCATGTCGGGCTCCCGGTGCATGGAGCCTGCTTCTCCCTCTGCCTATGTCTCTGCCTCTCTCTCTCTCTCTCTGTGACTATCATAAATAAATTAAAAAAAAATAATAAAATAAATAAAAAATAAATAAAAAAATAAAGTAAAATAAAATAAAACAAAGAAATCATCAGAAATATGCAAAGACGTCTAAAGTAAAGTAAAATAGAGTAAAATAAAATAAATTAATAAAATAAAATAAATAAATACAATAAAATGTAAAATAAAGTAGAGTCAAGTAAAATAAAGCAAAGTAAAATAAAATAAAGTAAAATAAAGCAAAGTAAAATAAAATAAAGTAAAATAAAATAAAGAAATCATCAGAAATATGCAAAGACATCTAAAGTAAAGTAAAATAGAGAAAAATAAAGTAAAATAAAATAAAATAAAATAAAATAAAAAAGAAATCATCAGAAATATGCAAAGACATCTAACAAAGGATAATCGTAGCGAGTTATTTATGCTTCTGGAAAAGAACCGAAGTGTTCAGGAGGAAGGGTGAGGTCCGTAACCCCATAAGTACAGTAGCGGGGTGGGCTGATGTCTGGTGTAGACCGATGTCCGATGTCCGTACTAAGCGGCCGAGGGGAGCAATCGGGCTGCAGAAGCGCAGGGCCCAGCGAGCGCACAGGACCCCACGGGAACACGCGGCCCGTCCCGCTGAGACAGTGACAGGGCTCTGCTCCACCAAACCCCGGGGAGCTCCTGAGCTCTCTCCTCAACCTTGGCCTGTGAGGATCGAGAAACGCTCGCACGGTTTGAAGTGCTGGAGGCCCCGGCCCTAGGGGACCTGCGCCCCTCGCAGGGTGCCTGCCCGAGGAAGCTCTGGTGGGTTCCAGCCAGCCCGGGGATGGGCCCCTGTGCCCCAGCCTCTGCGGGGGGGTGGGGGGACCTCCGCAGGTGCACGTCGGCTGACCGGGTGGCCTAACCACACTGGCCAAGGCCCCTTCCCTGCTTGTAACTGTCCCCCCGGCTCGCTCAGCCCCACCCGCCCCTCCTGTCCCCTCAGGCTCCCTTTAGGACACCCAGGTACATCTGCCAATCGAATTTGAGTTCGGTTCATGCTGGACTGTCCCCCCCCCACCCCCTCGCAATAGTATATTCCTGATTAAAATCTATTTTTACCAGCTTGACTCGTGTCCAGAATTGTTCGCCTTTGACGGAAAGTGGCGGTGATCTTGGGGTGGTGAATTTAGGGACGATCTGGCTCCTGCCCCGCATTGTTCTCACCTGTAACCTTCCCAGCACTGGCTCGGAGCTGCTCGTGGAGCTGGAGACGACGTCCTGCTGAGAAGCCCCCCTTGGCTTGACTGGAGGCATCACCGGGGCAGGGCTGGGAGGTGGCCTCCCCGTCCTTACGGTGGTTAAGGGGCCCCCACAGACAAGCTCCCCGCCCTACGCGGCGCTGCCCGTGTGGCCCTCGGCACCCTGCGTGGACAGGGCTATGGGCTGGCGGCCCCGGTCGCGTGTGACTCTGCCTCCGGGACTCAGCTGCCCCAGCCCAGGTCAGTGCTGCAGGAAGCCCCACGCCCCGAGCAGGACCACATGCCCACACCCAGCGGCTCTGCGCTTCGCACCCGGGTCTCAGGAGCATCAGGAAGCAAAGCCTCCGGGGAAATACTTCTGAGCGCCAGGGGGTCCCTCAGGCCGGTTTCCCCGTGAGAGAAAAGCAGGGTCTTTTGTCAACTCCAAGAGCATCGGGTACAGGCCAGAAGTTGCCCAACGTGCCCTGTGGCCTAAGGGTCCTCGCAGCGGACTAACATCTCCCGAACTCCCGAGCCAAGTTCTTGGAAGGATCTTGGGGACCATCCGCCCCATCCCATCGCCACTTGCCACCGTCGCCACTGCTGAAACATCTCTGGCGTCGGCGTGAATGGCCTTTGGCACAAACGCAATGAGGTTCTCATTTGCCTTCAGGGCACGTTACCTAACCTCCTCCATCCTGGCCCCACACCTCACCCCATTCTGCCGGCAGATGCAGATGGTGCAAAAACAGCCGTCGGCCCGATGAGCTGCACCGGATCACACACGTGCAGAGGCCACGGCGCCGACCCCGCCGGCAGTGGCTCCAGAGTGTGCTTCCAAGTCTTTTTTTCCTATTAAAAGTTGACCTTTGGGGGGCGGGCACCTGGGTGGCTCAGATGATTGAGATCTGCCTTTGGCTCAGATCATGATCTCCAGGTCCTGGGATCAAGCCTGGCTTCCCTGCTCAGTGGGGAGTCTGCTTCTCCCTCTCACCCCCACCCTCTGCTCATGCTCTCTCTCTCTCCTTCTCTCAAATGAATAAATCCTAAAAAAAAAAAAAAAAAAAGTTGAGCTTTGATGCCCAACTCTCTCAGTCAGTAGAACGTACAACTCTTGATCTCCACGTGGTGAATTCAAGCCCCACACTGGGCGTGGAGCCTGCTTATAAATAAATAAATACATAAATACATAAATAATGATAAAGTCGAATTTTTTCTTTTTTTTTAATAAATTTATTTTTTATTGGAGTTCAATTTGCCAACATATAGAATAACACCCAGTGCTCATCCCATCAAGTGCACCCCCCTCAGTGTGAACGTTGAATTTTTACCAACATGTTAGGCACTTAGAGATTCCACAGAAAAATTAAGGTATCTGTTCTCTCGAAAACTACTCAGAGGATTTGACCTCAAGCCCTTCAGTACCTGCCGTCTCCTTTAAGCCTAGTGTGTGCTCCCTGCTGGCCTCTGCCTGCCGGGTGTGCTTCAGTCCTTGCGCGGCGCCCGTCGGCCCTGGGGGAGCACCAGCGTCCTCCCTCCCCTCCTCTCCCGCACGTAACCAAGCGGGGAAACGGGAAAGGAAAGGCCTCCTCTCCTCTGGGGTCTCAGCAGCTTGGTAGGGGTCTCAAAGTACAGGTTCCCGAAGCACCGCATGCCCCATCCCGTAGCTGGGCGGTGGGGTTAGGAAGGACACTCTGACGGCCCAACCTGCTGCCACCGGGGAAATTTCACTCCCTGCCCAGCTCTGGGGGCAACAGAAGGCGGCGGTAGCAGCAGGAAGAGTAAGGAGAGCCCTGCTGTGGGGGGAGAATCGTGGAGAGTCGGAGAGCACATGCAGGCATCATTCAAACGAAATGACTCCTGGGGAGATTTACACGGATCAACGATCAGATCAGATCCCTTGTTTAATATTTGGGACCATTTGGATCCTTTGAACGTGGATGATGACGCACCGTCAACGGCTCTGGAGACCCCAAAGCGAGTGCCACTTGGGGGCACCAATCAGCTCCGAGACACCGACCCAGATCATTCGGCGGCAGACGTGTGTCGAGCCCCAGGAGGCGGACCACCCCCAGGCTCGCCCACGGTGCCAGAAGCGCGGGTCCCTTCATTGGTCACCACCCCTGAGAAGCCCTCCTAGGTGGGGGACACGCCGTCTGAAGCAGCTCCGCAACGCTAAAGTGAAGTCCCCACGTGTTCCCGGCCTCCTCTCCTTCCCGTGTCCCAGGCCCAGCCATGTCCCAGCCCCGTGCGGCCCGGTTCTCACCAGCCCGCCGGCTAACCAGAGCAAACGTGCAGTGAGACCCAAAACAGAAAACCTCATCCAGGGTTTTGGAGACGTCAAGCATCCAGACGTTTAAATGCAATGCCGATTTGTACCTGGGCTACGCATGCAGGAGGTGAGGACGTGGAAGAAAGACCCGGCCGGTCTCCCCGGACATGCGTGTGTGAAGCATCCTCCCAAAGATCTCTAAGAAAAATGTAGTGAACAGAATGTTCCCTCCTCATTTCTTGGAAGCAACCTTGCCTCCAAATGAATTCCGTCTCTGACTGGAAATTTAAATTAAATTAAAATTAAATTAATTAATTAAAAATTAAATTAAAATTCCCTCGGGGGGGTCCATGGCATCCTGGTGAGACGGGTTCGCTCCGTTATGCTGTAGACCTCATGGTCCTTTTGTGTTAACAACTGACCCACGTCACTCCGTATTGTGCTGCTTGCACTTGGCTTGTGTGGTCTTTGGGTTTGCAGCCTCTGGCCTAGGCCACCTGCGTGGTGCACCTTGGCTAAGTGCATGGTCTTTTTTTTTTTTTTTAAAGATTTATTTATTTATGATAGACATAGAGAGAGAGAGTCAGAGACACAGGCGGAGGGAGAAGCAGGCTCCACGCAGGGAGCCGGACGTGGGATTCGATCCCGGGACTCCAGTATCACGCCCTGGGCCAAAGGCAGGCGCCAAACTGCTGCGCCACCCAGGGACCCCCTAAGCGCATGGTCTTTACCCACAGGCGGCCTGAGGCCAGCCCCGAAGGACATCCCGCAGACCACAGCTACCTCGGTGGGTAGACATGCTTCCTAGGCAGGTTTCAGTCCAGAGCAGCCCACTCCCATGCTCTCTCCCATCACGGGCACTGTTTCTGCTCGTTCTCCAATGACGGGACGTTGGCCCTTGGAAGCCAGCTCTCTGGCTACTCCACTGAGGGTTCATTTCATCCCTTTGGAAGTTTCCTGATTCCCATGAGCAACTGATTCCAGAGAAAGACAAATGCTTGGAGTTAGGTCTCCTCCCGGTCTCTTACCATGAGTGGAAATGATTTGCAAGCCACGGTCACCTTGGGTGTGGGAACTTGAGCCATACTGTAGCCCTCCCCCCAAAACGAGACTGTGCAGGGCAAGCCCCCGAAAGAGGGCTTCGTTCGGGATTGTCATAAGTAGGGCTTTTTTTTTTTAAGTTTTATTTATTTAGAGAGAGAGAGTCAGAGACACAGGCGGAGGGAGAAGCAGGCTCCACGCAGGGAGCCGGACGTGGGATTCGATCCCGGGACTCCAGTATCACGCCCTGGGCCAAAGGCAGGCGCCAAACTGCTGCGCCACCCAGGGACCCCCTAAGCGCATGGTCTTTACCCACAGGCGGCCTGAGGCCAGCCCCGAAGGACATCCCGCAGACCACAGCTACCTCGGTGGGTAGACATGCTTCCTAGGCAGGTTTCAGTCCAGAGCAGCCCACTCCCATGCTCTCTCCCATCACGGGCACTGTTTCTGCTCGTTCTCCAATGACGGGACGTTGGCCCTTGGAAGCCAGCTCTCTGGCTACTCCACTGAGGGTTCATTTCATCCCTTTGGAAGTTTCCTGATTCCCATGAGCAACTGATTCCAGAGAAAGACAAATGCTTGGAGTTAGGTCTCCTCCCGGTCTCTTACCATGAGTGGAAATGATTTGCAAGCCACGGTCACCTTGGGTGTGGGAACTTGAGCCATACTGTAGCCCTCCCCCCAAAACGAGACTGTGCAGGGCAAGCCCCCAAAGAGGGCTTCGTTCGGGATTGTCATAAGTAGGGCTTTTTTTTTTTTAAGATTTATTTATTTATTTATTATTTATTTATTTATTTATTTTTGAGAGACACAGAGAGAGAGAGAGAGAGGCAGAGACACAGCAGGAGGGAGACGCAGGCTCTATGCAGGGAGCCTGACGTGGGACTCGATCCTGGGACTCCAGGATCACGCCCTGGGCCAAAGGCAGGAGCTAAACCGCCGAGCCACCCAGGGTCCCCCAATAAGTAGGGCTTTAAAGAGGAATTTGACCTGGGCCACTTGCGCCTCTCCATGTATAAGACAGGGGTCATAGCACCTACCTTAGAGCGTCGCCGTGAGCTTCAGACGGTAACGTCCCTCACGCTCTCCGTGCTCCATGAACGGCATCTGCGTCCGCGGTGGTGGCTCTTGTTATCCTTAGAGCAGTCGAGGTGCTTTAATCGCAAGCAGTAGAAGTCGACTCCGGTTGTTGGTTGTTGGTTGTTGGCCTAAGCAAAAGCAAAAGGTGATGGGCAGGTCCTGGAGAGCTCCCCAAATCGAAGGCCCTCCCAGCCAAACAGGCATCGGAGAAGCAGGAACAGTAGCCACCCCAGGGACACAGGCCGTCCTATCAGCCCTAACCATCCCGTCCATATTACCTCAGGTCCCACGAGAGTCAAGGTCCCAAGGGAGAAACCCGTCAGGCGAGTCCCTTATCTAACGGGGTGAGAGTGGCAGGAGGCCTTGGCAATGCCAGCGAGCCGAACCCAGCAGAGCAGAGGTGACTTCCCAAAGGCAAGACAATAATTTTACTAAGAAAAGAGGGCGGGGGTAAGATCCACAAACCAACAAAGGTCGGACACAACCGATCCTTGACTTTGGCGGAAGTTCCTTGTCTTCCGGGGTAACCCGACGACACAGCGAGAGGCCGGGCCGTGGTCACCAGCCTCCGTTCCCCCAGAGGCGATCCTTGTTGCCCTCTTCCCTGGGGTCTTCCATCCCCGTAGCCGCAGAGCCGACCCCGCGGAGTTAGCAAGCTCGGCCCACCCCGCTCTCGCTCTCGGGGGCGGGGAATGTCACCATCGCTCAGGGACATCCCCGTTTGGCACAAAGTCTGCCGTAATCTAACACCTGCTTTGCTTCCCTGCTGTTATGAAGTTTTATCTTAAATATTTGAGGTGTGACTCTGCTCCCTCGTGCATATGCTGATGAAGAATTTCACACCTGCTGGGACCTCGGCTCCTCTGAAGGTGGGACCTGAGATGGCTCCTTTATGGAAAATGGTGAAATTCTTACTACAGCCTAATGAATCAAGTGCATATGCTGCAGCTGTCGCGGCTCCCCTCGCCCTCCCAGGGAGACTCATCCTGCAGGCGCTTGGGGGATGGTGAGGGCTGCCTCACGGCTTAATTTTAAGATGTTTTGAAAGAAGATACCTGCGGCCATAAAATGCTCAAACACGCCTCCCCCACTTCGTCCCTCATCCTCGTTATATTAATAAGCAAATGGTATTTGTCTCCTCGTGCCGCGCAGTGAAGGAAGGAGACGCTGCTTCGGTGAAGACAGCACCGCTGATGACAAGCAGGAAAGGATAAAGAAAAGCGTTAACCATCCAAACAGGATAATGCGAGAATTACGTTCTGATTTTCCAAACATGGTTTCCAGGGGGGCGGGGGGGAAGGGGGAGCCTCCTTCGTGCTTCCTGCCCCGAGCCCCTTTGTCCTGGGAAACGGCCCCTCGTGGGTGTGCTGTTTGGGGTCCCCATGTAGCTCGGTCCTCAAGGGAATCACGGCTGGCTCCTCCAGAAAGGTTACCCTGGGGGTCGGCCTCATGAGCAACGCACTCCTGGCACCCGGGATCCCAATCACCCCGTTATTTCTGGAGAAATTGTGAGATCAAACATGCTTCCACTATAGTCTCGGTGCCCACCGCAGTGATGTGCCCAGGCTGACGCCCAGTGGCGTCCGTGTTAGTCCCGAGAGGAACTGATCACACCTACTAATGGTTGAGCCTCAGCTGTGCCCCTGACTTACCAGTTGGTTTATTTTTTTTAATATTTATTTATTTATTCATGATAGACATAGAGAGGCAGAGACACAGGCAGAGGGAGAAGCAGGCTCCATGCAGGGAGCCCGACGTGGGACTCGATCCCGGGACTCCAGGATCATGCCCTGGGCCAAAGGCAGGCGCTAAACCGCTGAGCCACCCGGGGATCCCCTACCAGTTGGTTTAGAGAAAATCCTATTCTCTGTCCATCCAGCGGGGGAAGGTGGCTCAGCGTTGCATTATTTTTGCAAATTGCCTGGACCTCAGTTTCTCCAACCCTCAAAGAGGGCTGTAAGACAGGATGGCCTTGAAGGCCCATCCACCTGGAAAATGTAACGCTAACTAAAAGGTGTTTTTGTGCCCAAACTGGAAATCCTCGAGCTGAAAAGACTACGCAGGCCAGGAGACTCGTCCCCGGCCCTCCACGCGCTGCTGGTTGCAGGGCTTCCCCTGCGTTCCCGTGCCTGCGCCGCCACCAGCTCCCCCGCTGCTCCTCTGTGTCCCCATCACCCGCGACGGCAAAACCCAGCTCCAAAGTGCCGATTTTGAGGAACTTCTGGCCGCAGGCAAGGCCGTTAGGGGTGTTCATCCGAGCACCACCCCGTCGGCGCCTTGGTGGCGGGAAGGTGGCAAAGCCGCCGAGCTCAGGAGCAGCCTCCCAGCTCCCACTTCGGGATCCATTCGGCACCACCGGAGAGGCTCCGGGATTTGTTATTAAATATGATCATAAAGCCGTTTGACACAACACGCGGCTGTGTCGGGCACCAAGGCGGGCGGGCTCCCCCGCAGCCTCCGGCCGGGCGCCACAGGAAGCCCCCTGCATGCCCGACGCCCCTTGGGCGCGCTGCTTCTCTCTCCTCCTTCCGAGCTGTGGCCAGTGGCGTCGCTTGGCGTTAGCTACCGTGTCACACGGAGGAACGTGCCCGACGCCCTGGACAAGAGGTCCCAGGGGCCAGCCTCGGGCAGGCAGGGGGGCTCAGCGGATTTTCACTAGCTGCCAAGAGTGAGCCGTCGAGGCTGTGAAGCCTGGGGGGTGGGGAGGCGTCTCCAAGCACGCCCCCTCCTTCCTGGCAGGCCCGGGTCTAGACGCAGTGACTCCCGAGACAACGACGTCGTGGTCCCCGCCACCTACCTCCGAATCACCACAGCGGGAAGGAGTTTTCTTCATACTCATGTCCATGCTGACGCTTTGCGGAGTCGCCCCCCTTTGTTTGACTTGGATGCACCTGGAGCTGCCCCCACAAGATCGTCACAAGAGCCACCTGCAGTGTGGGGGCCACTTGGGCTGCGCCCTCTCCTTGTGGGCACGGCTCTCTCTCGCCCTCCCCTTCGAAGGAAAAGGGGTTGAATCGATGTTAAGAGAATCACCACCACTTCCTCTCCGGGGGATTCCCCACCCACTGTCTACGCGGCCAGTGTCTGCAGCTGGTCCCGAGGGCGCATCTGGAGGGGTAGCTTCTTCCCTCGCGTGGGCCCCGCATCCTCGGGATCCTGCAGGAGACTCAACCGCCCTCCTAGGTGTCCAGCCACAAACCTGCAACTGAGGAGTTAAGAGGAAAATCAGGCATCGGCCCCCGGTCACAAGCGGCGTCTCCTCTCACCCCCGCCTCCCCCGGAGCTTCTCTGCACCTGAACTCCCCACCTTCCCGGGCCCTGCACCCTCTGTCCCAGACCGGAGGTCCCCCCTGTAAGCTGTGGCCTACACCGCTGCCGTTTTCCACCGCGCCGGGCACACAGAGGAAAGGATGCCCTTCCCGTCTGGGCTGCATTCTGCCTCGTTTTAGTTGGCTCCCCTTGGGTTCTTCCTAAATACCTAAGACAGATGAATTGCATCTTATACCGCAAGGACAATCTGCAAAAGCCCCTCAGCGGGTCAACGTAAGCAATTTCTTTTTTTTTTTAATAATAATAAATTTATTTTTTATTGGTGTTCAATTTGCCAACATACAGAATAACCCCCAGGGCTCATCCCGTCAAGTGCCCCCCTCAGCGCCCGTCACCCATTCACCCCCACCCCCCGCCCACCTCCCCTTCCACCACCCCTAGTTCGTTCCCCAGAGTCAGGAGTCTTCATGTTCTGTCTCCCTTTCTGATATTTCCCACACATTTCTTCTCCCTTCCCTTCTATTCCCTATTTCTACGCCCATTGGGTCTGCCCACGTTTGCGCACATCTTGCAGGCAGAGAAGCTGACTGCCGCTGTCCTCGATGATCTTAAGAGTGTACGGTGAATAACCTCGGAAGACAAAACGGATATCTGCCCCTGGAGCAAGGATTCGGTTTGTTTGCAGCGCCTGGGGGGGCTCGGTCAGTAAAGTGTCTGCCTTTGGCTCAGGTCATGATCTCGGGGTCCTGGGCTCCAGCCCCACACCAGGCTCCCTGCTCAGCAGGGAATCTGCTTCTTCCTCTCCCTCTCCCTCTGTGAGCTCTCGTGTGTGTGTGTGTCTCTCTTAAATAAATAAATACATCTTTTTTTAAGATTTTATTTATTTATTCATGAGAGACCCAGAGAGAAAGGCAGAGACACAGGCAGAGGGAGAAGCAGGCTCCATGCAGGGAGCCAGAGGAGGGACTCAATCCCGGGACCCCAGAGTCACAGCCTGGGCCGAAGGCAGGTGCTAAACTGCTGAGCCACCCAGGGATCCCATAAATAAATAATTTTTTTTTTAAAGATTAGGTTTGCTTACTGCCCATTATGGAAGATTCAAGTTCTCTAAGCTCAAGATTCTTCTCCCACGGCACTCTCCGAGTGTGCACAAGTCACCTGGTGCTCTCCATACCGCCCTGTGGGAGCTGGAGTTCAGGAACATGCTGCAAAAAATATTGATGCTTTGGCTACCTCTGTGGCTGTGAGCAATAAAGCTATTTGTCTCTGACCCAGGAACCCTGCATGTCCTCTTCCAATATTCATGAGACCGTGGTGGGCAAGCCTGTCAGCTTGCAGGTAGGGCAATCACAGCTCTTGGGAATTGTCCCTGCAAACACAATCCTCGGTGGATTGTCCAAAAAAACTACATTTGTGCTCTTAACAATCTTTGGTTTCTGAATCTATCATGATTGACAAATTGTCCGACCATCTCAACCTACCAGGTCCTGCCTCCAGGGTGATGAGGGAAGGGAAGTCCCTACAGAGGAGCCTTACCAGATTCTATGTTGAAGTGAATCTTCATTCAGTCCTTCAAAAAGGCTCCTTTTTCTTTTTAAAGTGTTTCTTTTATTTTTTTTTTAAGATTTTATTTATTCATTCATGATAGAGAGAGAGAGAGAGGCAGAGACACAGGCAGAGGGAGGAGCAGGCTCCGTGCAGGGAGCCCGACGTGGGACTCAATCCAGGGTCTCCAGGATCACGCCCCGGGCCCAAGGCAGGTGCCAAACCGCTGAGCCACCCAGGGATCCCCCCAAAAGGCTCCTAAAGCAGGGCACACTGGTCCCGAGCAGAGTGTGTTCTATGCACATTTTCATCTGCTTCGTCTGTAAAAAATCACCCTTTCCAGAGCTCCACGGACCAAGCGGCAGGAGGCGCCGAGGGTCAGGGTGTAGGGCTCCAAAGAGTCTCTGAGGAATGGGATTGCAACCCGTCCCCTGCCGGACCCTTGCAAATAGCCTGCGGGACTGTGACCTCGCCCCGGGAGCGACCGTTACTCACTTCCCCTTGAGTCTGTCGGTTGGCACCCCCGCCCCCGACAACACCGCCAGGCCATGCCCTCGGAAATGCTCGAGGTTCCTGCCTTGAAGCCATTTCCAGAAGGTCCTTCTGAGGAACAGAGCCGACAGCCCCTTTGCCTTAGTCTGTTCCAGCTGCCATCAAAAAAAATAATAATAAATAATAAAATAAAATAAAATAAATAAAATAGTAAAATAAAATAAAATAACCAACACTGGGGTGGGGGATAGCTTATAAACCCCAGAAACTTATTTCCCAGAGTTCCGGAGGCTGGGAAGTCCAAGATCAAGGCACCAGCAGATTTGGCGTCTGGAGAAGACCCACTCCCCTTTTCAGAGTGTGTCTCCACAAGATGGAAGGGGCAAGGGAGCGCTGTGGGGTTTTCTTGACAAGGGCACTAATCCCATTCCTGACGGCTCAGCCCCCACGAGCCAACCCCTCCCCAAGCCCTCCGTCTAACGCCGTTACACCGAACACTGAGATCCGACGTCTGAACTCCGGGCGGACACAGGCGTTCAGCCGTCCACAGCTACCCCCCCAGCAGGCGTGATCCGCTCCCCGAGCCGTCAGCTCTTGGGCCGGGGCTCTTCCCGGGGACCCCTCTGGCGACAGCTCTTCTGCCGTCCAACTGCAGGAGCTGAACGCGGGATGGCGAGGCCTCAGCTGCGGGAACGCTTTTGGGGAAAAGCAATTCTTCACCTGCAAGAGGCAGGCCAGCTGCAGCACCAAGATGACATGGGAAAACCCCAAATTTTACCGGGTTCAAAGGGTCCCTGTGCCTGCTGTTCCCGTCCTGAAGAGGTGACGGGGGCAATACGTCCTCGAGGCACTGACGCTCGTCGTCCCAGGTGGGGAATGGCTCTCCCAGGCCCTTACACACCCACTTCCAGACGCATCTGGAGCACGTGATCGGGCTGGTGACGCTGGGCTGAGTCGGGCAGCGAGGCGGGGACGTCAAAGCCAAGAGCAAGAATAGAACAAGAGGCCGTTGGGACAGAGAATAACTCTTAGGAGGGAGGCTGCTTGGAGGATGGGACACTTGAGCTGATCTTGAAACAGAAGGGAGAGCCCTTGCCGCGTGGCGCGGTCCATCCCGAGGACGGTGGGAGCCAAGCTTCCACCTGCGGAAGCCACGTCCTACTCCGGCCCAGGGACTCCCCCCGGGGCCCACGCGCTCCCCCCGGCAGCCGGCCCAGCATCCGCTGACCGTCAGACCCCGGGACAGGCACCGAGGGCCTCGTACACTGTCCGGTGCCGAGGCCCCTGCTGCCGCGGAGAATACGCACAAACACGCAGAAAACCAGTAGGAATTTGGGGTTGGGGTGGAGTGGGCAGGAAGTGACGAAGTGGAGAGTTGGTGGTCAGGGGGGCCTTGCCGAGAGGAGACACTGGAGTGTGGGTCTGTCTGCTCTGGGGGAACTGAGGAAGAACGAACCTGGGCCAAAGCAGAGCTGCAAGTGCAGCCATAGCCCCAAGTTGGGCAGGTCTGGAAAATGGGAAAAAGACACACACACACTCATGTAGACACGTGCATTCACCCCCCCCGGGGGGGGTGGCTGGACAGAGGAGGGGCGGTCAGGGACGATGTCCGGGTGACGGGCAGCACCAGGAGACCACGCGGAGACACGGAGACACTGTGCCCAGCGAGCAGCCTCGGGGTCAGGTGGCCTCGGGTGCACACGGGGTCTCGCCCACCGGGGACTCTTCCTGGAGCTGCAGCGGCTAAGCCAGCGACTCCCCGGCCCGGAATCAGAAACCGGGGAGTCGACGGCGCTCTGCCCCCTGCCCCCCATGCAGAAGCGTTTGACAGGCTCTTCCCTCCTCCTGGGCCGAGACCGCCCGGCCTGCCCCAGCTGCACCCCCACCCCAGCCACGGGGCGCTGACGGTGAAGGGAAGCTCCCGCCCCACCCCCGCGTCTGCAGGTGTCTAAGTGGCCCCAAAGGGGCCGGAATCACGAGGGGAAGCCCAAGTGGCCCTTGGCACAGCTTTGCTATGCCCCCCGGTGGGCATCTCGGGGGCTGGCGCTGTCCTGGTCCTCGGCAATTCTAGTCTCATCCCTTTCCTCTGCAAACGGGGCCGGGGGCTGGGTAGCAACTCTATCTGGGGTGACTAGGACCTCCCTGAGTAAACCACTTTCCCCGTCTTGATGGGTCCATGAGAGGCTGAGCCCTGAGCAGACTCTATGAATTCGGACGGACGCGCCTGCCGCACCCCGAGTTCAATTAACCAGTGGGGCCGAACGGTGGCAGTGGCCCTGCCCTCGGGGCCGGGCAGAGGGGCCGCGGCTGGCAGAGGCTTCTAGGCCCTTCTGCGTGCGGGACTCGAGCCAGCATCGCTCTCACCAAGGAGGCGGCGCGTGGAGCCAATGGAGAAGACACAGGGCCCGGCCTCCTCCGGGTCCGCTCTGTCCCAGCCTCCCCCTGCAGCAAGCCCGGCCCAGGGCGGCCACGGACCCCGGAGCCACACCTCCCCGCCTGCACGCCGTGGCCCCTCCACCCCCGGGCCTTTCCCGCGCAGCCTTGCCCTTGGCTTCAGGGATTCCTGGGCCTCTTAGGAAGAGGCCTCGGGGGACACGGGAAGGGCCTGGGGTACAGGAAGGGAGGTCGTGGGCCCTAAGAGGCTATCGGAAGGGGGGGCCACTGGCTTTAGATGCTTTACTCAGGATGGAATATTTTGAGATTTTGGCAACATGAAACAAACTTCAGAAAAATTCACACGGGGCACCCAGGGGCTCCGCGGTTTAGCGCCGCCTTCGGCCCAGGGCATGACCCCAGGGGTCGCAGGATCGAGTCCCGCGTCGGGCTCCCTGCATGGAGCCTGCTTCTCCCTCTGCCTGTGTCTCTGCCTCTCTGTGTGTGTGTCTCATGGATAAATAAATACACGCTGAAAGAAAGAAAAAGGAAGGAAGGAGGAAGGAGGGAGGAGGGAGGAGGAAGGAGGGAGGAAGGAGGGAGGAAGGAGGGAGGAGGGAGGAAGGAGATCTTTAGGGAAGTGCTCGGGGGAATACGAGGTCGCCCGGGGCGGGCCCTAGTCCCGTAGAACCAGTGTCCTCATCAAAGGGGACAGAGGCCCCCAGGCTGAGGCGTGGGAGACGACGGCGCAACACGTGCCCACGGGCCAAGGAGCGCCAAGGGTTGGCAGCAAACCCCAGAGCGCGGACGGGCCCTGGGGGCTTCCTCTAGGAGCATCAGCGAGCCTGAGCTGCCGACCCCTCTGTTCCAGACCCTCGGGCCTCCAGCACTGTGACAAAATAAAATCCTGCTGTGCAAAGCCCCACGGAGGCTGGTGCTAGGCCACTGTGGCCTGCGGGGACACGGCGGGCGCCTCCGGAAGCCCACTTGGGCAAGGGGTCCCCGCACAGCCCGGAGGATGGGGGTCCAGGACGCTCGGGTGGAGGAGCGGGGGCCTGAGGCAGGGTGGGGAGGCGGCCGGTGCACGGTGGTGTCCACACAGGGGCCACGCGGAAGCCAGGCCACAATCGCCCCAAGCAAGGCGAGGGCGCCGGGTGCTCACAGCGCAGCCCCCAGGGGCTCAGGGCAGGGAGCCGTTGAGTCTCGGGCACTCGGCACAGCGGCCGCACAAGCTCCAGAGACCAGAGGGAGCCCTGGGCAGCAAGGCCCTGCACTGGTGGGGCAGGGACCTGGGGCGGGCAGGGGCGGGAGGGGATGGGCAGGGACCAGGGACAGGCAGAGGAGGGGCGTGAAGGGCCTGAAGACTGTAGGAAGGTCGTGGTCGTGACCCCGGGAGCCGTGAGGGAGCCAGGGGCAGGGCGGGACGGGGGCTCCCCGACATTCAGGGGGAGCAGGTTGGGGGCACCCGCTCCCCCTGCCCCTCCCCCCCGTCCAGCCTCAGCCCAAGCCTCAGACTCCAGGAGAAGCGTGAGCAGGTGGCTGTCCCGAGGCCCCCACCGGCCACTCTGTCCAAAGCAAACATGGCTTGGAAGCCACAGGGTTCGCGAGCGCCACTGGGCTATCCGGCCTGGGGCTCCGCTGGCCACCTTGTGGCTTGTGCCTCCACCTGGGCCCCAGAGAAGGTTCACAGGGCAGATTGGGGACGAGATGAGACACTCGGGGGAGGCGCCCTTGACAGCAACGGCCCCTCACACACCACTGACCCTGCCCCACAGTGGAAGACCCCCCTCGAGGCCCACCTGCGTCAGGGAGATGTTGCTTTGGCCGCTGCTGACCTTCCAGGAGACGGGGGAGGGGGGTGTCCCAGCTCCTCCATCTCCCCCCCAGGGAGCCTGTCACCCCTGTCCCCCCATCCTCCCCCCATCCCCCTTGTCCCCTTGTCCTCCCCCTGTCTCCCCCCGTCTCCCCCCCTACAGCCTGTGGATGGGGGGGGGCAGCACCGCAATGCTCAGAGGCAGGTGCAGACCCCGCATCCCAGGAACGCGCCAGAACTGTGCTCGGCGGCCCCACCTGGCCTGCTCCGCCCGCAGAGCGGCTCCTGGACGCTGAGCAAGCTCCCCAAGGCCGGCTCAGCCCCTCCCAGTGGCCGGTGTGGCCTTGACCAGGCCCCAACGCGAGCCGAGCAGGTCCTGGGCCGCGACCCTGTGGCCCCGAACTCAGCACCCCGTAGGCCTCTCCCTCTCCGGGAAGCTCTGGCGGCCGCATAGACCTGCTGGGCACCGCCGGGGCCTCGGGCTGGGCCACAGCAAGGTCCAGGAGCCTTCGAGGCCGCGCGGGGACAGGGGGCGGCTGGGGCTGCTGGTCGTCCTCTCCTTGCTGGCCTGGCCCAGGAGCCCCGCAGAGCCCAGGTGGTCCCCACGGGTGCCACCACCCTCCCGCGGCCATGTCCTGACCCCTGGCCCCCGACCTAGGCCTTTGCATGGCCTACGACTGTGAAACTGGGTCCCCTGCCCGTGGGGAGCACACACGTGCCCAGGGCCCAGGACCCCCCAGACGGGAAGGACCGCAACAGCCCACCGCCCGCGGCCCTCAGGAGGCCCCAGGACCTTGTTTCGGCTGCTGCTGTTCCCGGCCACCTCCGAGGAGGGCGACAGGGGCCGTGTCCCGCCTGCCTCCCGAGCAGACACAGGGAGCTCAAGGGTCAAGTCTCAAACACCCTCTGCTTGCTCAGGCTGGTGATCCTTTGGGCCGCGGAACTCTCTGGAAAACAGGTTCATCTCTTCTCTGATTACGGGCAGACCCAGGCAGCATCAGCCCCACCCACAGTCCGCTTGGCTGGCCCAAGTGTGAGTATCCTGATCCCAAAGGGCTTCCAGGGGACAGTTGTACCCCTCGACGTTCCTCCCTGGGCCGTATGGGGAAACTGAGGCTCAGGGAGGCACAGTACACTTACTGTGGCCTGACTCCTTGATCACGGCGCTGTCTGCACCACCCCAGACCTCCAGGCGTAGTATTTCGTTCTTTGTTAAACAATCCCAAGGCCCTGCCTGCCAAGGCCTTCCCACGGGCTCAGACAAGCTGGCGGGGATGCCCCCTTCTTAACACAAAGCCTTTGTCATGGCCACCCCTTGTCCCTTGCTTCCCTCTGGAGGCCCGGATGTGCTCCTCAGGCTTCCGTGACACGCGGCAGCTCCGGGGTGCGGGGCTGGGCCGGTCAAACACGAGGTCCGGGCCCTGGTCTCTGTGGCTCAGATTTGGTGGGACTGCAATGGAGCTGGGGACCCGCATGTCCCCGAGGGAGCGGGTTCCCTGCCCCCGGGGGGACTCTGGGCAGCTGGCTGGCCTGCCGGGCGTCCAGAAACCCTAATTCCTCCTGGCGGGGGCTGACTGGCGCTCCGTGAGGAAGAAGCAAGTTCTTCGGAAGGTGCTGGGAGCTCGAGCAGCACCGCCGCCCCTGGACGTGGCATCGTGACGGCCCCGGCCCCTCGGTGGCTCGGAGGCCTGGCGTGTTCTGGGCCAGGAGCCTCGGCCTGCAGCCCTGCGGGGGGTGAGGCCTGGCGGGCTCCTGAGCCAGCGCCTGTGGGGGCCGCGGGGCCGCACGCAGCCGGCCGGGAGGAGGAGGACGGGGCTCTGCAGGCCGGGCGGGGGACAGGCCACGGGGCGGCCCCGGGGCTTAGAAAATAACGGGTGAGGCACCAGCATTTTCCATTCAGGCAGCTGCATCCAAAGTCCAGTCTGGGATCTCGGGAAGCCGCGACAGCCCCGGGGATGCGGGGGGTGAGAGTCTGTCTGCGGTCAAGCGTGAAGGCGATGTATTCGGGTGAAGGCGACCAGACTGTCCCCTGCACACTCCAGCCTGTGCCTGACGTCGGTGGCACCTGCAGAAGGGCCGTTTCACAAGCGCTCTGCTAGCGGGTTGAGGTAGAGAGACACACGGCTTTAGTAAAGGGGGGGGGGTGTCCCTCGCCCCACCCCGAAGGGCATGGCACCCCTTGTGGAGGCCTGTTCAGGCTCCTCGAACACCTGTCCTCTGTCCTTGAGCAAACGACCTCCCAGGGTTGGCCCAACAAGCAGATGGCAAGGGCCTCCGCTCTCCTCTACCCGACTCTGAAATCCCCCTGGCCCCCTCGGCACCTCCTACCGAGGGCGAAGGACTCCTTTCCCATGTGGGGCCGACCCCGAAGCATTGTTCTAGAATCGGGGAACCTCTCCCCTCCTCAGGGACTCCCCCTTGTGCCAGCTCTGTCCTGTCATCCCTGGAGCATGAAGAATTCTCTTCCAGATTTTCCTTAAAAAGAAGCAAGAGGACTCCTTCCAGCCACCATATCCTCCGATCAGTACCCTGAAAACTCTCCTTTCTGGCCATGTTGACTTCAAAACAATTTATCGTAATATTTCGAAGAGAGGGAAATGTCTGTGTAGCTACTACCCAGACTGAACAAATCCTAAATCCGTACATGGTTGTTTCCAATATATTTGTGTTTCCAAAGTGGAAACTTGAACTGCCCCCTCCTGGCTCTGGCCTCCGCTGGGGGGTGGCCACAACCTCGAGGGGCTGTGTGCAGGGCCTGGGCCTACTGGGCAGGCCCTCAGGCTGTCGTGGAACGGCACACGGGGCTCATTCTGTAACTCGCTTCCAAGTAAACCCTGTTTTTGAGATGTAGGCACGTTGACTCCACGCTCTCCTCATTTCGACCCTGTTCATGGCCTGCATGACGTCTTTTTTTTTTAAGACCTCCTGACATGTTCCAGTTGTCGTCGTGCGCCGTCAGGATCTGTGAAACTCACCGACGTATTTACCCCGTCCCGTCCCCAGGACTTTTCCCTTCATATCATAGTTTTCCGTTAGTGATCGCAGTTCCGCCTGAAGTGCACTCTTGGGACTCTTCTTTAATTAGAGTTATCTGCAGGAAAACGTGCTCAATTTTCACTTGAAAATAGCTGTACTTTAATTCTAAAAAGGTAGTTTTGCTGGGTATATAATTCCAGGTATATACTTCCAAGTCTTTCTCTCAGCACAGTGAAGAGACGATCCCATGGTCCCTTGGATTCCATATTTCAGGGTAGACGTCTGCTACCGGTCCCACCACCATTCCTTTGGAAGTTATGCCCCTTCTCTCATCCTGCTCTATTTAAAATCCTATCTTTGCCTTTGGTGTTTCTTTACAAAATACAGGACCTTTTTTTCCCCCTTAATTCTGCTTTTATAGGAATTCACAAAGCTGTGAGTTGGCTTCTTTTATATCTTCTGGAAAATTCTCAATAACGCCTACTCAGATATTGCTTCTGTCCCATTCTTGCTCTCTCTCTCTTCTCTAAATTTCTAATTTGATATGATCTCTTAACTTCCTTAACCCTGTTAGATTTTTTTATTCCTTTGATTCCGTGTTTTATTCTGGATAATTTTTTCAGATCTACCTGAAGTTCACTAATTCTCTTTTTTATCTGTGCCTAATCTCCTGCTAAACTCATTCGTTGTACTTCTCTCTCTCTCTCTCTCTCTCTCTCTCTCTTTTAAGATTTTATTTGTTTATTCATGACAGACACGGGGGTGGGGCAGAGACACACACAGGCAGAGGGAGAAGCAGCCTCCATGTGGGGAGCCCGATGCGGGACTCGATCCCAGGACCCCGGGGTCACACCCTGAGACAAAGGCAGACGGTCAACCACAGAGCACCCAGGCGTCCCTCATCATATTTTTCTATACCAATCATTGGATTTTGACATCTAGAATTCTTTTATTAATATAATCCATCCTGTTTTACAGCCCGTTACTCTTTGTTTGCATTTAGTCTTTTCTCTTCTTGAACCACAGTGAATATACTGATTTTATGTTTTTTTCTATGTGTTTTTGTGTGTTTTCTAGCTCCACTATCTGAAATCTTTTCAAGTCAAATGCTTACATTTCTGCTGGTTTTTATTTATTATGCCTTGTTTCCTCATATGTGTATATAGGGTTTTTTTTTTGTTTTTTGTTTTTTGTTTTTTTTTTTTGTAGGCTGTATTTCTAGAACTTTATCTGTTGGAATTTTTTGAGACCTGAATTAAAAGTGAGATCCCCGGGGAGGATTTGAACTTGCTCCTGCCACATGCCTAGGGGAACCTACCAGTCAGAATCAATCTAAACTAAATTCTTGGCTAAATGTTTTTTTGGCCTATTTGGGTGGTTTGATTTTTGGACTGCAAACCCACATTAGGGTTGACGTGTTGTTATGCATTTTAAGAGTTCTTTTTTTTCTTTATTCTCTTTAGCTACTCACCTCAAACGTTTGAGATGGGCAGTTTTCATTGCACCTGGTGAGGTGGTTGGTGATGGGATGGGTGGTTTATTTCTGGTTTACACTTACATGGACAGTGTGGCCATTCGGGATATCAGCTTTAAGTGGGGGCAGAGGAGGGGTGAGGGAAAGCATTCCTATAGACTCTCTACTTTGCACAGGCCCTGGACTAACCGTGTAGAGCCACAAAATCCAAGACTCAAGGTCATCCAATTCGGCAAATGCACTTTAGGTGGAAGCTGGCTTATATGTCCTGTTTACTCATGGGTACCTGATTATATTTAGTTTTTGACCTTTGACTATTCCCAACCAACGTGCCAATTCAACGATTTTCTTTCCAGTGTTATATATCTAGTGCTCCAGCGGGAGGGTTTGACGGGGTCTCCAGCCTGTCATTCCGCTGGAATTGCAGCTCTAACCCATTCCTTACACAAGAATGGTATTTCTAAGGTTCATAGGCACTCAAGTCCCTCTCCTGTTTGAAACCTGTCAAATGGGCTGTCAAATGGGCTCCACATCACCCTAGGAATAAACCCACAGCCCTAGCATGGTTTATAAGCCCCTCCATCCTGCCTCTGCAATGTCTCCAGACTTCTTTTTTAGCAGTCATCCCCAAGCACCTTCTTGTCACTAAAGCAGAATTACACTTACAGTCATCAGAAAACCCCGTGTCCTTTCCCTAAGTTTTTTTAAAGATTTTATTTATTTATTTGAGAAAGAGAGGCAGGGGGAGAGCACAGAGGGAGAGGGAGCGAGAAAAGCAGACTCCCTGCTGAGCAGAGAGCACAATGCAGGGCTCCTTCCCAGGACTGAGATCATGACCCAAGCCAAAATCAGACTCAACCCAATGAGCCACCCAGGCAATGCCCTCTCAAGGTTTTTAATGCCTTGCCACTCATTCTTTTTTCTTTCTTGCCTTTTTTTCTTCCAGGTCTCACCTTTTCTTATCTAACTCTTATTTGCCCTCAGGTTTTAGTCTAAATGTTACTTTTCCTAGAGAGGAGTCTGGACACAGGGTCCTGCCTCCTTATTCCTACTTTATCTATCATCATGTATTTGCATGTTTGAAGGTCTGTGTTTCCTAAGGTTCAAGATTTGCACCTTGCATCTCTCATGCTAGAACCCTCCAGGGCAGTGCCCAAAATACAGTTGCAATGCTGATTCTTTGCAATGAGCTGTTTTTAGAAGACTGCTCTGGAGCTCCAGTTACCACCTTTGTGGTTCCTGTCAGGAAATGGTGGCAGATGGAGCAGATATGGCTGTGGACCCTCCTTGCTATACAAGTGGAGTCTGAGTGCCAGGTGGACAGTTTTCCAGGGGCCTCAGTGGCCACGCTGAATAGACACAGCACCTCTGTGGGTATAGTGGATCCAGTCAAGGGAGCCTGGAGTAGAAGGCGAAGCAAATGGCAGATTGCTGGACTGCTGAATGCTCTCATTTGTGAGCAAGGATGAGCCACTCCCAGAATCTCCAGAAATCCTGAGAGATTTTTTGAAGAAGATTAGAGTGCTGAGGTAGCAGCAAAGCCAAATGTGTGTAATGAAGCATGTTGTTCCATTATATCTGCCAGCAAGTGAGGCCTAAGGAAACCCACTTTATACCCAGAGAGACTGCCTCTCAATGAACTTACTAACTAGTGGGAAAAAGAGCAAGTTAACAAAGCATTAATTTCGCAAGATGAGAATGCTATAAAACTAAACTGCCTGCATTAACAGAAGGAAAGGGAACTCCACCTACTAAGCAGAAAGGACCTAACATAATTGTTATTTCTCTTGCTGTCCCCACCCACAAAAAACCCAAAGTGGGAGAGGAAGTCAGCATGGTGGATGGATGGTTTCCCATACGTTTACCTTCATGATGTATGCTTGCTTTAACATTCAGATTATTTTATTTTCTAATCTTCAACTGGGCCATGTTTCTTCTCAGCTAGAGAAATATATGACTGCAGCTTTGAAGAAGACAATGGGAGTCGTAAGAGCAGTCTAGGAATCATGAGGCCAATCAAAGGGCTTTATGTGTCAACCAGGCTTCTAGACTCTTCTTGAAGGCAAAGCAAACTTCTCCTATAATTAAGTTCCCTAGAGTTTTTGTCAAGTTCTAAAAGTCAGTGATCTCTGATAGAGCCCCCAGACTCAATATTTGAGGTCCAAGAAGAAAATGATTAAGCCAGGCTAAGGATAGGTAGATGGTCTGTGCCTTATCTAAAAAGGGGGTAGAGCTTCCCACTCTATGGGATTCTGACCCAGTTTTATCAGATCTCTGGTTTTCTAAGAACCCCAAAGTCTAATTTTTTAAACATTGACTCAAAGTCTTTAACTCTTTGAAGACAGACGGAGCATTCTGCATTTATCAGATTGTGACTTCTTGTCAATATACCAAGACTTGAATACCTTGAGTCAACTGAGCTGGGACCTCCACTTATTGCTCTTTGAAGAAGAATCTTTTCATTGCTAAAAGTCTTCTTTCTTCTCACCAGTATCCTGGTCATTTTCTGAAGTCAGTAGGTATGAACTGTATCTATTGAATTGTCCCAAACTGGGTGCAGTGGATCACAGCACACCCCTTGCTATAGAGTCTCTTAGGAGAGGCACAGAGAAGTCACAGACTACAACAAAATGGATAAGGGAACCAGCTGTTTCCAAGAATAGAACCACCATATCCCAATGGGCCTGCAGAAATTCCAGAGAAAGTACGAATAGAGACAAGATAAGGCCATCTGCTAATCATGATGCTGCATTCATTCCAACCAGGTACATGCCCTTGAACTGCAGGTGCTGAGCATGGCATCTGTTTACAAATTAGGCAATTGGAGATGGCTAAAAGTATTCATCTCTTTTACTACTTCCTTCAGTATGTATAATATTAGCAAAATGTCTCAATGGCTGGTAAATCATCTTTAATTCCTTTGGAACTCATCGTAGTAATATTAACCATGATGGATTCTTGTGGTATTTAAAGAACTAGATTGTCAATTAGCTTTTATGAGATACATCACAGTCATCAGCCTTGTATCAGGCCTCCTTTTCAAAGAAGCCAGTTATTAAAATGTACAATAATTTGCTTTTATTATAATCTATCTAAAAGCCAAAGCTAGTCTCCAAAATAATTTAAAGTTTTAAGTTGCAATCTAAGAGACCTTTTCTTCAAAATGACTGCATAATATAGTGTCACCGTTCTTGCTTAATTATTTTGCAGGGTGTGAATTTTAGTTAATCGTTTCTTGCAAGGACCAAATAACATAGGTGCTTCCTAACAGCCTCTCTGGGAATAACCACTGTCCTTTTAGAAGCTAATTAATCAAGCCATGCTCGTAAAAACTTAAGTAACTACCCACCAGGGTGGGAGTCCCCTGAGGGCTCCCCTCTCCTGGAAATCATTTGTCCATAGTGTTGACCTTGGCAGAGAGAAAGGGCAGCGAGTCAACTCTGACTTGGCATAGCACCCACCAGGGACCCTCCCTGCCATCCAGCATGGTCATCTACTCAAGATATCCTGGAGTTTTAAAGCCTCATCCTCACTGCAGGTGCCCTTCAGAACTCACCCCATGCTACGTACAGCATGAGGCAGAAATAGACGGGCTCTGGTGGGTACATAGGAAGATGAGGAAAAGCCCAGTTCCCTGTTCCAAATTCAGTGAATAGCTATGCTTATTTAGTCAGCATTTACCAAGGACTTGGAGAAAATCAAATTGAGGAAACACCTCCCCTTGCCCATCACGAGCCTCAGGGCCCATGGTATAGGCAGGTACCTCCACACCAACAGCAAGATGAGGCAGCCTTTGCAACCCTTCCCTGGGAAGCTCATGAAAGTTCCAGTGCCACCATCAAATTTACCTCATTGAACTGCAGTTCATGGAGTCTCATCCTCCTCCCCCAGTAGCCTGTAAATCCCCTCAAGGCAGGGGCCATTAGTCTGTGTCTGTAGCACCTTACACGATGCCAGATTCATATTTGTTTAATGAACAAATTAATGTAACAAGTAACATTTAATGAGCATATATTATAAGCAAGTCCTACGTGGGATGCTTTATAAATATCTCATATAATTCCTCCAAAACTCCTATAGGGAAATCTCAAGGAAAGTACTATACTTCCTATTTTACTGTTAAAAAAAAAAAAAAGAGCAAGATTTGGAAAAAAACCAGAGTAATTTGCCCAAAGTCCACAACTGTGAGGTGGCTGAGTTGGCGTGAGCTCCTTGGTTATATTTTTACCATTATGCATTACTATTTCAATAAAAATTGCAGCAAGTTTTGAAAAGTTACATACACATGCACCAAAGAGAGTGATCCATTTCAAACTAAGGCAGGAGGGAGATTGCAAACTGTGCCATAAGATTCTGGAAGATTTCCTGGGGGTGATGACCCCTGAGCTGGTCCTTCAAGTATGGGAGGGCTTTACTCAGCATTCCCACCTGGAGAAGGGTCATGCAGAAGGCAGGGAAGGAGAAGCCCAGTATTGGTGTAAGGGTATGAGCATGAGGACTGGATAGACGGCTGCACCTCAGAGACAAATCCTAGAACCACTGTGGTGGGTTAGATAGAGAGCTCCAAGAAGCAGCCCAACTGCAACTAATACAACTCACTCACCAGCCTACTGACATTCACTCAAAGGTAGCACCAGCTGAATCAGTGAACAAAATGATCCTCTTCCTCAGTGTTCCCCTATGTGCATGTACACACACACACACACACACACACACACACACACACATCATAACAGCTACAGGGAGGGGGAAAACTCAACGGTCAACAGCCTCTGTCTAGGGGAGATAACATTTCAGGCCTGATTTAAAACTGCCCATGTGTCAACAATTCTTGTAGATGGGCATCTCACAATGAATGTCCTAGGCTTGGCTTTATCAAGCCTCCTCCAGCCACAGCTCAGAATTATGCATCAATGTTGAGGGGAGGAGGAGTGGGCAGGGAAGGAATTATCAGGAAAGGTGTGTAAATGGGATAGGTCCAGTGACCAGAGCATCTGCACATTATTTATCAGTCAGTTTGTTTACATAGCCACAATCCATTCTCTTGGATGCACAGGGTATGGAGTCTGCTAGAGGGTTGAATTTGAAGTATATTACATGGGCCAAACACAAATAAGTAACTCAGTTACGAGGGGGAGCCCCCTCTGACCCATCATTTTGCCAAAATGAACTCCTCATGGTTGAGTGGCACTCCCTACCTTTCCTAAGATTAGTATGAGCTGGCTTTGGAATATTTATTGAGGAGACCTTTCACTATAAAGCAGCCAAGTACCAGTTACCTGAAATATATGCAAGTTTTTAAAGTCTACATTCAAGGTTTAAAACCTTTTTGCTTATGAAAAATGTCCTACCTGGCCTCTCCCTGTCTCATTTGGGAGATTAAATGGTAGCTATATAGTAGAACTGCAATTCACTTGGCTCTGAGGAAGCCATTATCATTGAAATTCAAGACCCTTGATCTAAGGTGTCTTGGAGAACTATTGTATGCTATATACTATACATTAGAGTGCAGAGTACAATGCAAAATTAGTCTTCGTAAAGAGTTACAGGAGAAAGCCTTGTATGAAACAAAATATGGTTGTCATAACAACTGATCTGCATGGGTTGTATTTCACCCAGGAAGTCTGAAGTGTGGGTCACACCAATCATGGGAACAACTGGAGACAGTCAAGACTACAGCAGGTAGGGTATTTTCTTGCGCTACACAGAAGGTGATTTCTCCTCTTGAGTGAACAATGCAGAAATGTAACTAAAGCAGAGATAGACTCAGTCTGGGAATCCTTTGTAAGGAAAGTAAAAGCCAAAGAAATATCCCAGCAAGGAAAGGATCAGTTTGGGAAGTGCCCAAGAGAGACAGGATTTGCAAAAGCAGAGAGCAGAATTTTCAAGGTCATTTCACATCGAACAGTGGCAGGAAAGTTTCTAAACAGAACAGAAGAAAAAAAGAGAAAGCAGAGGGGAAAAAAAGAAGAAAAAGGAAAGAGAGAGAAAGAAGAGAGAGAAAGAAAAAGAAAGAAAGAAAGAAAGAAAGAAAGAAAGAAAGAAAGAAAGAAAGAAAACAGCAGAGGTTTCATCAGAGATTTTTGCCACATAAAGTTATGCCATTCTGATTTCAAGAGATGTTAAAAAGTCTTACTAAGGTTCTGGTCTCTTTTTTTTTTTTTTTTTTTTTTTGCATCCCTATGATGTTATTCAGATCTATTCATTAAGTAATATACTACTCTGTGAATATCAAGTGTGTGCCTGGAACTCTGCTGGTCACCTTAGGGTGTAATTTAGCAGACCATCTGCAAGAGTCACCCAAAGCTTATTAGAAATACAGTCCTGAACTCTTCCACAGACCTACTTAGTCAAAATCCCTAGGGTTTGGGCCTGGGACTATAAACTTTTAAAAGAAATTCTAAGTGATTCTTAGCTACATTAAAATTTGAGAAGCATTACCTACCATATTGGACAACCAAATAAATTTAAGGCATGGTTCCTGAAATCAAAAAGCATGTAGTCCAACTGAGAAATTTAGATAATGTTTAGTAGTCTTGTGGATGCTATAGGACCCTAAAGACAATTACAATTCAAAAAGTCTTTCAGTAAAAAAAAAAAAAAAGTCTTTCAGTCAACATACATTGATCTTACCTCTTTCTTCCAGCCAAGTGTGTCTTTCATTTTAACTTTCAGCTGATATTGTCTATTTCTATTTAGCATTTATTTGTTTGTGTACCTAAAACTTAAGTTCCTTGAGAACAGGAGCAATGCCTGATTTATCTCTCTAATTCATAAGTACTTGAATGGATAATGCATGCATGAAGGAGGGAAGATGGAGAGAACTACAAGGACACAGTAATTAAAAACATCTTCCCAGAGGAGAAAATTCTTGATGTAAAAATAGGACTTTATTAAACACAAAGAAGAGGGAAGGGCATGGGCAAGTATGAGAAATCACATAAACAAAGTAACAGAGGGAAATAAAGAGTAGCTCATATACTTAAATTCAAATTTGTTAAATGCTCAGAGCAATAACACAGTTTCAAAACATTCCAATTTAAAAATTCCTTTTAAAATACTATTTAAAATTGCATTTCAAAATATAAAACATTTAGGAATAAATTTAACAAATATGTGCAAGACTTCTATACTGAAAACTATAAAACACTGTTGAGAGAAATTAACAAAGTCCCAAATAAATGGGGAGATATACCATTTTCATGGAGTGGAAAACTCAATATTGTAGAGGTGTCAATTCTCCCTAAATTGACCTGTGGATTCAATGCAATACCAAATAACATCTCATTAGGGATTGTTGTTTTGTTTTGTTTTGTTTTGTTTTGTTTTGTTTTGTTTTGTTTTGGAGGGGGGCTAATTTTAAATTTTCTTTGGAAATGCAAAGGACCAAGAATAACAAATAATCTTGAAAAAGCAGAACAAAGCTAGATGACCTACTCAACCTGATTTTAAGATTTATTATAAAGCTATGATACTCTATATAGAAAACCTGAAAGACTCCAACAAAAAAAACAAAACAAAAATGCTACAGTTAATTAATGAATTCAGTAAAATTGCAGGGTAAAAAAAAATCTATCTTCAAAAATCTGTTGCATTTCTATATACCAGTAATGAAGCAGTGGAGAGAGAAATTAAGGAATCAATCACATTTACAATTGCACCAAAAATAAGATACCCAGGAATAAACGTAACCAAAGAGGTGAAAGACCTGTACTCTGAGAACTATAACAAACTGATGAAAGATATTGAAGATGATGCAAAGAAATGGAAAGGCATTCCACACGTACGGGTTGGAAGAACAAATACTGTTAAAATGTCTAGATAACCCAAAGCAATCTACATATTTAATGCAATTCCTGTTAAAATACTAGTAGTATTTTTCACAGAACTAGAACAAAACAAACCTAAAATTTGTATGGATTCACAAAAGAACCCAAATAGCCAAAGCAACCTTGAAAAAGAAAAGAAAAGCTGGAGGAATCACAATTCCAGACTTCAAGTTATATTACAAAGCTCTAGAGATCAAAACAGTATGGTACTTGCCCAAGAACAGACATATAGATCAATAGAATAGAACAGAAAACCCAGAAATGAACCCACAACTATATGGTCAATTAATCTTCAACAAAGCTGGAAATAATATCCAATGGGAAAAGACCACAGTCTCTTCAACAAATGGTGTTAGGAAAACAAACTGGACCACTTTTTATCATCATACACAAAAATAAATTCAAAATAGATTAAATAATGTGAGACCTGAAACCATAAAAATCCTAGAAGAGATCACAGGTAATAATCTCTTTGACATTGGCCATAGCAACTTCTTTTTAGACATGTCTCCTGAGGCAAGGGGAACAAAAATAATAATAAACTATTGGGACTACATCAAACCAAAAGTTTCTGCACAGCAAATGAAACAATCAATGAAACCAAAAAGCAACCTACAAAATGGGAGAAGATATTTGCAAATGACATATCTGATAAAGGGTTACTGTCCAAATGTATGTAAAGAACCTATAAAACTCCACACCCAAGAGATGAATAATCCAATTTAAAAATAAGCAGATGGGGGATCCCTGGATGGCTCAGTGGTTTAGCGCCTGCCTTCGGCCCAGGGTGTGGTCCTGGAGTCCCAGGATCGAGTCCTACATCGGGCTCCCTGCAGTGGAGCCTGCCTCTCTCTCTGCCTGTGTCTCTGCCTCTCTCTCTCTCTCTCTCTCTCTCTGTCTCTCATGAATAAATAAAATCTTTAAAAAAATTGAGCAGATGACATGAAAAGACTTTTTTCTGATGAAGACATGCAGATGGCTGACAGACACATGAAAAGATGTTCAGCGTCTCTCATCAATGGGGAAATACAAATCAATACAAATCAAAACTGCGATGAAATATCACCTTTCATCTGTCAGAATGGCTGAAATCAACAACACAAGAAACAACAGGTGTTGGTGAGGATGGGGAGAAAAGGTCAACCCTCTTGCCCTGTTGGCAGGAATGCAAACTGGTGCATCCACTTTCAAAAAGTGTGGAGGGTCCTTGAGAAGTTAAAAATGGAACTACCCTATGACCCGGTAGTTGCAGTACTAGGAATTTACAAAAAAAAAAAAAACCCACAAAAATACTAACTCAAGAAGACACCTGCGTCTGATGTTTATAGCAGCATTATCTACAACGGCCAAATTATGAAAACAGCCCAAATGGTCATGAACTGATGTATGAATAAAGAAAATGGGGTATCTATACAGTGGAATGTTACTCAGGCATAATAAAGAATAAATCTTGCCATTTGCAATGATGCAGATGGAGAAAGTATTACACTAAATGAAATAAGTCCGAGAAAGACAAACATCTTATGATTTCGCTCATATGTTAAGAAACAAACAAATAGGGATGTCTGGGTGGCCCCGCGGTTGAGCGCCTGCCTGAGGCCCAGGGCGTGATCCTCGGGTCCCGGGATCAAGTCCCTGCATGGAGCCTGCCTCTCCCTCTGCCTGTGTCTCTGCCTCTCTCTCTCTCTGTGTCTCTCATGAATAAATAAATAAAACCTTTTAAAAAACAAAGAAACAAACAAACATAGGGGGATAAAAAAAGAAGGGCAAACCAAGAAACAGACTCATCTGTGGAGAACAAACTCATGGTTACCAGAGGGAAGGTGGGCAGGGGGGTGGGTTGAATGTGTGTTGGGGACTAAGGGCGCACTGGCTGCAATGAACACCACATGTTGTATGTAAATAATGAATCACTATATTCTACACCTGAAACTAATGCTACCCTGTGTGTTAACTAACTGGAATTTAAGTTAAAACTAAAAAAATAAAATAAAATAGGATGCGTATTTGGTGACAGGACAGACCAAGGGAACATAATTGAAAGTCCAAAATAGGTCCATATGTATACAATTAAATGATTTTCGACAAAGAATGCCAAGCAAGTCAATGGGAAAAAGAACATTTCTTCAACAAGTTTTCTAAAATAACTGTATATCCATGTGGAGAAAAAAAAAGGAAAAAGATTCGTGTTATACCACACACACAATTACTTCAAAATAAATCTTAAGAACTGTAAGAGAGAGAATATCTCCATGACCTTGGCATAGGCAAAGATTCTTAGCATAGAAAAAGCATTAACCATAAAAAAATTGATAATTGGATTTAATTTTAAAAAAAAAAGAATCACTTTCTCATCAAAAAAAATTCCATTAAGCAAATAAAGGCAAGATACTGACTGGAAAAAAATAAGCACAACATTTCTATCTGAATCTATGTCTATATCATCTATATAGTGTATATATGTCATACATATAAAATATATATTATATACATATATTTTATATACAACTCAATTATAAAAAAATAAATAGCCCAAATTGTTTTTTAAAAAGCAAAAAAATATAAACAGATGTATCACAAATGAAGATATACAAATGACTGGGTGACGGGCACTGAGAGGGGCACTTGATGGGATGAGCGCTGGGTGTTATTCTATATGTTGGCAAATTGAACACCAATAAAAAAATAAAAAATAAAAAAAGATATATAAATGGCTAACAACCACATGAAAAATGCTCAACACTATTAATCACCAGAGTGATGAAAATTAAAACTAATTTAATTTAGGGGCACATGAGTGACAAAGTCGTTTAAGCATCCACCTCGGTTGTCGCTCAGGTCATGACCTTGGGGTTGTGAGATCAACCCCATGTCGGGCTCTGTGCTCAGTGCAGGGTCTGCTTGAGATTCTCTCTCCTTCTCCCTCTGCCCCTGCCCTGCTCACTCTCTCTCTCTCTCTCTCTCACTCTCTCACTGTCCCTCTCTAAAATAAATAAATCTTTAAAAAATCTAGTTTAGTTTAAAGCAATAATATACCACCACACGCCCCTAGAGTTGTCAAAATGAAAAAGATCACAGCCCTGGATGTGGGAGGGGATGTGGAGACGCCAGAACTTTTAGGTTGCAAGTATTGCAATTATTTTGAAGACGGATTGAGAGTTTAACCTTGAGAGAGTTAAACATACATCTTATGACCCCAAAATTCCACACCAAGAGAACTGAAAATATATGTCCATGATAAACCTTGTGAACAACATTCATAGGAACTTTATTCACAATAATCCCAAACTGTAAGCTGCGCATCACAAGGAGAATGGATAAACTATGGCAGATTCATATAATGAGCCATTATTCAGCAAGACAAGATTAAAAAAAAAAAACCCTACTAATGCATGCTATCAATGTGGATACATCCCAAAAGTATTACACTGAGTGGAAGAAGTCACACGCGCACACACACACACACACACACACACACACATGCACATACTATCTGATTCTATTTATGTGGATTTCTAGAATTTGCAAAACTAGAGTAGAAAAGAAATCAAATCAGTGATTTGTTGAGAAGGAAGAGCTTGAGCGGAAAGGGGCACAAGAGAATGTGTGTTCCTGAAAGTGGGTGTGGGTTACACGAGTACAGGCATTCGTCTAAAATAGCTCAGACTGCACGCTTAAGACCTGGGTATTTTGTGTTCGTAAATTATATCTCCATTTATTAAATCTACCATCTTTACAGTATTCGATTTTTTTAAATCCATCATTTTACATTATTCAAATCAGGCTGTGTCGCGGCAACATACAACTCGTAACTCTTAGTGGCTCAACACACCTAATGTTTAGCTCTTCCTCAGAGTCGCTGCAGACCTGGGCTGCGCTCCCTCTATATTGTGTCTCTGCCTCCTACGTGGAACCTCCTCTAGCTTCCTCGGCAGGAGAGGCTGGTGAGCCACGCAGAGGAGTAAACCGCCTCAGCCCGTCCCGGATGTGTCCCTTCCCTTCACATCCTATTGGCCAGGATCTAAATATGGTCCTGACTAAATGCAAAGGACCGGGGAGTGCAGGCTCCCAAATGCCCATAAAAGGAAGGATTACCAAACACTGAACCCTAGAAATGCCTGCCCCAGCCCTGTCCTTAAGGCTCTTCCGTTTTAGGAAAAAAAGAATAAAATCTAACTTTCCATACACTTATTACCTCAATCTTATTTCCGTGCCCAGATCTCATCTTAAGAAACGAAATACCCACCTTTTCACAAGGATGATTCAATAAGTGATCCATTCGTTCCCCTTCTTCAAACGTGGCTGAGCCAGTACTTCCTGGTGGACAGAAGTAAAGAACTCTGTGAAAATGCAACAACGACCACAAAATGAATTTGTGAAATTAACTGAGGGAATCAGAGCAGACACGGAATGACAAGTGACTGACAAACTAATCTGGTCCAAAATAAATTATGATCGAGAATAATGGCCATGCTGTGCTCATGCTGCCGTGGAGAAATCAGGCATTATAAAGGGGGAACGAGGATGCTTATTTGGTCCAAGGTGACAGTTTGACGCTTGTCAAAAATCATCTTCATGGCCTAAGACTTTCTGCTTTTGTAGGTGCCCTAGAGAAAGGTTCCCTGTAGCACACACAGAGAGAAAAAAGGAGAGACAAAGACGGTTTTGCAATTCCTTCTTCTGTTTGAAATTTCCCCAAAAGGGCTTGAACACTAAAACAATTAGAAGAGGAAAAAACCGTTTGGCAGATCAAGAAGGTGAGACGTCAGGGACTCTATTTTTTAACTGTCTGAGAGACACTGCTGATTAATTTTGGCTGAAACTTGGGGTGGGGGGGGGGGGAATCAAGCATATTTTCCAAACCAAGATGTGGAATTTTCTGATCAGGTAAGCACCTTTAAAGTTCAGTTTTGCCTAAAACAGTCAGAAATTAGATTGTATAACCGTTCCCACAAATTGCTCAAGGGTTGCCTCTCGTCCAGTCGGGCAGGGACTGAGGTTGCATAATAGCCGAAGCCCTGCTCAGAAAGGGGATACACGGAATGCTAATACCTCTCAAGAATTTCCATCCGCTTGGGAAGAGAGATGTAGGCTGATTGCAGGATGGGTTAAGAATGTGTAGCATATAAATATATCATCAGTGTTGTTGATCTAGTGCCTGCCTCCACTTATTCTGGAAAATTGCAGGAGAATGATTGCAGGGTGCCAGAGAAAGGCTGTCAGCTGCGAATCGGTGATTGGCATGGCTCGCTTGAACGTGTTCCACCAAAAACAAGCTAGAACGGTCAGGCCTAACTTTCCATTGTTGGGTCCCGTAGTTGGCGCACCCTACTTAGACTTTTGACTGATATACAGGTCAGGACTATTTCTCTTCTAAGTGAAAGATAACACAACCCAAAGTGTCTTATGGGGAAAACGAGAATTTATCGAATTCACATATCTGAAAAGTACAGGCATAGAGTGGCAGGTAGAGCTGTATCCGAGCCCTCAAATGATTTGCACTCATTCTCTTCAAAATTTGCCTCTATTCTCTTCTATACTGTTTAATGTCAGTTCCTTCTGATGCCGATACAATGCCAGCAGCCCCACATCTACCTTTTTATGGTTTCAAGTCTGATAAATACTCAGGAGTTTATTTTCCAGTAGCTTCTGCGTAGGTTCATACTCTTGGACCAACATCTCCCTCTTGATATAATGAAATGATTACTGTAGCCAAGAGATATAATTATGCTGCTTGGCTAGATTTGGCTTGCATGGTAACCCCTAAACCAATCACCTAAATCTATTAAGATTTGGTAGTAGTCTGACTAGTTCAACCAGTGTCACACGGTCCATCTCTGAACTGGATGGAACCCCACTGAACCACATGCCCTATGAGAATGGGGAGAGAAATAGTCTCCATCGGAAATTCTAGGTACTTATCAGAAGCAGCAAATGGACTCTGAGTAGAAAAACAATAACAACAAAAATAAAAAAAATGGCTTCCAATACAACTGAAACAATCAGTGTATTTCAATATTATATAACGGAGACACTCTCACAGAAATTAAGGGTGGGTCTCATACATAATTCAGAATATTGTAGATTTTGAGGGTTGGGAGGTACATCAGATGTCATAAAATCAATTCCAAATTCTGACAAGTTGCAGCTGAATTTTAACTTGGTAGTTGAGTTGAAAGAGTATATGGAGGAGTGCCTGCTGGGTTAGTTGGTGGAGAGTGCAACTCTTGCACCTGGGGTTGTGGGTTTGAGCCTCACACTGGGTGTAGAGATTACATAGAAATAAAATCTTTTTTAAAAAAAACAGCATATGGTACCCTTAGGAGATCCTTGTACAGCCTAGGGTTCAAAATCTATTTCTTGGGTAAGTTAAAAAATGAATGAAAAATATTTACAGAGGTCCTTGGTTCAATCACAGATCTCCTTCTCTCTTAAGGATTTAACAAAATAAAAGGCTCTTTAAAAACAAGAATACACAGACAGGTCTGTTCCAGCTCCAGTAATGGTACAACAGTGAGATTACTAACCCTCCCACAAATAACAAGTATAAACTTTGGACAAATGTAAGAAAAACAACCGTTTTAAGGCACTAAAGAGCAACAAAAAGCAGGAATAAACTGGAAGAGAGACAGCCCTCAAAAAATGGGTGAAATCACATGTCCTCCTATTCTCAAGGATCCTACCAAGTTTTCCAAGCTCAGGATATAGCACCCAGGTAGCAAGTGGATGTCTTACCAGGCTGAAGAGTCAGAGGTTGGCGTTGGGAGCTGCCAACCACAACTGAAAAGGGAGGCAGAGTGGGTCCCTTGTTTCTGTACAATTGCCTTCAAAATCTTAGATGGCTCCTAAACTTCATATGTAAGTAACCGTGCTCCCGGGAGCCAAGCATATAGCAACTGTCGGAAAGCTAAGAGCTGAGCACAGTTTGGCAGCTGCTGGTGCTGGAGAGACAAGTTTGAATTTCAAATCCCACCAAGTTAGAGGAGCTTGTTCAATATTTTGAGCTATCCACTGAAATCTGAGAAGGCCTGCATCTTTTTTAAGAATAAAAACTGTATATTAGGACCAAGGACTATATCCTAGGAGTAATGAAAAATCTGAAATAGACCTGCTGTAATAAACAGCTTAGATGCTTAGAACCAAGCATCAAGATTATGCCCCAATAGTTAACTTCCTATTACAATAAAACCTAACAGTTTTCAGAATAGGATAACAGAATCTAGAGTATCTATAATTTACCATCTACAGAGTTAAATATATAATAAAATATTACTAGACATGCAAAGAAGTAGGGAAATGTAACCAATAATGAAAAGAAAATAATAATTAATAGAGGCAGATCTATAGATGAATCAGATGTTGAATTTAGCAAAGAGTTTTTAAAAACTACTATAAATATATTTAAATTTATAGGAAGTGGCAGCAGAGTGGATCAGTTGGTTAAGCATCCAACACTTGATTTTGGCTCAGGTCATGATCTCAAGGTTGTGAGATCGAGACCCATGTCAAGCTCTGTGCTGGGTATGGAGCTTGCTTGATTCTTCTCCCTATGTCCCTCCCTCCCTCCTGTCATGCATGTGCTCTCTCTCCCTCTTTAATAAGCAAACAAGCTAATAATTAATTAACAGGAAATTACAGAGATTAAAAATGAATAATGATATATTTTAGGAGGGATATGAAAATGCCAAATATCAGCACTATTAGAACTGAAAAACCACAATGGCCAAAATGAAAAGTGTATTGCACGGGCTTAGTATCCAACTGAACAATTGAGAAGAAAAAAAAAATCAGTAAGCTTAAAGACAAACTAGTAGAAATTATCTAAACTGTAACCGAGAGAGAAAGAAGGGTTCTTAAAAAAAAAAAAAAAAATAGAGTCTCAGCAAGCTGTGGAAAATTTAGGCACATTATAATCTAACTATTGAAAACCAAAGGTAAAAAATCTTTAAAACAGAAAAAGAAGGGAGACATATATTATGTGCAAGGAAACAACATAAGAATAACAGCTAATTTCTCACCAGGAATAATGGAGGCCAGATGACATCTGGAACGATATGTTTGTAGTAATGAAGGGAGAGGGGGGACACTGTCAATACTGAATTCTATATCTAGTGAAATATCCTTCAAAAGTGAAGGTAAAATAAAGACATTTACAGCTTAACAGGAAGGGGGGGCAATTTATTGCCATAGACAAGAAATGCTGAAGAGAAATGATACCAGATGGAAATTCGAATCTACAGCAATGAATTAAAAGCACTGGAGATGATAAACACGTGGATAACTATAAAATCATGTTTTCTTTCTTGACTTATTAAAAAACATAAGGCAGATATAACCTGGCTGTGCTTTTCAAGGTATTCACCGGCCCATGAATCAAGCTTTCCACTGTCACTGTGTCTTGAAAATTGTCACTGTCTAGTGTTCCCTAGGTCCACGTCTTCAACTAATAAGGTTACTAACTTTGCTTATATATCTCTATTCCTAAAAGAACAAAATAAAAACCATTCAAAGATGCCCTGGTGCTATGAGATTCCACGATTCTTCAAGAACATGACTACATGGACAGGAACCAAAAGACAACACACAGAGTAAGGATCTCACTTGGACAACTGTCTGCACCACACTCATGTCTTAGAGGTGACTCCATGGGCTAAAGGCCTAGAAGTAGGAGAAATCCAGGGAGTGAGCCAAACCGGATTTCTCAAGAATTTCTAGTGTGGACTCTTCAGGGTCACTCACGTAACACTCAGCATTTTCTGAATACTCACTATGTAGCAAGCATTGCGATTGCACTCCACAGGATGAAGACCCGAAGCAGTCACAGTCTTGTCCTTATCATCAGTCTTACGGGGGGATATGACCACAGATGAGTCTAACAGGAGACAATAACAGTAATATTGATGAAAACAAAATTATAAGAATGATAGCTACCATGACGTGAGCAAGCACTGCGCTAAATGCTTCATATGCACCAACACAACTACCTCCCGAGGGAGGAGTGACTAGTTTCCTCATTTCCACAAATGAGGAAACTGAGGCCCTTGATGTCTCCTGGATGGAATATGCCAAAACTGGAATTTGAAGACCAGTGCTTGACTCTGAGGCCCATTTGCTGATAACTGTAAATTTGGGGGAGGTGCCAATAGAAAATGGTGGGATTTGAGGATGGAGAATGCTTCTTCCCGGAAGTCACAGGAGCCTCCCTGGAGAATGGGCATGTGAATGGCCTTTGGTGGTAAAATATGGACTTGCACAGTCTGGCTTTCATGAGGAAGGAATACATTTTCAGGAGTGTCAGGTTAAGAAGTGCTGCTGGGCACTGAGGACGTGCCAAGCTTTGAACTGGACAGCTCGGAGCCTCGGGACTGCAACAGTTGAGACCCCAAAGGAGACCCCAGCCCCTAGTTTACACAAGAGCAGTTAGGCCCCAAATGAATCATGATAAATGAGAATCAGAGCCCAATTAATCTTTTGGTCTGATGGTAGCCATTTGTGAATAAAAACATGCAGGCATTTTCTTCCCTGCTGTGAAACAAGATTTGTGGAATCTGAATAAACTTGTGGAGTGCAAACAGTTTGGCACAGCCTTTATTCCCCAAAAAAGAAATGACTAAACAAACAAACATGAAGGAAGAGAAGACTGCAAAGCCAAAGGTAGTAATTTAACCATCACTCTCACAAACACCAGCCAACCGGGTCAAATGTCCGCAACCGCAAAATCATGCTAACTTCCAACTCTTATGTTTTCATGTAGATAAATCCAGGAACCCACAGAGGAAACCGGAAGCTATCTGACACCCTCCTGACATTTCCTACGTCACATCAAATGCCAAGTCCTAGCGATATTGGTAAATTTAAAATACTTTCTTTCCATGTATCTACAGATTCCTCCCTCCCTCTCCATCCCTTCTGCCACTGTCCAGCCCCTAGATCTCTGAACGCCACACCTTCCTACATGATTTTCCTGTCCTCGTTTCTTGTTCACTTCCTACTTCCTCCATCCTCTGCTTCTGCCAAGTTGGCCTTCCACAGATGTACAATGATTCCGTTTTCTGTCTGAAACCCCTCAGCAGCTTCTCATTGTGCTCAAGGCAGATTTCATGTCATGACCTATGAGGCCTTCCATGACCTTTTCTTACCTGTTCCTCATGCTACTCTCCACCCACTATCCCAAGACACCCCAAGACCCCTTCAGCTCCCGTTGCACAACCAGTTGTTTCACACCATCATAATGTGCACACATGGTGACTTTTCCCAAGAGAGCCTTTCCTCCCGTGTCCACCTGAAGAGCTGAGCTCTAGCATCACCCCCTCTGAGAAGGCTGCCGCAGGTTATCATCAGTCCTAGAGAAACTTCATTGCATCTTCCTCTCTAGGTGTCTGCTATACCACCAGAGCACATGTCATGCTCTAGCGCAGCTAGCACACATGTCAGCATATGGGCTGATGCTTCCTGAATAAGTGAGTACACTTTATCCTTTGCTTCTTCCTCCTGACCATGCTATATTTTCTTCCCACCCTTGGTAGCTCCAGCATCCCTTTCTGATCACAAGTTACCTCCCATCTGACAGCCTTTGAAAAACACTTCTATCTCCTCTCTCCAGTCAGGCATGAGTTTCCCACAAGGCACACATGTCCTCCCTCTCATTCCTGCTCATCTTCATTTGGTGTCGCTGCTCACAAGTGATGGCAGAGGAAGCATTATCAGGGGTCATGAGTGAGAATTATTGGTGTCAGTCAGTAGAGAACATAGCCTTAAAAAAATGAGCTTTCTGACAACCAGATATTGCTGGAGAATCATGGAAAGAGTTTCTCACGAATTCTTGGAGGTGCCCTGCTCATCTTGTCAGCTCAAACCAATTCAAGTCAACGTATTCCTTCTGTGCCCTTGTGAGGTGTCAAGGATGGGATAAAAAGTTCCTGCCATCCCCAAACTTCCACCCTGAGAAGAAAATAAAATAAAGTAGTATTGCCAAGGTTACTTCAAGGATACCAGTAGCTTTTAATGAAAAGGGGTTCTGTGTTTAATTTTTCAGAAAAATTGAGTTAAAGCTGAATAAACTTATTTGTTCTTGGACTTAGTGAAGCTTTTTAAATGACAATGATAGAGAAATCAGCATTGTGGTAAAATAATAGTTTTCTGACTCTATCCCCCCACAGAAACACTGGCTTTGACCACCCACGAACAATAGTACTTCTGTGGGAGCCTCGGAGACCAGTAGAAGGGTCCCAGCATCATGCTGGAGCAAAAAAATCCAAGAACAGGTGCATTGAAGAGGGTGAGGAGAGCCATTTCACTTTACTCATGTTACCCTTTATTTAAGGCATCATAGTTCAATGCCAAGAGAGGTCTCCTCAGCCCATGATATCTCCCACAGGGGAAGGTGAGAGTGTCTGGCTCTCCCAGCTGTGCAGGATGCTGCCCATGAGGCCCACGTTGTTCTTACTGCAGCCAGAACACTGAGGGGGTCAGCAGAGTTGAATAGTCTGGGGGCAACGAGGAGCAAGGAAAGGTAGGGCCTTACAGGGCTTCAGAGCCCCAACGTGGAATTCAACCAAGGGTCGCAGTTTGTACTAATTGCCTCACAGATTCTACCAAAAAGCCCACCCACAAACTTCAGAGGATGTAGACCCACTTACACAGCCTATGGGCACCACCAGCAGCACTCTGCATGACTCTCCCCCGACCAAGTAGCCAGTGTCCCATGCATGCCCCATAAGAGGTGTGTGTGAGCCTCTGAAGATCACACGTGAGCAGATGAAGACAGCGGCTCAACTTTGCTGGATTGGAAGAAGGTGCAGAAATGTTAATACTTCAGCGCATGCCTCTAAGAAGTCTCTCAGAACCTTGACTCACTTTTTGAGATCTGGAGAATGCAAAAAACCCTAACAGGCTTGATTCTATAACCCTGAGATCATGACCTGAGCCAAAATCAAGTCAGACACTTAGCCAACTGGGCCATCTGGGCACCTCTGTCCTATTACTGATTTCTGTTTCATACCATTATGGTCTGAAGAGATACCTGATATCATCCCAGCCTCCTCAAATTTGTTAACACTTGTTTTGTGTTTTAAAATATAATTTCTGGGATCCCTGGGTGGTGCAGCGGTTTGGCGCCTGCCTTTGGCCCAGGGCGCGATCCTGGAGACCCGGGATAGAGTCCCACGTCGGGCTCCCGGTGCATGGAGCCTGCTTCTCCCTCTGCCTGTGTCTCTGCCTCTCTCTCTCTCTCTGTATGACTATCATAAATAAATTAAAAATAAAAATAAAATAAAATATGATTTCTGCTGGAGAATGTTGCATGAACACAGGAGAGGAATGTGTATTCTGCTGCTGTTGGATGGAATATTCTGTATGTCTGTTAGTTCATTTGGTCTATAGTGATATTCAAGTACTCTCTTTCCTTATCGATTTTCTGTCTGAATGATCTATTTATTGTTGAAAGTGGGGCATTGAAGTCCTCTACTATGATTGTATTGCTAATTATCCCTTCAGTTTTGCTAATATATGCTTTATATATTTAAATGCTTCAATATTGGGTGCATATATATTTATAATTGTTATATATTTTCAATGAATTGACAGCTTTATCTCATGTGACAGTTTCTGATTTAGAATCTATTTGGTCTGGGGGGATCCCTGGGTGGCGCAGCGGTTTGGCGCCTGCCTTTGGCCCAGGGCACGATCCTGGAGACCCGGGATCGAATCCCACATCAGGCTCCTGGTGCATGGAGCCTGCTTCTCCCTCTGCCTGTGTCTCTGCCTCTCTCTCTCTCTGTGACTATCATAAATAAATAAAAATTTAAAAAAAATCTATTTGGTCTGATATAAGTATAGCCACTTCTGCTCTACTGGGTACCATTTGCATGGAATGTATTTTTTCATTCATTCACTTTCATCTATGTGTTTCCTTACAATTAAAGTAAGTCTCTTATAGACAGAATACACTTTTGGACCTTTTTAAAATTCATTCAGTCACTGTATGTCTTTTGATTAGAAAATTTAATCCATTTACATTAAAAGGATTGATGATTAATTATTGATAAGTAAGAGCTTACTATAGCCATTGTGTTCATTGTTCCTTTGCTCTTTCTTTCTCTCTTGCTGTCTTATTTTGTCGTTTGATGAAATTTTGCAGTGGCATGCTTTGTTCCTTTTCTTTTTCTATTTTATATATCTAGTAAAGGGTTTTCTTTTCTGTTTCTTTGTTCTGTAAAGTTGCAGGATACAAAACCAACATACAAAAACCAATTGCACTTCTAAAAATGAATCATCTGAAAAAAAGAAATTTAAAGAACAATCCCATTTATAACATCAGCATCAAAAACAATAAAATACTAAGGAATAAATTTAATCAAGGAAGTGAAAAATCTGTACAATGAAAACTATAGCATAATGATAAAATAAATTAGAGAAAACAAAAATGAATAGAAAGATATCCCATATTCATGGATTGGAAGAATTATTAAGATGTCCATACTTCCAAAAACATCTATAGATTCAGTGCAACCTCTATCAAAATTCCAATGCCATTTTTTACAGAAGTAGAAAAAAATATTCTAAAGTTCATATGGAAGCACAAAATATGCTGAAAGCTAATGCAATCTTGAGCAAGAAGAGCAAAGATACAGGCATCATACAAAAAGCTACATAATCAAAAGGGTATGGTGCTGGCATAAAAACAGACATACAGACCAATGGAACAGAATAGAAAGCCGGGATATAAAATCATTCATGTTTGGTTAACTGATCTTCAGCAAAGGTGCCAAGAACAAACAATGGGAAAAGGATAGTCTATCCCAAAAAAATGGTTCGAGGAAGACTATAAAGAAGAATGGAAACTGGACCCTTAACTCACACCATATATGAAATAAGACCTGAAACCATAAAACTACTGGAAGAGCACTTAGGGAGAACGTCATTGACATTGGTCTGGGTGATGACTTTTTGATATAATCCCAAAAACACAGGCAAAAAAAGCAAAAATAAACGAGTGGGACTATGAACTAAAATTGTCCTACATGGCAAAGAAAACAATCAACAGAGTGAGGAGACGACCTACAGAGTGGGATAAAACACTTGTAAATTATACATTTACTAAGGTGTTAATATCTGAAATATATAAGACACTCAAAAATTCCATAGCAAAAAAAAAAAAAAATCAAACAACAAAGGCTATGAATAGACATTTCTCGAAAAAAAGACAAACAAATGGCCAACCAGTATACAAAAAGGTGCTCAAATCACTAGTCATTTTAGAAGTGCAAACCAAAACCAATGACATATCACTACACATGAGGCTGTTAGAGAAACTCAAAAGGTAAGTGTTGGCAAGAATGTGCAGAAAAAGGAACCCTCCTAACTCTGGGAAACGAACAAGGGGTGGTAGAAAGGGAGGTGGGCGGGGGGATGGGGGCACTGAGGGGGGCACTTGATGGGATGAGCACTGGGTGTTATGCTATATGTTGGCAAATTGAACTCCAATAAAAAAAAAAAGAAAAAAGAAAAAGGAACCTTGTGCACTGTTTGTGGGAATGTAAATTGGTTCAGCCATTATGGAAAATATTACAAAGTTCCTTAAAAATTTAAAAATAAGACTACCATATGATACAGCAATCCCAGTTTTTTGATATATATCCGAAAGAAATAAGTCACTGTCTCCAAAAGATATCTGCACATTGCTGTCACCCCTGTTCAGAATTGCAGCCTTATTCAAATAGCCGTGATGTGGAGACAACAAAGAGTCTAATGAACGATGGATAAAGAAGTGCGACATGTGTATCTAATACACATATATTATATAATTTAATATCATTCAGCTTTTAAAGTGGAGGATATCCTACCATCTGTGATACAGTGTTTGGACCTGAAGCATATTATGCTGAGTGAAACAAGCCTGGCAAAGAAAAACAAATCTTGCGTGATCTCATTTAAATGTGGGATCTAAAAAAATATATATTCTGTATGTTGGCAAATTGAACACCAATAAAAAATAAATTTATTATTAATAAAATTAAAAAATAAAATAAAATAAAATTAAATTAAATTAAAAAATAAAATAAATAAAAAATAAATAAAATAAAATAAAATAAAATAAAATAAAATAAAATAAATAAAAGCAGAGAGTAGAACGGTGGTTGCCAAGGACTGGGGAATGGAGGCGGAATAGGGAGATATTGGTCGAGAGGTGCAGAGTCTCAGTTACGCAGGATGAACGAGTTCTGGAGGCCTAATGTACAGCGTGGTGACTGCAGCCAGAACCACTATGTCATATACTTGAGGCTCGCTAAGAGAGTAGATGCTAAGTGTTTCTCACCACAAAAAAAAGCTAACTATGTAAAACAACAGATATGTAACTTAGCTCGATCGTGGTAACCATGTCAGGATTTGTCCATACATCGGAACATCGCATGGTGATCCTAAGTATATGCAGTTTGTGACTGTCCATTCTAATTCAATAAAGCTGGAAAAAAATGCCAGTGGCTACTGTGAGTCTCTATGAGAGGGTCCAGTTTGTGGTGTTCTCCTGTCTCATGAACACGGAAAGTCATCTGGGGACCGTGTCGTCACCAAATACCCGGCAAGGATCACGGCTGTAGGTCACCGCGACACAAGAGCCCGGGGCACTAACCGCAGAAGAGGCTCGGCGGAGGGAAGCGGCCGGCAGGTGCCTGTGCAGGGCGGCTCGCACCAAGCGGTGTCCAACCATCCGGGCTGAGCAAGAGGTGAAAGGTATCCAGACCCACGTAAGGACTCGCACCGCAGCCCGGAGGTGGGAAGCGCCGCTGTGGGGCTGGAGAAGCACCAGCCGCTCCGCACGCGGCCGTGTAGTCTCAGGGTCCAGTCAGGGAGGCGAACTCAACAGGCAGTGGGGACCGGCCACAGGGGAGTTAGAGTTTCATCGTCGCCTTGTCGCGCCCAATGCCGCAGAGTGGATCACATGCATTCATCTATTATTTTGTCAAGAATTATTTATTTGTCTATTTGTTGCATTGATTTATAGCACGTGAGCCGGGCAGGGGCAAAGGGAGAGGGGGAGAATGTCAAGCAGATTCCCGGCTGAGCACGGGGCCGGCCCAGGGCTGGAGCTCACGACCCTGCCGTCGCCGCCTGAGCCAAAATCACGTCAGGGGCTTCTCCAGTTGCACCGCCCAGGCTGCCCTCGTTCACCGTCTCACTCGGCCCCCACCTGTGAGCATCTGCAAGGTGTGCAGCTGCAGGGAGGGCGGAGGTGGGGCAGCCCGTGGGGGAGGCTGGGGACCGGCACTGGCCGGAGGTTCCGTGTGACAAGGAGTCGGGCCACCGCGGACCTGCACGGCTGCCCCGAAGCCTGTCCTACCAGCGCCACAGCCGCGGCCTCCCAGGCGCCTCGAGCCCGCGACGGCCGGACGGGCCCCCACCGTCTGGCACATGGGCTGGGATAAGATTCGGGCAGTGGCTCATTGTCACCGAGGGGACCACCTGTTGAGATAAGTGAGCGCAGACTTGCCTGAGAGTGAAGAGGCCTGGGGGGGCAGAGGGGACAGAGCGGGGGGGGCCCGCGGGCGCCCCGGGTGATGGCAGGAGTGCCCACGGCCAGCCGCGGCCCACAGGTCATCAAGGCGGGTCGCCGGCCAAGGACGCTAAGGCTGCCCCAGGGGCCAACGGCTCCTTGGGCCCAGCGTGGCCACCAGCACCCCCCGAGCGCCACCAGGGCTCCCCACGGATGCCCGGGGCCCGAGGCGGACCCCTGGGGCTGCAGCAGCACTCGAGGAAGCCCCAGGCCGCTGGGCTGAGCTCCAGAGGGAAGGCGGCCTTCGGCCTCGCACCTGTGCCCTGGGGGAGGCTGCGCCTACACCCCTCCTGCTCCCCACGGCCCCGCTGGCCACCCCCTGTGCCAACAGAGCCTGCGCTGCCTTCGGAGACCAGCTCAGGTCCTGCAGCTCTTGGAGCGCACCCGGGTTCCGCAGCTCAGAGCTGACCGCGAGCAGTCCACACAGCGACGGGTCCCCTCGACCCCCGGGTTGGCCCATGTGGGGTGTCTCAGACTAGAACCAGCCGCCTGGCCCTGCTCCTCCAGCCTCCTATGTTGGACCTGGATCCTGCGTGGACACGAAGTACAAAGCTCTGATCCTGAATGAGAGCATCCTCCCGCCACCTGTCATCATGAGATGGCCTTGGCGGTCCCCAGAGGAACGTCTCCTTGGCCTTGGGAGCGGTGCCCTTCGGGAGCATTTTGGAATCTCACCCATCAGAAGCTGGAGGAAACGATTGTTTTTCATCATAAGCAAAGTATCGGTGGCTGTGGAATTGTTTAACGGCTACAACTGTGGTTTGGCCCCAACTGTCTGATATCCCTGGGCAAGTTCATCTCCAGGGCCCCCTTTTCTAATCTGCACAACGGGGCTCTAGCTGGAGGTGACCACGTCCTGTTTTAGTGCTCTGTGGCCAACGAAGCCCATATACCCCCTTCTCCATCCTGCTTTTCTCTGTTTAGCTTTTTTTTTTTAGGATTTTATTTATTTGGGAGAGAGAGAGAGAGCACATGAGCAGGGGGCTGCAGAGGGAGAGGGAGAAGCAGACTCCCCGCTAAGCGGGCAGCCCGATCTGAGGCTTGATCCCAAGACCCCAGGACCCCAGGATCACGATCTGAGCCAAGGCAGGTGACTAACTGAGCCACCCAGGCCCCCCTCTCTGTTTAACATTTTTGTTCCAGTGTCCAGTTGATGACTGGCCATCACATATAGATTCCAAGGAGATAACACATTTGGAAGAAGATAGGCGTTGACCTCCTCCGGCAAAGCGTTCCCACGCTCTCCGCCTAGGCCGGAGGTCTCCCCTTCTCCCCAGGTCACTGGAATAAATGTGGTTACACACACATAACACCCTGGGCTGTGCGTGTGGCAGGCACAGTGGACCACGGCCTTGCACTCCCTTCCTTCGATGGCTGGCGAAACCCCTTCGGGTTTGGGCAGTTTTCCTTTGCAGGACAGCTGGGGCAGACGTGGATTCCAAACCTTCCTGCACAGATTTCGTCCTAAAGCATTTGCTTTCCAAGCAAGGCCTTAACGCTCAAGATGATTGCCCTCAGCTCAGAGTTGGCTCTCAGCCTGGACTTTGTCTCTCTCACTGTAGGTTTTCTGAAATCCACAGCAATTATTCTCAAAAACAAAAACAAACAAACAAAAAAAAACCCTGCAGTTGTTCATTCTTCCTTCCACCAAAGTCCTATGGTTATAAAAGGGGTTTGAGAATGGGCAGCACCGTGACGCACCAACCCCCGACGGCCAACCTAAGTCACCTGCTAGGTTTGACCAGAGGAAGATCGCCACCCCCAGCCTCCAGGTCCCGGAGGATCTAGAAGGCTCTTTGCAGCATTCACGCGTCCTTCCCCTGTTGTACTCCACTCTCCCTCTTGGAGCTCTCCCCTCGATAACCCAGGCCTGAGCCAATCACTATATCCTAGTTTTGGCTACAGAAATGTGTTCAGCAGCGAGCACACCACCCAGCTGGAGCCACGGTGATATTATGGCTCTGTACAGGTAAACGCAATGGTATTTTGTCTAAAAAAGGTCACCTGCCTCTCCCTGCCTTTGGAGCATCTCCTTAAAAACATAATAGATAGGTCCGATCTTGTCAGCTAAATAAGCCCAGTCTCTAGACCGTAGTACCAGGTCACAGGCCTTCTGACTATGTGAACTATAAACAAATTCCCCCAAAATTGACTCGGGAGTCCCCTAAAGGTGTGCAGAAGGCTGTCACAAGGTATATGCACTTGTTTCTCAAGGAAACAAAAGAATCGTTCATTTTTATTTTATCCTTCACTGGGTAAACTGTGCAAAAATCTGTCCAGATGTGTGGTCTTGCATGGACTATACCTAAGTGCATGTAAGTTCATGCATAGTCAAGAAAAAGTCAGGTTTAATCAAAACAGTACGGTCTTGGCACAAAAACACACAAGTGTATTAATGGGACAGAATAGAAATCCCGGGAATAAGCATACATGGATGTGGTGAGCTGATCCAAGACGGAGGAAGCGGGGATCCCTGGGTGGCGCAGCGGTTTGGCGCCTGCCTTTGGCCCAGGGCGCGATCCTGGAGACCCGGGATCGAATCCCACATCAGGCTCCCGGTGCATGGAGCCTGCTTCTCCCTCTGCCTCTCTCTCTCTCTCTCTCTCTCTCTCTCTCTCTCTCTCTGTGACTATCATAAATAAATAAAAATTAAAAAGAAAATTAAAAAAAAAAAAGACGGAGGAAGCAAGAATATACAGCGAGGAAAAGACCATCTCTCCCATAAACGGTGCTAAGAAAGCTGGGCAGCTGCATGCAAAGGAGTGAAACCGGACCACGTCCTTACTCATACACAAAAATAGATTCGAAATGGATTAAAGGCCCAAATGTGATACCTCAAACCATAAAACCCCCGGAAGGAAACACAGGCAGTAATTTCTTTGCTATCAGCCATAGTAATGGTTTTCTAGATCTGTCTCCTGAGGCGAAGGAAACAAAAGCAAAAATTAAATTATCGGGACTACAGCAAAATAAAAAGCTTTTGCTCAGTGAATGCAACCTAATAACGGGAGAAGATATATGCAAATTATTTTTGATAAGAAGTTCATCTCGGGCAGCCCCGGGGCTCGGCGGTTTAGCGCCGCCTTCAGCCCGGGGCGTGATCCTGGAGACCCGGGATCGAGTCCCGCGTCGGGCTCCCTGCATGGAGCCTGCTTCTCCCTCTGCCTGTGTCTCCCCCTCTCTCTCTCTCTGTGTCTCTCATGAATAAATAAATAAAATATTAAAAAAAAAGTTAATCTCATATTTAACACACTTATACAACTTAACACCAAAAAAAAAAAAAGGAATAATCCAATTTAAAAATAGGCAGAAAATAAAAAAAAATAAAAAAAAATAAAAAATAAAAATAGGCAGAAGACCTATTGAAAAAGAGACTAAGTGAGGTTTTTTTCTCCCCCCCCCCCCTTGTCTGTTGGCAGGGAGTGGGGAGGGGGACTCTTTGTTAGAAGGATTTTTAGATTCCCCAGTAGCCCTTTTGCTGGAAAAGCTGGCACAAGGCTCTCCCTCTTCTCCGGATCTGAATCTGGAAGGATGAGCTGCAGTCGTTTCCACACCCTGACGGGAGAAGCTGCCTGGGAAGGAGCCAGCGCCACGGAACCTGAGCCAGGAATCCGGGGGGAAGAAGCAAGACCATGATCTTACCTGAATCCCTGGGTCCGGCCGTGTCTGACTATCCCTGAATTTTGCTATTTCGTAAACCAAAATAGTCCCTTGTTCCTTGAGTAAATTTGGTCCAGTTTTCTCTCTCTTGCTGCAGAAAGCGTCCTCGCTGATATAACGCCCAGTTATAAGCATTTTAAGTGTTTTCCCACATCCTGAAATAGAGCCGCGTTCTAATAAACACCCGAGGCCCCGAGTCAGCAAGGCCTTCACCTCCTGCTCAAATCCGCCAGACGACGCTCACACCCAGCGAGGGGGTCTCGTGGCCCGGCAGGCAGCCCACTCCGTCCCCGCGCGGCCTTATCCCCCTACGAGCCCTTCCTCGCGCCCCCTGTCTTCCTCCATCAAGCCAAACGTGGGACCACAGATAACACGAGCGCGCCGCTCTTCCTTCAAGGGCTCCTAAAGCAAAGGCAGGTCTCGCGTTTCCCTAAATCAACACACTCTGCCCAGGCTGAATGCACTGTGTGTGCACCTGGTACACAATCATCCTTTATTTAAAGCCGAATCAATAAATGGGCAGTGACTCCTTTAACGAAGGCCAATGAGACCTCGTGTTGCCTTAGGATGGTGCTGCCGGTCTCAGCGCCCTACAGGTGGCATCCTACAGGCGCACCGGGCCTGCGGCCTTGGGCTGTGCTGGGCGATTGCCTGGAACACCGTGGCTCAAGGATGGAACAGAAGATGTTGGAAGATTGTGCTTTGTGTGGGAGGCCGGAGGGCACTGGTCTCCGTCCTAGTCCAAGCACAGAGAAGCTCCCAAGCGGGCCCAACGCACCCGCTGTTCAACACACCAGGGGCTGTGCAGAGGTGGAGCAGCTGCCCTGGGCCTCTGTGCATTAAGGAAAGAGGAAAATCAAAAAGGGTTTATTTTTTTTTTCCAAAAAGGGTTTCATTGATGACGAATACAAGCTTCCGAGTCCGATTGATTTACTCTTTGAGCTTGAGCCAGAACGCAACCTCTCCCCACCCGCTCCTTCATGGGGGAAACTACTACCTGCTCCGGGTGTACGGGTACTCAGGCCCTCGGACCGTTATCCGGCTCACCACGTCGGAAAAAATACTAGTGTTAGTTGTTCCAATAGCATCACCATTACTGTCATTACTTCTGGCTTCGTGCGGTTTCTGGCCCAGCAAGCGCCCCTCTCGGGGCATGAGTTTAACGGCCCACCTGTGGGAGAAGAAGAAAATACTGCCAGCGACTCCGAAGACGTGTCTGCAACGCTCTTGAGGTTGTGTCTTACTTTTTGTTCCCCCTAAGGAACATCCTGAGCTGATCCCGGAGGGCGGTCAGGAGGGCCGACATCAAGCCCTTCCTAACACGCACAACCCAACAGAGATGGGGGATCCTCGGAAATGGGATCATCGAGGTCAGAGGAAGACAGAGGCCTCGAGACGACTGTACACCTGTGGCCCCTTCAAGGGCGCTAAGGGACGGTCGTCCCGTGAGACCCTCATCCACGCGTAGTGTCTTCTCCAAGGTGGCCCCACGGTGGGACGGGGGGTGGAGGAGCAGAGTCCCAGTGCAACCGCTAAGCAGCCGGGAGACCCTGGGCGAGCCGCCGCACATCTTCCTGCCTTGGGCCTGTTGCCCGAGCAGCACTTGTGTCTGTGGTGCCCGTTGGCCGCCACGGCCAGGACTCGTGCCCAGCGGCACCCGTCTGCCCCGGGGGAGCAGCCTCCTAGCAGCAGAGGACTCCACAGTCCCCTCTGGCCGGGTTACCCCAGGCTTCGGGTCGCCCGCGGGGTCCTCAGAGCTTCCCCACGGCCACCTGGACGGGCCCACACGTCTGAAGACGTCCACTCCATCTGGTGGACTCGTTTGCCTTGACGTGGTGGGGACAGCGGAGAAAACGGGAGCAGAAGTAGGGGTAGTTCTGTTTGGAGGGTGTCGCCCGACAGGAGACATCCCAAGCACCAACTGATAGGCCGTTGGCTGATGTCGTAACTGCTGTCCCTAGAGTGGTCACTACAATAGCACAATTATGCTAAATAGTGTGTAAAAAAGAGAGCTAGAGAGCGCTCGAGCAATGGAACACCCTCGCGACATGAGCCCGCGGGTCCCTGTGCTGAGATAACTGACGCCAGGACCTCCGAGCCAGGCTCGAGGCAGGTCGCTGTCTGCGCGGGGCCGCGCCCGGGGCCCCCTCGCCGGCGCAGGCCGTGTCGCCCGGCTCCGTGTATCGGGGGTACCCTTAGGCCTCACACTCACTTGGTACAGACGATGCGAGCTGGAGTAAGAAAAGCACAGATTCCTTCGGGTGACGGGAAAATGCTCGGAAAAAACAAAAAGTCTTTTTTTTTTTTTTTTTTAAATATATTTGGTTTTTGTCCTCAAGTTTTTGTGCTGGCACAGAGCTTCTTTCTTTTTTTTTTTTCAATTTTTTCATTTATGATAGTCACACACACACAGAGAGAGGCAGAGACACAGGCAGAGGGAGAAGCAGGACACAGGCAGAGGGAGAAGCAGGCTCCATGCACCGGGAGCCCGACATGGGATTCGATCCCGGGTCTCCAGGATCGCGCCCCGGGCCAAAGGCAGGCGCCAAACCGCTGCGCCACCCAGGGATCCCCAAAAAGTCTTTAAATAAGATGCTGCCTTTGGCTTTTCGGGTAATACACGCGACCCTGGGGCACCTGCTGCCATCGCTGCCTTCTTCCCGTACAGAGTTTAATTCTCAGTAAAAGAACATACTAGATCCTAAATGATCTTCCCTGTCCCACCCTCGAGTCACTCAAAGACCAACTTCCCGTTCTTCCCATTCTTCTCCTTGAGTCCAATAAAGGGAAGCGCCAGGGCTGCAGTGCCCCCCCACCCCCCCCCACCCCCAAATCCCAGGCATCCGCCCTTGGGGCTTTTCCTGTGCTTGTTAATCGGCCCTCCTGGGGCTTCCCCTTCCTCCGCTGGGAGAGCGCGGACTCCCCTCCGGGTGCTGGGTGCTGGGTGCTGGGTGCTGGGGCTTCTCATGGAGGCTGCAGCCCATTCACTTAACTCGGCAGCGAGCTGTCTTTTCCAGAAACAACCGTTTCGTTCAAGTGGAGTAAACGGTGAGGGCAAGGGGCAAATACATCCTCCCCGTACACACCGCGGCCTCCACGCTGAGGAACGCAGAAGCAGCGGGCCCTGGCCCTGGGCCCTCCGACTCCTCGTCCCTGCACTATCATCGTCCCGGGTCCCTCCAGCAGCCTGAAACCCGTTTCTTCCTTAGGACCCCAAGGGACTTCTGAGCTCTGAAAGGCCAGATCCCAAAACCCTCAAGCCAGACAGAGTCCCCCTGACCCATGGGGGCACATCGCGTGCTTTGAATTGCATGTACCGGCCCCGACTAGAGGCAAGGGCCCTGGAGTCCGCTCGGGTCTGTTTCCTGCACCCCACGCTCACTTGGTGGCCACCTGCACACACGAACGGCAGAGCAGAGCTCTATGCCCACGTGACGTTCGTGGCCCGATTCTTTCCTGTAAACCTGGGCCCCGGAGCCAGAGATCCGCAACTCTAGCCCGTCATTAAAATACATCGTGGCTTTAAAAATACCCCGATCCCAAGGCGCTTCTTTACCATTTATTATTGCTTTGACCAATCCAAACAAAACACTCTTAGCATGGACATAAACACGTATACAGAGAGACAAAATGTCAATATTTTGAAAATGATTCAAAATGTCTGAATCTATTTTGTCTATTTTGTCCAACTGCACCTCTTTTCTTCTTTGCCTGTTGCCCTTCTGATGTTTTCACCCATTTCTCCTTTCCCGCCAGCCCCTCCGGCGGCCACCGACGTGTTCTCTGCATCCATGAGCTCCTTCGTGGCCGTGGTCGTTGCTTGTTTTTGTCTTAGATTCCAAAGATAAGCGACGCCGTGCGGGGTACGTGTTTGTCTGCAGACTTCACAAGGCGCAGTGCCCCGGGGGCCCAGCTGTCGCGGGGCAAGACTCCATCCCTGTGGCCGGCGTTGGGCCGTCCCTGAATCCGCTCACCCGCTGACGGGCCCCGGGTCGCTTTCTAGAACTCGGCTACTGCAAGTAACGCCGCAACGAACGCGAGGGTGCATGTAGCTTGTTTAGTTGCTCTTTTCCTTTTTTTTTTTTCAGACACATTCCCAAAAGTGGAATTGCAGGATCACACAGTACCTCTTTTTTGTTTTTGTTTTTTTTTAATTTTTTGACCTGGACTCTACTGTGTTCCAACAGGGCTGCACCAGTTTGCGTTCCCGCAACAAGGCACAAGGTCCCTTTTCTTCCACGTGCTTGCCAACTCCTGCAATTTCTCTGTCTTTTTGGTAACAGTCATCCTAACAGCAGCGAGGTGATAGCACATTGTGGTTCTCATTTGCATTTTTCTTATGATGAGTGTTGTTGAGCATCTTTTCACGTAGCTGGGGCTACCTGGACGTCTTCTTTGGGAAAATGTCCATCTATTCAGAGCTTCTGCCCAATTTTATTTTATTTATTTATTTATTTATTTATTTATCTATTTATTTATTTATTTATGATAGAGAGAGAAGCAGAGACACAGGCAGAGGGAGGAGCAGGCTCCATGCAGGGAGCCCGACGCGGGACTCGATCCCAGGACTCCAGGATCCGGCCCCGGGCCAAAGGCAGGCGCCAAACCGCTGAGCCACCCAGGGATCCCCTTTCTGCCCAATTTTAACTGAATTATTTGTTTGGCTATGGAGTTGTATAAGTTCTTTATATATTTTAGATATTAGCCCCGCTTCAGATATGTAATTCGTAAATATTTCTCTCATTCAGTTAGGTCAACTTCATCTTGCTATGGTCTCCTCGGCTGTGCGGAGCTTGTCACTGCTCCACTTACTCATCTTTGCTTCTGTCGCTTTTACTTTGGTTTCAAATTCAAGAAAAATCACCTCCAAGACTGATACTGAGTTGCTGACTGCCTATGAAGAGCTTCATTGCTCCGGTCTTAGGTTCAAGTCTTTAAGACATTTTTTAGAATTAGTTTCAGAGGTAGAATTTAGCGATTCCTCAGGTTGCATACAACACCCAGTGCTCATCACATCCGGCGCCCTCCTTCATGCCCATCGGCCAGTTATCCCTCCCCCCCACTCCCCTCCCCTCCAGCGACCCCCAGTTTGTTTCCTGGAGTTCAGCGTCTCTTGTGGTTTGCCTCCCCCTCAATTTTCATCTTATTTTGTTTTTCCTTCCTTTCCCCTGTGATCATCTGTTTTGTTTCTTAAGTTCCATATGTGAGTGAAACCATATGGTATTTGTCTTTCTCTGACTCGCTTATTTCACTCAACACAATAACCTTTAGTTCCATCCACGTTGTTGCAAATGGCGAGATTTCATCCTTTTTAATGGCTGAGTTATATCCCATTATATGTGTGTGTGTGTAATATCTGATGTGTGTATATATATTACTATATTATGTAATATATAATTATATATAATATAATATATTAATAGGTTATATATTATATTAATATATAATTATTATAATATAATATATTATTATAATATGTTATTATAATATATAATATAATATATTAATATAATATATTGTTATAATATATTGTTATAATATAATATATAATATAATGTATTTATATTAATTTAATATGTTAATATTATATTTATTATACTTAATATATTAGTATATCAGTATATATTAATATACGATTATGTTATATTAATATATAATTATATTAATTGTATTAATCACATATTAATTATATAGTATATATAGTATATATATATCCTGAATCTGTACATTGCTTAGGGTAGTATGGACATTTTAACAATATTGACTCTTCTACTCGGTGAACATGGACTATCTTTCCATTTATTTGTATCTTATTTAATTCCTTTCATTAATGTTTCACAGTTTGCTATGTATAGGGTTTCCACCTCCATGTTACACATATTTATGGGTATTTTATTCTTTTTGATGCTCTTTAAATGGAATTGTTTGCTTCTCTGATAGTTTGTTATTAGTGTATAGAAACACAATAGACTTTTGTGTATTTATTTTGTATCTTGTAATTTTACTGGATTCATCAGTTCTAAGAGTTTTTTGATGGAGTCTTTAGGCTTGTCTGTAAGTAATGTCCTCTGCGAATAGTGACATTTTACTTCTTTCTTTTCAACTTGGATGCCTTTTATTTCTTTTTCTTGACTAAATACTCTGGCTAGGACTTCCAGATACTTTCAATGTTGAATAGAAGGTGGACGGGCACTGAGGGGGGCACTTGACGGGATGAGCACTGGGTGTCATTCTGTATGTTGGCAAATTGAACACCAATAAAAAATAAATTTATTATTAAAAAAAAAAGAAGTGGCAAGAGCAGACATCATTGTCTAGTTTCAGATCAAACCTTTGAGGAAAGGCTTTCAGCTTTTAACTGGTGAGTTTGATGTTAGCTGTGGGCTTGCCGTATATGATCTTTAATATGTTAAGGTACATTTCCTCTATATTCACTTTGTTGACAGTTTTTAACATAAATGGATATTGAATTTTGTCAAATGCTTTTTATGCACCTGTTGAGATAATCATGGGTTTTATCTTTCATTTTGTTAATGTGGTGTATCAGATTGATGGATTTGTGGATGTTGAAACATCTTTGCATCCCTGAAATAAATCCCATTTAATCATGCTGTATGATCCTTTTAATGTATTGTTGAATTTAGTCTTGGTATCAGGGTAATGCTAGACTCATAAAATGAGTTTGGAAGAGTTCCCTCCTCTTCTAATTTTTTGAAGACTTTGAGAAAGATTGGCACTAATTATTTTTGAACGTTTTATAAAATTCAACAACGAAGCCATCTGATCATAGACTTTTGTTTGTTGGGAGATATTTCATTACTAATTTCTTAGTAATAACTTTTCTGTTCAGATTTTATATTTCATTATAATTCAGACTTGGTAGGTAGGTAGGTAGGTTGTATGTTTCTAGGAACTTACCCATTTCTTCCAGGTTGTCCAATTTGTTGGCTTATAATTGTTCATAATAGTTTCTTATGATCCTTTGTATTTCTGTAGCATCAGTTGGAATGTCTCCTCTTTCATTTCTGATTTTATTTATTTGAATTTCCCTTTTTTTTCTTGGTGGCTTCTGTACCATTTAAATTAGTTTTAAAACCATTAATGCCTGGAGGTGAGCTCAGGCAGTTTTTAAAGCTCAGCATGTGATTTTAGTGGTTATCAAGTTTGAAAGACTGGTCTGGGGTTATAGTTTCCAGTAGTGGCTACATATTGGAATTGCCCAGAGATCATTTAAAAATTATTACTCATAGGAATACGTGAGACTCATCAAGTCACAATCTCTGCGAGTGGGTTGGGTTTTTGAAGCTCTCAGATGATTCTAATGAGGACAGATTTGTGAACCACTTGTCTAGGCAAATCCCTTCAGGAAATGTATAGAGAAACCTCATGGTGATGCCCCTCAGTTGCCAACTTTAGGAAAATAACTCTCCTACCTATTGACAAATGTCCATTCTTATAAAATCCACTGAACTTAATTCTTCCCTAATAATTATCTCCTTTAAGCTTTATTGAGAAGTAATTTATAAATATAATTGTTTATGTTTAAAGCACACAACATGATGATTTGACATACATACACATTCCCAAATTATTACCAAGATTAAGATAATTAACACATCCGCCACCTCACATACTTAACATAGTTAGCTCTTTTGTGTGTTGAGACTGATTAAGACCTATTCCCAGTAAATTTTAAGTGTACAATATCTTATTATTAACTACAATCAGTGTGCTGCGCATTCGATTCTCAGAACTTGTTCTTTTAACTGAAAATTTGTACCTTTTGGCTTAAGTCACCCTATTTCCTCCCTAGCCCAGTATCAGGCAACCACTGTTCTACTCTCTATTTCTCTATGAAACTGGCTTTTTATTTTTTTTTTTTAAGATTCCAAATATAAGTAATACCATATGGTATTTGTTGACATTTTCTGTCTGGCTTATTTTAGCATAATTCGTCTGGCTCATTCTAGCGTAATGCCCTCCGGATTCATCCACGTTGTCACAGATTCTTTTCTATGGCTGAATTATATTCCATCATATACATATATCACATTTTATTTATCCATTCGCCTGTTGGTGAACACTTAGGTTGTTTCCACGTCTTAGCTATTGTGAATAATGCTGCAATAAAATGCAGATATTTCGTTAGGATACTGATTTCAGTTCCTTCAGATACATAGCCAGGGTGGGATTGCTGGATCATATAGTAGTTCAATTTGTAGGAACTAAAATTTTTAGGAACTTTTTTCCCTAACAGCTGTATCAATTTACATTTCCACCAACAGATATAAGGAGTTCCTGTTTTCTACATCCTTGCCACCACTTGTTATCTCTTGTATTTGCAGTAATAGATATCCTAACAGGTGTGACCTGATATCTCATTGTGGTTTTGATTCCCATCTCCCTGATAATTAGTAGAATGTTCGGCACTTTTTCACGTGTATATTGGCCATTTGTATGTCTTCTTTGGAAAAATATCTATTCAGGTCCTTTATCCATTTTAAGATTGGATTATTTTTGTTTTGTTTTGTTTTGTTTTGTTTTACTATAAGTTGTATGGTTCCTACTTAACATCATCCATCTCTGTTTCTGGGGTAGACAACCCCTCATCCAGATTGTTCAGCTTATCTCTGCGGCCCTGAAATCTTTCTAATCTTTCTTAGATTATTTCTGGCAAACATGCAGAGACACACAAACAGATACACGCATAGTTTAGAGAGAATTTTACACTCTGATGAAGACATTTGTTTCTCGTCCACCTTTGTAGGCATGAGGTGAATATCGGAGACCAATGATGAAGATACATGCCTAATACATAGATCCTTACCTGGCCAGGGTGTGGAAGAGGGAGGGGCAGGGGATAATTGTGTAGGGGGCTTCAACTAGATATGTAATATTTTATTTTTAAAAATCTGAAGCAAAATTTGATGAAATGTTGTTAAATCTGGTGGGTTCACGAGTGTTTATTCGCACTTCTGTGTTTGAAATATTTTATTAAAAATTTAGGGTTCATCATAGTAATGTTTTTAGAAAGTGGTTAGGGTATTATGCACAGAAAATATTACCTAGACACTAGTTATTGAACAACACAGGCAAATTTTCTACTTCAGTCAACAGGTTTGGCATTTTTTTTGTTTTGTTTTTAGTGAGGAAAGTGGCTCTAGATCTGCGCTGTCCACATATGGCTATTTATATTAAAACTAAAATTAAATAAATTTTATAAATTACATATATTTATATATAATTTATAAATTTATATTTTATTTACTATAAATTTTTATTATATTAATAAATATTTAATAAATATTAAAATAAATAAATAGATTTTATATAATTTAATATATATTATTTATATATACAATTTATAAATTTATATATATTTATATTTATATAAATAAATTCTTCAGACACACTAGTCATATTTCAAGTTCTGAATAACCACGTGTGGCTAGTGGCTACAGTATTAGCACAGCAGCACAGATTGTACAACATTCCCTTCACTGCAGAAAGTTCTATTAGACATTTCTGGTCTGCATAATAACCTATAATTATATGGCAAGATGCAAATGACTTTTCTGCAATTAACCTCCATCCTTCTTTCCTCCATATTTGAATGAACCGAAGCGATTCGTGATTTAGGATGAATCTGCAAATGAGTGATTCAAGTCAATACGCGGTAAATCTATTGTTTTCAATCTTCCTAGAAAACAATTACTAAATCGAAAAATGACTCTATCTGTACATCCAGAACTGTACTTTTATATGACTTTGGTGTATAAGTGTATGTCTAAAGGCAAAAAAATTGACCACTGACAAATACTTTTCAATGTCTAATATTAATTAATTGGAGGGACCCACTGATATTTCAAATGAGGCAATAAGTCAGGGAAAAAAAAAAAAGTCGGGAAAAATGTCTGCCCAGAGAGTCAGGACAATATGATTTCAGATTTTTCAAATTACAAAGCAAAATAGGTTTGTTTTAGCAGGTAAAATAAAACTAAAAACTGTGTAGAGAACAATCTAATCATCTCTCTCCCCTCAACTCTACACGCGTGACCCCATCAAACAGCATGGAAGTGCTCATCCATACCTTCCTCTTTGTTCATGCAAATATATCAAAGCAACAATACACATATAGAGGATTTTTTCCTACCAAAAGGAGCCATATTATACATTTTACTTTGTCATTTTCTTTCTTTCTTTTTTTTCACTTACCAATATGACACGACATCCTAACATGTCTGCAGACATCCTATAAATTCGTTTTTCCCTAATCCCTTTCTGCATATACACAGATGCATCTACACGTCTATTCGCACGTGCGTGCGTGTGTACCCCCAAGCGCACGTGTATGCGGCTGCACGTGCCTCCCTGTGCGGATGGATGGGCTCTCGTTCGTGTTGGGCAGGGGCAGCAACCAGCAGCATTCCCCTGCTTTGGCCTCACCCTGTTTCTGTGCACCCCGTTCCTCTCCCGACTCTTCCCTCCTCACATCCACCCCAACTCCAGATAATCCATGTTAGCGGCGTCCGGCTTTCTTCCACATTTTTTCCACACTCATAAAACACACATTCCAAAACCTTTATACATTCTTTTGTTTGGTTGGTTTTGGTTTTGTCTCTGTCATTGCCATTTTGTTTCTAGTTTGGGCCCACTAAAAATTCAACAAAACGAATATTCTTATATTTTCATTTTTCAGTAGTTGTGTTTTTATTTCTACAGGGAGCGTCTCCGGAGAATTACTGCTGCACTAATGGGTATGTGTATTTTTTTTTATTTTGGGAGGCGGTCTGGAGAAATATATTAAAACTATCTCCTATCTGCCAGTTATGTGTGGGCATCCCTTTCCAATACTTATTCAACAGCAAAAAAAGTATTTTTCCTTAAAGTTTTGCCCATCTGGGGATCCCCGGGGGGCTCGGTGGTTGAGCGCCTGCCTTCGGCTCAGGATGTGATCCTGGAGTCCCGGGATCGAGTCCCACGTCGGGCTCCCCACAGGAAGCCTGCTTCTCCCTCTGCCTGTGTCTCTGCCTCTCTCTGTCTCTGTGTCTCTCATGAATAAATAAATAAAATCTTTTTTAAAAAAAAGTTTTGCCCACCTGATGAATGTAAATGATCCTTTAAATAAATATTTTATTTTTGTATACAAATAGGCCTCTATTTTCTGGTATAGATTTTACATATCCTGTCATGATTAAGGTCTTCTCCATCCTCAGATTATATAGTTTCTGAGATTTTCTTAAAATTTGTCTTACACGCATCTTTAATCTCCCTTGAATTTATTATTACGCACAAGGAGAGCTGAGGTCCAACTCTGTTTTCTTCCAGAGGGATAATATGTTTCACCAGCTCCATTTATTAACCCATTCTCTTCACCACTGAATCGAATCCTCCTTTTCCTATATAAAATTCTCATATACCCTGAGATCTAGTTCTTGATTGTCTATTTTGTTCCACCAACACGTCTTTTCCCATGCCAATGTCATGTGAACTCCACTACAATGATTCTATATCCGGTTCTTGTTTCTAAGTAAACATTCTTCTTTTCGTGGCTCTTGAATATTTTTTATTCTTTATAAATTTCATGCCCTATTTTTTTTTTAATTTACTATTTATGATAGTCACAGAGAGAGAGAGAGAGAGAGGCAGAGACACAGGCAGAGGGAGAAGCAGGCTCCATGCACCGGGAGCCTGATGTGGGATTCGATCCCGGGTCTCCAGGATCGCGCCCTGGGCCAAAGGCAAGCGCCAAACCGCTGCGCCACCCAGGGATCCCCTTCATGCCCTATTTTATCCTAAATAAAACAAAGTCTAAACATACAAGCAGACAAAAACCACTATAGAGACCATAAATACATGTTAATTTGGAGAGATTGTTTTCGGAATGAAACTGAGTTATTCCATTCAAGAGCATGCTCTTTCCATTTGCTTAGATCTTAATCTAGACTTTTTTTCATAAATCCTATATTTTACTTATTTTTCATGAAGTCTGATTGCTGTAGTCAAATCAACTGTCATACCAGGGAATAAGCTTGGCAAAGCGGTCGTTGAGGATGCATCGAAGGTGGAGGAGTGGATATCACTGTAGAAGTCGCAGGAGACAACCGGATCGCTGTGGCCTAGGATGCCCTTAGGGGCCCTCCGATACCTGCTTCACCTCCTTCTTGATGTCGTATTTGACAGCTTTTTCTAGGTGGTAGGTCAGATCCATAACCAACACAATGGAGAGAGGGCCATGGAAGGCCATATTAGTGAGCTTCCCATTCAGCTCAGGGATGACCTTGTCCACAGCCTTGGCAGCACCAGGAGAAACAGGAGTGATATTCCAGGTAACCAGCTTCCCAGAGGAGCCATCTGCAGCCTTCTGGGTGGCAGTGATGGCATGGACCATGCTCATGAGTCCACCCCCAATGCCAAAGTCGTCATGGATGACTCGGTGTGGGGGGGGGAGGCAAGCAGTTGGCAGTTCAGGAGGCGCTGATGACAGACAGTCCTAAGGGGGTTGTCATACTTGTGATCTATGCTTATCACAAACTTGGGGGCATTAACAGAAGGGACAGAACTGATTACATTTTTGGTTCTGCCCTTCACGTGAGCCCCAGCCTTCTCTAGTAAGGAAGGCACCACTTGTCTCTACAACATATTCAGCTCTGGGATCTCACCCCTGGATGATGGACATAGGCTTTTCCTTGATGATGAGCTCCCCATTCTCAGCCTTGACTGCTCTACTGAGCTTGTCATGGGTAGAATTATAATGGAACTTACAGACCCTACAGTTGAGATCAACAAGAGGGTCCTTGTTGGCAACAATATCCATTTTGCCAGAATTAAAAGCAGACTCGGTAACCAGGTACCCAATACAGCCAAATCCATTCACCCCAACCTTCACCATCGTATCTCATCGTATCTCTATCCAACCAGGGGGAGAGAGCATAGATTTACTAGTATTTTATTTATAAGTTTTTATTTATTCAGTAAATGAGACTGATATTATTTTATTTTCTGTATACTTAATGTCTGGTTTTAACATTAATTTTATGTTGAATTCATCAAATGAGATGTAGAGCTTCCATATCCCATCTTATCCTACATCCCCATGGTATAGAATTTTGCTGACCTAAAGTATACCTCATGGACCAGCAGCAAGGACATCAACCGGATGTCGAGCTCATTCCCTGGAACCCGCTAGAAATGCAAAATCTCAGGCCATGACTGCAGACCTATGGAATTAGGTTTTGCATCAGAAACAAGGTCCCCAGGTGAGTCGTAGGCGCAGTAAGATTGGAGGAGCTTTGATCTAGAGTCGTTTAAACAGCAACGGAATTCTCTTTTCCTTAAAGTGTTATATAGACCTCGGACATGAAGCCAACCAGTCCTGGTAACTTTTTATACTTATTTTGATCTATGCTAACTGGTATAGTTAAGGTTTCTACTTCTTGAGTAAATTTTGGCATTTTGTATTTTGTTTTGTTTTGTTTTTGCATTTTGTATTTTGTTAATAAACCATCTGTATCCCCTGAGCTTTACAGCTTTGTCGCATAGAGTTGCATTCTTATACTACCACTTTATTATTATTTAATATCTTCCATCAAGGGACAATGGCTGGCTCTCTTCTCATCTTATTTTTATCAAGCTTACAAAAGCTGTATCTATTTTCTTGTTCTTTTCAGAAAACTAGCTTTTGGGTTCAGTTAGTAATGATCCTTTAGTTAAAACCCGACGGGCAGAGAGGGGCCTAATACCTCTCTTCAGTTGATGAACCGCACTGAACAGGGACATACCTCCACCTACGCCGCCTTGCTGCGTACTCAGTCATATTCTAAATGTCAGGTACGGCCTCGCCGGTATCGTTCACTAAATAACGTTTTGAGCATTTGTATTTTGCTTTCCAGTTTATAAGGCCTTTCATACCCTTTATCTCATCTGAGATTTACGTTTAAAAGAGTCTATAATAGATCATCTTGACCAAGGGGAATAGTTCCCAACTTGATTTTCGTATACTGAGACCAGCTGGGGCCCTCAGATCACTGTTTCTCCAAAGGGCCAACCAGGGAGAGCTCGTATTGAGGGGAGAGCTAAGAAAGCAGGTATTCCCTCAGGTAAAGGGAGAGGCATGAGCTGAGATTTTAGCCACGAACAGATAAAAGAAAATGACAAATTTCAGATAATCCTCTTAAACCAGACAATTATGTGAAATGCACTGGCTTTTTTTTTTCCCCACCTTCAATTAAGGAGTCAAGGTTGTGTTTGCACTTTTAAAACTGTCTGAAAAGTTATTACTGATGCACTCTCATCTCTTACTTTTGCAAGTATTCTTTTTTTATTTTTTTAGAATACAATTTAATGTTTAATAACAGTTCACAAAGAATATAGGAATAAAATAGAAGGTTAACACAATTATTTTCCTTACAAGAGATGAAATATATTTTATCCTTCTATTTAGGTTTAATAATCAATGTAAAACTTGTAACTGTAATGTATCAATGTTATTATATTCAAAAATTAGCTGGGCTTTGCTCTAAGACTAATATCCATAAATAAATTTTAAAAATACCAAACACACAAGAGTAATAATTTTAAAAATCCCTTGGAATACATAAATTAGATGACCATTAAAAATTCCAGAAAATGATGTCACCAGTGGCTTCCTTAAATAATATGCTTGCTTGGTGCATTTTAAGAAGATTTGTTTTTACTAAAATCTGATTAATGTTTATTGCATCGAGATTCAGTTATCTATATATTTTTTAAAAAATAATAAATTTATTTTTTATTGGTGTTCAATTTGCCAACATACAGAATAACACCCAGTGCTCATCCCGTCCAGTGCCCCCCTCAGTGCACGTCACCCAGTCACCCCCACCTCCCGCCCTCCTCCCCTGCCACCACCCCTAGTTCGTTTCCCAGAGTTAGGAGTCTTTATGTTCTGTCTCCCTTTCTGATATTTCCTACCCATTTCTTCTCCCTTCCCTTCTATTCCCTTTCACTATTATTTATATTCCCCAAATGAATGAGACCATATAATGTTTGTCCTTCTCCAACTGACTTATTTCACTCAGCATATACCCTCCAGGTCCATCCACATCAAAGCAAATGGTGGGGATTTGTCATTTCTAATGGCTGAGCACTGCTGGGGATTTACCCCAAAGATACAGATGCAGTGAAACCCCGGGACACCTGTACCCCGATGTTTCTAGCAGCAATGTCCACAATAGCCAAACTGTGGAAGGAGCCTCAGTGTCCATCGAAAGATGATGGATAAAGAAGATGTGTTTTTGCAAGTATTCTAATCGGATAAGGATTTCAAAACCTGGATGACTGGAAGCTTTTGCACTGAAATTGGCCCAAGTCTGGTATAATAGCTGAGAAAGTATAAAACGTAGTTTATTGAATTTGGGATTTTTAGTTCACCGATAGACCAGTCGTATGTTGATCACTGTGGAGTTATTACAAAGACACTGCCGAGCCCTTTGCAAAATTAATTTTAACTTTTCCACTGACCAGAGATCTTAGATCTATAATCATCTTTTTATAAGCATTCACGTAAGCAAACACTTGAGCAGCCTGTTGTGGTGTATTCAGGTGTCCTGTAAGGACCGAGACCAGAAACCATCTTAACCTCACATTCCTGGCAGTACGATGCTTAGGACATTTTTAACCTCCAATAAGTAATGCTGAGTACTGAAAAAGAGAAAATAATTCTCCATCCTTCCTACCTCAGAGAAGAATTGATCAATTCACCTACTTAATGTTTTTCCCCTCTAAGCAAAATGTTCCCTTCCTCAGTTCCAGGGTGCAAAGTGAATAAGAGAGATGAAATGATAGAAGTAATGACATAATGTCCACTGCATTTTAGTGTTGGGAATAAAACGCTAAAGGACGAACCTTTTGACATTGAAATCTTCCTCGGGGAGAAGACTCTTCATTATGAACAAATGGAAAAAAGTAAAATAATCAGTTTTAAAAAAAAAAAAAGATTTTTAATTATTTATTCCTTTTTAATTCCGTTGAATTTTTTTCTTCCGGAAGGAGTGTAAATTTAAATCCAAATTACCCTATAATATTAATTCATTTCTCCTCTGACCTAAAGTCCTAGAGAAATAAGATACACAGACATTACACGATTGCTCTGTTCTCAAAAATGTTGTACAAAGTACATGGAAAAGTACAAAGTTCCTTTCAAGCAATGCCTCTCAGAAATTCACCCCCCAGCCCTCAACTCCACGGCTAAGGACTTGCCCTGGTCCTGAGGCCCCTCAGTCAACCTCAGACTAGTTGTGGGAGACAGACCAGGAGAGCCGGATTCAAAATAAGGAAAATACAGATATCTAAATGGATATGACCTGGTTATTTTGGGGAAACTTGGTAGAAAAGTGAATGTAATTCAGGTGCAGGACACCCCACCTAAAGAATGTCGAAGGGAGGTGCCTGGGTGGCTCAGCCGGTTGGGTCCAGCTCTTGATTTCGACTCAGGTCATGATCTCGGGGTCCTGAGATCAAGCCCCACCTTGGGCTCTGCGCTCTGCAGCGAGTCTGCTTGAGATTCCCTCTTTCCCTCTCCCTCTGCCCCTCCCCACAGTGCTTGTGCTCCTCCCTCTCCAATAAATACATAATTCTTAAAAAAAAAAAAAAAAGAATCTCAAAGGTCAGGCTGAGGGCAAACCAGATAAAATAAAAGGAAGGGAGGGCAATGAGAGTGTGGTTAGAGCCTGAGAGAAAAGAATGCAGGTAACACCCAAGTTCTGCGTCACTGGAGCAAAGGGCCAACTGGTGGGATGCAGGTGAGGAGGACCCCAGAGGTTCCACGGTCAGTTTGGAAGCCGTCTCTGACCTACATCCACGCATTGATCCCCAATGAAACCCAGAGGCGGTGTACTTTTCAGATGAGAGGAGGCAGGTACAAAGAGACTAAGTGATGGGCGTCAGGTCACGTGCCTAGGAAACGGCGGAGCCGGGATTAGAACCCAAGAACCAAGCCCATACTCTTAACCTCTGCACCACCTGGCATCTCTGTGGAAGATGGGTTTTAAGGGGGAGAAGACTGGAGGAAAGAAGCAAGACCCGTTTGGTACCTTGCTGCAAAGACCAGGTAAGAACTGACAAGGCCTCGACGAACGCAGGGGCACAGGAACATCGTATGCGAACATATATACGGGCACGCGCAGGTCCCATGTACATATAGGATCGTGATCAGGGCTACGCACGCTGCACTCAAGACCCCCTGGGTTAAACTAAGATTCTGGTTCCACCGGCTTACCAGCTCTAGGGTTATGGGCAAGGCACTTCTATGTGCCTCAGTTCCAGGAATAGCAAGAGCATCCAGCTGACCAGGTTCTCTGAGGATTGAATGAGATTGTACGGACTACACTTAGCCTAGTGACTAGGAGTCGGGGCTCCGTTCGCCCCTATTAGGATGTTACAGATTGCGGAGACAGTAATGGACCTTCACGTTTTATTAAGTAGGTACAATTAGGGTTTGGGGATTTGGGCCCAGGGGAAGGGGTCATGGAAAAGGAGGCAGAGGGGATTAGAGGTTTTCATCGCCAGGTACGTAGTGAAGAAGCTTATGGAAAACGGAGAGGACTTCCTTTCCTTTTTGACTTTTTTTTTTTTTTAAGATTTTATTTATTCGTGAGAGACAGAGAGAGGCAGAGACACAGGCAGAGGGAGAAGCAGGCTCCATGCAGGGAGCCCGATGGGGGACTCGATCCCGGGACCCCAGGATCAGGCCCTGGGCCGAAGGCGGCGCTAAACCGCTGAGCCCCCCGGGCTGTCCTTTGACATTTCAGGTTTAAGGTGTTAATAAAACATCTGTGCTCAGATGCAGTTTAAGTGGCTGAACAGGAAGGTCAGGGAGGGGACCTAGGGGAGTCATTAGCAACAGGTGATGACGCAAGTGTATTAGAACAGCGGGCCAAGAACACTCATTCCGAAAAATGTGCACATTGGCTTCCAGGTAGTACAAAAAATGCAATATTTAGATGACACGGAATATAGAAAATGCATTTCAGCTCCGTGGGAATGAGGAATCACTTCTGACGAACAGTACGTTCCCGCTGTTCAGAAAAATCCAAGGCACCAATAGCACATCGTAATCCTAAACCATATAAATCAAATAAGGACAAACGCCCTCCCACACGCAGATGGAGTCAGGTTTTCGAAGATTCGCTCAGAAAGACCAAAGCGAATGTGACGCCAACAACCCGCGCTGAGCTGTTTGGAAGGGTCCGGGTCACTTTCTCTAACCAGGCTCTGTTTAAAGCGCAATAGAGAACCTCAGGATTGTCCCAATCTCTACTCCCAGTAAAAAGAAGTACGTGCTACCGACCCGGAGTTAGGCGGCCAGCTGGTCAAATTTCCTAAGTAATTTCCCCCCAGTATCTAGGATTTTGTTTCACGGAAATAATCAGAGCTAACCCAGCTGCTCTGCCCATTTAGCACAGTATCAAGCAATACTCGTCTTGGCTGCCCGTGGGATGAAGCCTTCTTCTAAGACCTACGTGGGGTACCGGGGTTTAAGTCTGACATCATGAGTCAAGATGTCACAGAGGACAGGAGCAGCCCAGCAACTCCAGCACAGAACACCCGGGACACAACCCTTCTCTCTTTGTCCTCCACAGGGGTAGTCCCAGGGCAGCGGTTGTGGCATTTCAAACACGAAAAGATGAAATACTCTGAGGCATCCCGTAGGGTGGGAGGGGGTAGTCATGGGGCATGAGCACTTCTCTTCAAGGGAAGTGCTGTGGACATTTTGGCAGCAGTTTTTAGCTCGTGGACCTGTGTTCCCACCGCCCCACCCTCCGCCCCAGGACCAGCATCCTCCTCCCATCATTGTGACAATCAAATAATGGCCACACACTCCCCCCCGGGGCAGGAGGGCTGCCCCTGGTTGAACTGCGGCTGCCAAGGCTGCTCTAGCTGATTAAACTGCGGCCCCAGCATCAACACGGACTACACGGACCCGTGCTGCTCGTACGTGGTGATGGGATTTCACATTTAGCCAACTAGCAACGCTTGGCACTTTTTGTCTTATGTCTACACCTAAATACCAGAACATAAAGTAGCATTGTTATAAGCCCCATTCGGCACACCTTTTTCTTTCTAGAATGGTACAGAGGAACCAAAGGTCTGCTCGCAAGCATAAAAACGGTGACATTTCTTCACTTAGCTGCTGTTTTAAAGACTGGAACCCTGGATGGCCAGTTCCCTTTGGGAGGCCTAACACTTCACCTAGTTAGCACGTGATCAAGGCCGGACCCGGGGGGTTTCTGGCTCACCACCAAACACAGAGCTACGGCAAACTTATCGTAGCAGCTGTGGTTCTCGGCAAAGGGCAGAGCCCACTCCCAGGACCCAGGGAGCCTGTCAGATCCCAGGCTCGGTTCACGTGTGTAACTAGAGGCAGAAGGGAAGGAGGGAGGGAGGAAGGAGGGAGGGAGGGAGGGAAGGAAGGAAGGAAGGAGGGAGGGAGGGAGGGAGGAAGAGGGAAGGAAGGAAGGAAGGAAGGAAGGAAGGAAGGAAGGAAGGAAGGAAGGAAGGAAGGAAGGAAGGAAGGAAGGAAGAGGGTGTGAATTCTGAGGTCTCCCAGGCCCACTCCCACTTCACGGTGAAAAGCGGTGACTGCAAATCCAACTGAAATACCCCAAAATGTAATCCCCGCAGAAAGGAAACCGGCAGCACCACGTCCAGGCTAACACTATCAGGCCTCAGGCACGCTACCCCTTCTTGCTTCTTGACAGGGCAGACGCAGGATCAAGGGGAACATGAATACCCACGCCAGATGGAGGAGGCACAGCAGCACTGCCCTTCTGGAAATCTTTTCTCCGGGAATATCCCGCCACTGCCTCTTCAACTGCGTTCTGATTACTTACTCCTCTGACTGAAATATAAAAATTCCCGACCCGTCAAACAGGAAACCGGCCAGCTAGAGCAGAGGCTCAGCCCCGTAGGGACTCTCCCATAGACTACCCGGGACACCTCCCACAGCCTCGGGGGAGGAGGGGTGCGGAGGTGGGGCGGACACGCCTAGCCAGGACCCGGGTGCAAAAAAAACAAAAAAAAAGGGAAACCTGGATACTGTATTTCCTGCCAATGCCATAAGCATCTTCCAGGACTCGGAAATGATCCGCTACTTGTACCTCAGTCTAACCATTAGCTCTGCAGAATCTGGGTCGCTAACACCAAGGCAGATAAAGGAAAACGCTGATCACAGACTTCACAATATCTTGTACACCACTCTATAATTTTTAATTAGAATCAGCTATCAAAACACCGCAATTTTGAGGTCTTTGAGCTTAACAATGTTTAACAGTGGCTTTATTAGGTGAATGCTTGAAAGTATTCAACATTAAATTCCATTTACTTCACACTGTTTGCAAGTACATTATTAGCAATTCTTAAATATTTCAAATCAACCCAAGTGTAGATGGCTTCCCTCTAAGTCTTCCGAGGGGACAAGAAGACTGAGAGGAGCCTAGAACCTGAGTCCAGGTCTCTAACCCACAATCACCATGTCATCACCAGTGAACTCATAGGAAGGAACTTCAAGGTTGAGAGGGGCGGGCCCCTTCCTGATCCTGCCAGAAGCATCGTAGTGTGACCCATGGCAAGGGCAGTAATAACCACCAAAATCTCCTGCATTTGCAATGGGTACACAGCCAAGATGAGTGCAGACACCTATCAGGATAACCCATTCAGGTTTCTTTACTCGATCTAAATCGTGCTGTGGGTCCCTCAACTGGGACACTTCGACTGCAGCCTCCTGCTCAATCTCCTTCTTGGTTCTATGGCGCACAAACAGCGGTTTTCCTCTCCACTTGAAAGCCATGTTCTTGCCTTCCGGGATATCAGAGAGCTTGATTTCGATTTTCGACATGGCCAACACATCCGCAGAAGCACTCATGCTGGAAACAAACTGGGAGACGACATTCTTGGCGGCATACGCAACGCCTATGCTAGTGGTTGCCGTTATCAAATAGGAGAAACCTTTTCTAGCCTCACTGCTCTCTTTCGAGGACTTTGTGCCATCTAACACTTCAGCGCGTCGGTAGTCAGAGAAGTCGGGCACTCTGATGTCTGTGTGGGAATAGCGAATGGAAGCAGGGACTGCAAAATAAACAGAGAGTTAAAACACAATTAGAGGAGTACCCTGGAAGGGACCTACATCAGGAAATAGGCTTTGTGAGTTCATAAGCAAAAATCAAGGCATAAAAACTGTGAAATGGCACGCAGTGATCTGAGAAACTGTCAGGCTGGCAGTGCCAGCACATACAATACCGAAAAACAAACAAAGTCGATCACGACCTATCATGCTGGTATCAGATCACTGGTTTACTGGCGTAAGCCCAGCCTCTCCTGATTGGACGCTGCGGATTCAGAATTCTTAACAATTTAATGCATCAAATCTAAAAAGTCAAACAGAAAACAATATTTAAAAAACTGCTGAAAATTCAACCCGCCAAGACATAAGATTATGATAACTGCCTCTCATATTCTCTGGATTACAAGGGACCCTAAAACTTCCTAAGTCCACCCAGTAAGTCGATTTGTGACCATCTTATTAAACCAAATGTCTGACTTTACATTCCTCTCTACCTCCCCTCTGAAAGAACGCTAAAAATTCTTAAGTATTTGAGATGACCTGTTAGCCTAACTTTAGTTGCAAAAAATTTAAGAGATTTCTGTTCTGGACTCTGGAGTATAATTTAGTATCACTTTACCTTCAAGTAAAGCCACTCAAGGACAGAAAAGAACACTCTTATCAAGATGTGCAACGATCAAAATAACACCTCCAAAGGAAGTAATCATTTCAATTTAGTCCAGGATAAAAGAGCAAAATGTTCATACGCCCCCGTCTCCAGTCACGGGCAGTAACGTGCGGCAGTGAAGGCCTGATCTTGCTCGCGGCCGGGGGTCTCTCGGATGGAGCAGCAGCTCCCAGGCCAAGGGCACAGCCCAGAGCTTTGTGTCAAGTGAGTGTTAAATAAACAAATAATCATGAAGTACCCTGGACATAAGTAGCTGTTTGTTTTTTAAAAACAGATGTTGTCCTCTTGTCCCGTGGCACTTTTAAACATCTGACAAGAAAATGAACTTCCTGGCATCACGTTCAGGTACGTTTCAGGAAGCACTTCTCTTGGCAAATTGTTCCCTTCCTAGGAAAGGGACAATAAATACTCCTCACTCAGAAAATGTGCTGCTTCTAAAAGCGGCGTGTGCTTACAAGATGCATTTCCGGGATCCCTGGGTGGTGCAGCGGTTTAGCACCTGCCTTTGGCCCAGGGCGCGATCCTGGAGACCCGGGATCGAATCCCACGTCAGGCTCCCAGTGCATGGAGCCTGCTTCTCCCTCTGCCTGTGTCTCTGCCCCTCTCTCTCTCTCTGTGACTATCATGAATGAATAAAAAAAAAAAAAAAAGATGCATTTCCTCCTACATTGCAATTCTACTTGGCCTACTGGGCCACCTCGTCCCAACAGGCCTCCTGGAGCAGTCACACACCAGGTTAAGAGCACGACAACTTTTCGCTGGTTCTCGGGGTAAGTCACCGGGAGCAGTGGGGTGGGGCACTGACCCCACAAGCAAAGATGTGTCATCTTGTGAGGCCCTGAACCTAACAGCTGGGCCGGCCTGCTCCGTGACATAAACGGCCAGGAACGCGGATTTTGTGCCCTAGATACACGTCCTACCCGATCCCTACGGTAAAGTGAGCACCGTGGGCGCACCTGCAGCAGGACACACGGCGGAGGCGCCGGCAGCACCGCGGCTCCGGGGCTCAGGGTCACGGTCACGGTCAGGGCGGGGACAGCGCGGGTGGGGCTCTGAGTCCACCTGCTGCCCACCTGACCTGCCGGTGCGGCCTGGGTCTGGATCCGGGGCGAGCTCTGGGCTCCGCTACGGTCTGGGCTCACTGCGCGGAGGCCGCGCCCGAAGGTGCAAACCGCAGCTCCAGCCCCAACGTAGAGCGCAGCCGGGTGGCCCCCTCGTGCACTTGCCCCCGCCCGCCCGGGGCGCCGGGGGCCGCTGGCTGGGCTGCTCGGTCCTAGCCTCGGGCGGAATCGCCCTTCTGGACACGGGACACCCTGAAGCCCTCCCCACCTGCACCGCCCGGTCCAGGCCCCCTCCGCCCCCAAGTGGTCCACGCGTCCTCCTCTGACCGCTGAGCCCCCCCGCCCCGCTCCCCACCCTGCGCGGGCCCGCGGACCAGCTCCAACGAGCTTGAGCAGCTCGCACTCTGCACATATTGTGCACCAGCTGTATGCACAGCCGGCGGTGCGGGACACAGGCCAGCGGGGTCCTCCCAGCTCCTCACCGTGCACAAGCCCGCGGACGGACTCGGCGGCCCCAAAGCGGACATCACGCTGCACACGTTGTGCACCAGCTGTATGCACAGGCCCGCAGACGGGCTCGGGCAGCTTGCACTCTGCACACATTCTGCACCAGCTGTATGTGCGCCCTGCGGCGGCGTGGGAAATAGGGCAGCAGGGTCCTCCCAGCCCCCCACCCTGCGCAGGCCCGCGGACGGGCTCGTGGTCTTTACACATTGTGCACCAGCTGTATGCACGGCCTGCGGACGGGCTCGCAGTCTGCACACATTGTGCACCAGCTGTATGCACGGCCCGCGGACGGGCTCGCGGTCTGCACACATTGTGCACCAGCTGTATGCGCAGGCCCGCGGACGGGCTCGTGGTCTTTACACATTGTGCACCAGCTGTATGCACAGGCCCGCGGACGGGCTCGCGGTCTGCACACATTGTGCACCAGCTGTATGCGCAGGCCCGCGGACGGGCTCGCGGTCTGCACACATTGTGCACCAGCTGTATGCACAGGCCCGCGGACGGGCTCGCAGTCTGCACACATTGTGCACCAGCTGTATGCGCGGCCCGCGGCGCGGGGCCAGGCCGCGGGGAACCTCCCGGGCGCCGGGGCGGGCCGAGGCCGCAGGGACTCAGGAAGTGAGTGGGCCCCTCGCCGGGGGAAGCTCGCGGACCGAGGCCCCGCCCCGCGACCCCGCGACCCCGCGACCCCGCGACCCCGCGACCCCGCCGCGCAGCTGCCCGGGCGCCCCCCGCTCGCGGCCGCGGGAAGCGGGGCCGGACGCGCCGACGAGGAGGCAGCGGGCCTGCGCCGCGGGGCCCAGCGCGACCCCCGCCCCCCCCGCCCCGCCCCGCCCCGCTCACCCGTCAGCCCCGCCGAGGCCACCGGAGCGCGGCGGGCGGCCTGGCCGCTCAGCGACTCCCGGCACAGGAACGGCCGCCTCGCGTCCAGCACCGGCGGCTCCGGGGCGGCGGGCACCGAGGCCTGCACCAGGGGCCTTAGGGCGCCCGCCACCCCGCGGGACGTGGCCGACAGGACGGGCGCGAACGGGCCCGAGCGCGCGGCCACCGACAACATGGCGACTGCGCTCCAACCGCCGGGCCGGTCACTCGGACGACCTTCCGCGCACTGCGCACGCGCCACCCGTGACGTCAGCGCGCCGGCCTAAGGCGCTCCCCGCAGGGTGGGAGGGGCCCGCAGAGGCGGTGCGTCAGAGGCGGGGCTAGCGCTGACGCTAAGGGCGGGGCGGGGCCAGCGGGGGGCGGAGTCGCGGGGGCGGGGCCAGGGGCGGGGCCCTGCCGTCCGCACCTGCGCGCGCCTGGGTCTGTAACCTGGGATCTCCTGGATGCAAAGTGGGCAGAGGAGGCCCGCGGAGTCCTGTGGGTCCGCCTTGCGTCCCTCCCGGTAGCAGCCTCCTCTGCCGGAGCCCGGGGCGAGAACAGGCGACCGTGATAGTTTAGGTAGGGATGCTAGCAACTCTTCACGCACGTGCGTGTATGTTACAGACGCGCTCTCCTGGAGACCTGGTAGGGCATAGGCACGTATATTAGGTCACAGGTACTCGTAAAACCTACGTCAGAGTCAGAGCCCAGCATGGGGTGAGCGTTATGTGTGCGCCGTGATGGTTAGTAGCACCATCGAACTACAAAACAGAATCTTAAAAAGGCCAAGGACTCACCGGCGAGGCCCAATAATGATAATGACGACGGTGATGGCTTAGGTGTGTAACACAAACATTTACTGCGTGTTAATGTTGTGCATTACCCTCTCTCATTGATGGCCAAGGTCCCTACGAAGTAACAGCTGCTTTACTGATGAGGAAAGGGATGTTTAGAGGGATCATGTGCCCAGGACAAGAGCCAGCAGGGGCTGGAAGGGGCTGGTCTGTCCTCTGAGCCTCCACTCTTAACCACCACCAGTTTCCCTAAGTGAGATTTCAGGGGGTGCAGGGGTGGGTCCCTAAATCACTTTCTATCGCACGGTAAGAAAGTTACTTCAATCAGAAGACTTGAACGAAAAGGAAGTGACTTTCTTCCTTCTCGTTCAAGTCTTCTGATTTTGCAACGAGCAAGTCCCGGCTCGGTTTAAGAGAGTAGGCCTGGACCTCAAAGCCCTTGGGTAGCCGAATCAGCAGATAGAGGGTGTGATCATGGCATTTCTTTTCCTGGTATTTATTTTGTCTCCATACTGATTTCCCAATGCCTACAGCGAAATAAAGTTTGTTTTACATTTATTTAGGTCACAGGTTGTTGATTTAAATGTTAGGTAAATGACGTTTCCCTGGGCCATGTGTGCATGGGCTCTGGGACCTTGGCAAGTTTCCTGACCCCTCTCTGCTTTGGTTTCCTCGCCTGCAAAATGGGGTTGCTATCGATGCCCCCCGGCCCCCGGAAGGAGTAAATGTACTGATACGTGGAACACACGAACCCGGAGCCCACCTGCTAGGCACCGAGTTTGTTGGTGTTGCTTTTGTCTGACACATCACCCGCCCCCTCCGAGAACCTTCCTCTGATTCCCGATGCCTCGCTGTCGTTCCTCTCCCTCGGTCCACAGCCCACCGACCTCTTCCTCCTGGACCCTTCTCGGGGTCTAAGGCTTGGCCTCTCTTATAGCCCCAGGGACTCTGTTGTACTCTCGGTGCTGGAACTGGCCTCCTCAGGAGCTACTCATAGGTCCGCTCATAGGTCTGGTCCTGGGCTCGCCCCGGCAACAACCCTAAAGGTACGAGCGGACACGTCCACACACTGTACACAGTTTGAGTGCTCTACCCAGAGTGGCACACCTCATATCACGACGGCCCTGTGAGGTGGGTAAGCGGAGGCGACAATGGGAAGAAGAGAGGAAGGGAGGAAGGAGACTTCGCGAGGCCCTCCCCGCGGGGTAAGCCGAGTAGAACTTGCTCGCCCAGTGTCCAGACTCCGCACTAAATCAGTTTTCCACTCACAATAACAATCCTAAAATGACAGTATTTATTGTCAGAGGGTTGTTTTAAGGATGAATTGGACTGAGGTACGTAAAGTGCCAAGAACCACGCCTGGCACACAGTAAGTGCCACGTAAATGTCCATAACAACAATAAAAATAACTCCTGCTTTCATTTCCTCGCCCTACACACCCAGACCTAGGACCGCTGCAGCACACGGTAGCTCTATTTTGACTTATGGAGGAACTTCCATGCTGTTTTCCATAGTGGTTGCACCAAATTACATTCCCACCAACAGCGCGCAAGGGTTCCCTCTTCCCCACATCCTCACCACCCTTTCTTACACCTTCTCTTCTTGATAACGACCGTTCTAACAGGTGTGAGGTGACGTCTCATTCCGGCTTTGATTTGCATTATCCTGATTGCTCGTGATGTCGAGCACATTTTCGCGTTGCCCTTCGTGTATCTTCTTTGGGAAAATGTCTATTCAAATCCCCCGCCCGCTTTTAAAATCCGGTTGTTTATTTGTTGCTATTCAGTTCTATGAGCTCTTCATATAGTCTATTAATCTCTTATCATAAGATTTGCAAATATGTTGTCCCATTCTCATGTTTGCCCTTTCATTGTGTTACTGCTTTCCTTGGCCGTGCAGAAGACCTTCAGTTCGACATACCCTCGCTTACTAATTTCGCTTTCGTTGCTTGCGCTTTTGGTGTCGTACCCAAAAAAAGTATTGCCAAGGCCAGTGGCAGGGAGCTTTTCCCCTATGTTTTCTTCTGGGAGTTTAATAGTTTTTGTTCCTGTGTTTAAGCCTTTCACCCATTTTGAGTTCACTTTTGTGGGTGGGGTAAGATAGGGGTCCGGTTTTGTTCTTCTCCATGTGGGCACCCTGCTTTCCTAACACCGTCTATTGAAGCTACTACCCTTTCCTCCTTTTAGTATTCCTGACCCCCCGCCAAATATTCGTTGACCATATATGTGAGGGTTTATTTCTGGACTCTCAATTGCATTTCAATCTTCTTAAATTTGCTAAGGCCTGTTTTATGACTTTTCACATGATCTAAGCTGGAGAACGTCCCATGTGCAATGACACACGCACTGTTTCTCCTAAAGGTACCCCATAGTCCTATGGCCTTCTTCTTTCCGTTCTTCTTTTAAATTGCTGCTCCTCTGATTGGAGAATCTCAATTGATCTGTCTTCTAGCCGATTCCTTCTGCTTGGTCAAGTCTGATGTCGAAGCTTTCTATTCAATTTTTCCATTCATTTTATTCTTCAGCTCCAAAATTTGGTTCTTCTTCATGTTCTTGTATCTCTTTGTTCTCCTCATCTTGTTCTTGGATTGTTTTCTTGCATCATTAACTTGTTTATCTGTGTTCTCTTGCAGCTCTCTGGATGTCTGTGGAATAAGTACTTTGAATTCCTAATTGCACAATCCCTGGATCTCCGTGTCCTTGGGGCCGGTTACTGGAGGTTGACTATATCTTCTGGTGGGGCCGTGTGTCTCCGATTCTTGGTTGTCCGCGCTGCCTTGAATCAGTTCTGTGCATTTGAAGAAGCAATCACCTCTTGCAGACTTTGTGGACTGACTTCAGGAAAGGAAGACTTTTATCTGTGGGTGGGGACACGTGTTGCGACCCTGGGTCTGGTGATGCAGGATACCACGCTTGGAGGCACGTAGCAGCCCTGGGTTTGTGGGGGGAGGTGGTGGTGGTACGTGTCTTCTCCTTGGCCCAGGGGTCCAAAAGCATCCACAACCTCGTGATCCTTCTGCAAGGGCTGCTGGCACCCTTCGTGGTACTGCCGTGTTCAGTGTCCAGGCATCGTGGCAGGCAGTGGTGGTGCCGGAATCAGTGCTAGGCACACACTGGTCTGTGGTGGCCGGCCACAGGTGTCTACACGGGGGCAGTGGCCAGTGGCAGACACAAACATAGTGGTGAGAGTCAAGGCAGGCAGCAAGAGCCAGGGCCAACTATGGACTCATAGGCAGCTGGTGGGGCTCTGGCTGGTGGCACACTCCCCGTGGCTGTGGTCTCCCTTCAAGCATGAGCACTGCAGAGAGGCCAGTGATGGGCATCAGGCCAGTCACATGGATGCAGAGCTGGAGGGGAAAACTGCAAGCACACACCTGGTGGCATGGTGGGCGGTCATCCATAGGGGTCCAGGCTGGCACCTTGCCCTTGTGCAGCCTCAGAGGCCTGAGCTGGCTGCCCCTAGTGTCGTTCCTAAGCTCCAGTGGGGGCGAGGGGAGTGGGCTGGGAGGGACTCGGGTCGCTGGCACCGTCAAATGTGATACCTGTGGGGCAAAGGCAGCCGAAGTCTGCAGGGGCACCACAGCAGCTGTGCTGGCCATTTATTCCTTCAGTGGAGACACCTGCTGCGGTTGCCTCAGGTCAGGTCATTGTGAAGCCCGGTGCTCCCGCTGCATTGCTGATTTTTCTTCCGTGTCCCTGGCCGTCTCTACACGTGTCCACTTCGCCATTCTGAGCGCAGTGAGACCGAAGCCGGACCTCCGTGCAGCGCCCCTGAAAGGCCGGGGGAGCCAGTGGCCGTCCCTGCTCTCCCTTTCCCGGTGCGGACAACTCCACCAGGCTGGGACATTTCCTCTTGGCACGGAGCAGTGCCAGCTTGCGGGATGGGTTGACTTAAGTACAAGGAAACTTGCTTTCTTCTTTTCTTGTGCAGTTCTTCTCAGGCTTTGTGTTCCCTACGTTGCTAGAGTTTCCTGAGTGGACCCCAGACCCATTCCAGAGCTGCGTTCGAGGTCACTGTCTTAACTGTTGACCTCGTAGGGGAGGGAGAGGCTGAAGTGTCCCGTGTTGCCATTTTGATGACATCACTCCCGCAAAGACGGGACATCGGAGCCCATCAGTCTAGGTTCCGGTCCAGAGCTGCAGCAGCGGAGAGCGTAACTCTGGCCGAGTATCTGTCCTCTCGTGGGAGATGGAGCCTGGAACCCAGGAGTGGCAGGCACTTTGGAAGGTGGGCCTACCTTAGTCATTCTGGTTTCCATTGCTGGGTTCTTGTTTTGTTTTATTTTTAACTAAGCTGTTAGCTTTCATGTTCCAGCTCCTCTTTCCTGGAATGCTGCATCTTGGTGGAGGCATCTGGAGGCAGACGACCTGGTTTGCAGGTCAGCTCTGCCCCTTACAGGTTGTCTCCTAGAGCCCACAGCTGTGTGACTTTGGGCAATGGTGAGCTTCCGATTCCTTGAAATTGCTGTAAGAATAAAAGAAATAAAGCCAATGAAATACTTAGTCTTTGGTACACAAGAGCCTAATAAATGTTATTTTTATAAATGGGGGGTGGTGGTGTTAGATTAGGGGTAGGGGCGTGGGAAATAGCCGTGGACCTGGGAATGTAAATGTCTGGTAAGCTTGTCAGTTCCCAGGAACTCTGAGGAGCAAAGTGTATGAAAGAGCAAGGAGGGAGGAGGCATGAGGCAAGCCTTCCTCTTAGCAAACGAGTGGCTTGTTTAAATCGGAGGTCGCGGTCACAGCCCGGAGGCCGACTCTCTTCCCCCCTCGGTTCTGCCCAGAGACCTCCTGATAGTGTAACCAACCAATGTGGAGTCAGAAGCTACGCCAGGTGGAGTTGTCCCACAGAGAAAACCCTATTTGCAGCAAATAAGGAGACCTTGGGGGATGGCTTCCGAAGCTGTGACTCCCCGCGAGAGGGGGACGCCTTGTTACCCATGTAGAGGTGGGCGTAAGGTCACACACCCGCCTGAGAAACAGGCCTGCACGTACGTCGTGTTATGTAAACGTGGCTGAGGCCCCTCCTTGGGCTGCAGTTTTAGTGTTATAGTGAGGTAAAGGTAGTTGTAGGTCAGTCCAGGGGTCACTCTGCGGTCCGCCTGCACAGCCATGTTTAGCCCAAAGGGTCTGGGTGCCCTGGGCCGGAGGGAGGTCTTGTCAGGGCCGTCACCCTCATCTTGGCCTGAATCAAGGAAAGTCAGAACGAAGAGTTTGGGGGAAAGTGTAAGGCAAAGGTTAGTGAGTACAAGCAGGTGGGCCGTACGGGCCGGGCCTGGGGTCCAGCTGGTGACAATATGGCATACTCAGTAATTTAAATTTTTTTTATTTTTTTTATGATAGTCACACAGAGAGAGAGAGAGAGAGAGGCAGAGACACAGGCAGAGGGAGAAGCAGGCCCCATGCTGGGAGCCCGACGTGGGACTCGATCCCGGGTCTCCAGGATGGTGCCCTGGGCCAAAGGCAGGCGCCAAACTGCTGTGCCACCCAGGGATCCCCAAACTCAGTAATTTAAACCTCAAATATAATTTTAATATTTTTATTAAGTAATAGTTAATGACTTGAATATTAAATATCAAATGCTATTTAGTAATTTAAATAACGAGGTGAAATAGCATTTACAAGTTCTGAGTATTCCAACACACACGCTGTAATGGGTGGCACAACGCCCCCCTAAAGATGCGCGTGTGTGTCCAAATCCCTAGGACGTGGGAATATGTCACCTTTTGTGGCAAAAGGACTTTGCAAGAGTGATTAAGGGTCCTGAGGTGGGGGGATTATCCTGGATTGTCGGGGCAGGGGGTGGGCCAGGGTCATCACAGGGTCCTCCTCAGGGCATAGCAGGAGATTAGAGGGAGATGGTATGCTGGTGACTTTGAAGGAGGAGGGGGGTGCCTGGAGACATGGGGTGGGGGCAGCTTCCGGAAGCTGGGAAAGCAGGAAACGTATCGCCTCCTGGAGCCTCCAGAAATAACAGAGCCCTGCAGACCCATTTTAGACTTGTGACCTCCAGAACCGTAAAACGATGAATTTGTGTTGTTTTCAGCCACTACATGTGTGGTGGTTTGTTACAGCCGCGAATCGACACTAATACACACGGGCACCTTTGTCTTTCCTCTAAAAGCTGCTCCGAGCACGTTTAGGCCGAGATCCCGAAGACCGAGGCGAGCACCTGCCTATTTGGGTTCTTCCTCCTGTTGTCCACTTTCCCGAGTCCGTTACCTGCCAGGCCACTGCAGCCCGCGAGTGTCCATACAACCCCAGAAACGAACCCGATCTGATGCCAAGGCAGGAGGGTGCCGGGAAGCCAGGGCCCCTCCCAGTCGGGACTGTGTTTTGCGGTACCCCTCATCCCCCTAGTGCTGATGCGTCCACGTGCGCAACGGGCAGGTGAGCGCCGCGAGATGGGGGCACGGGCACCCACGGGCACTGCCCACACGGCCCCCGCCCGGAGCCCCTCGCTAGGCACCTCTGTTCCGTGAGATCCGTTTCCATGATTCTCTGTCCCCACCTCTTTGAAAGCCGGCACCCCCGGGGGAGAAGTCCCGATGTGCTAATATGCTAATATGTTAATCGCTCCTTCCTTTAACACACTAGTCACATTCATTAGGATTAATTTGCAGGCTTTGTTGAAAACCATATGGGTTTTCCTATCGGCCACACGTCCGGCTCTCGAAGCTGCTGCAGGACCCCCAGACCCCCCTTCACACCTGAGGGTACGAGGCGCCCCCTGAAAGCCGCATCGAGTTAATGCTGCCTGGGAACCCAGGCCCCCGAGTGAGGCTGACACTGGCTGCCGGGGCCACCTGGGGACGTGCCCCAAGCCCTCTGCACCTGTTTCCTCACCTGAGCGTGCAGATCAGGACGCCGCTCTCACAGGCCTGCCGTCCAGCTGAGGCCAAGTCGGGGCTTTGCTCAGTAACTTAACACAACTGGGATTAAGGACGCGTGGGGTCTCCTTCCCTCATTGAAACGCCTGCTAAGGGATCCCCGGGGGGCTCAGCGGTGAAGCACCTGCCTTCAGCCCAGAGCGTGACCCCGGGGTCCTGGGATCGAGTCCCACGTTGGGCTCCCTGCAGGGAGCCTGCTTCTCCCTCTGCCTGTGTCTCTGCCTCTCTCTCTCTCTCTCTGTCTCTCATGAATAAATAAATAAAATCTTAAAAAAAAAAAAGAAAGAAAGAAAGAAACACCTGCGAAATCTTTTTATGGCTGCTGTACGCCCGGTGACGCTGGGTGCCCACCGCCAGCCACGGGTCATCAAGACAAGCCACCGTGTCTGGCCTTCGGGCCTTCCGTCCTGGGCGAGGAAGCCGGAGCAAACAGGCACCAAGGGCCGCATGCCCCAGGGACAGGGGCGGGAGAGGAGGGCAGGGCGGAGCGCCGGAGCTCGAAGGGTCTGAAGTCACCTGGGCCGACCGTGTTGAGGGAAAGCTGCACCTCAGAAAAAATAGGATCAGTGCAGCCGTCCAGGGGATGGACGTGGGGAAGCTACCAGACGCCGGGCTCTGGCTGCAGCGGGGGACTCGGGTGCCCAGCGGGAGGGGCTCCTGGGTTGGGGGGAGGCAGCCACGCTGAGTGTCCGGGTGCATGAGTCACGGTGACAAGACACCGACAGCTGTACCCGGCGGGGCCCAGGGCCTAGAGGGTGGGGCCCAGGGCGGAGTGTGAGAGGCCCGGAGGCCTGGAGCCCGGAGCCAGCCCTGAAGAGGCAGGCGGGGAGCAGGGGCCGCAGGTGCAGGGTTGTCCCCCGAGCCCCCCTGCAGGTGCAGCCCCCGCCTGCCCAGGTCCTGCCCGGGCCTCCCGCCGCCAGCAGCCCTCCCAGGGCTGGCAGCTCCCTCAGCGCCTTCCCTGGGGGGAGGCTGCCACCCTAACCGCCCTGGGGTTCCCGGGACCACCCCTGCGGCCGCCCTCCCCCTGCCTCTCTTGGCCCTCGCAGGCGGTGCTGTCTCCACCTCCCAGGGGACAGGGAGCCCACGAGGGGATCCAGAGGACCCCACGGCCCCCGGGGCCTGGGCTGGCCCCCGTGTCTGCGGCCCAGCCCAGCTCCCCGCCAGGCAGCCTGTCCCCAGAGTGGCCCCTGTTCCTACAGACCCGGAGGCTGCCGTCTTGGGTGTCTGTGGCCTCTCCCACCCCAGCTCTGTGCCCTCCTCGACCGGGGCTCCCTGATCGGGTCAGGCCCACCGCTATGGAGGGGGGAGCGCACAGGGGTGCACAGCGGCGGGGGTCTGGGGCCGCAGTGGGGTTGTGCGCTCCAGGCCCCGGGGGGGGAGCCGGCCTCAGGGGCAGCAGGGCTGGCACAGGCCTAGAGCTCCCGCCTCCACGAGGGCTCAGCGGGGAAGGTGGGCATCGGGCCCCCCGCGCCCTGGGTCCTGGGAGCGCTCCCTCCCCGCCCTGCGGACGGATGTGCCCGCATAGGCCGCCTTCCTGGCCCAGCGTCCGTGTCCTGGAGGGAAGAGAGTAGAGGTGGGTGAGTGGAGGCCTAGGCTGCAGGCTTGGGCCGCGAGGAGGGGGTAGAGGAGGTGTTAGTGCCTCCCCCCGCCCGGCCTCGCCTCCCTCTGCCCCGGGGTTTCAGAGCTCCGGGACCCTCCATCACCCCGTCCACCGGCACGAAGTTCTGGATCCCTCAGCGTGGACTCGACCCAATACCTCTGTGGAAGCTTTGCAGGATGCTCGGGGGAGGCTGAGCTCCTCGGGGGAGGCTGAGATCCCGAGTCCTACCCGGATCCTGGTTGGCGACCAGGCCGGTGGCCCTGCAGGCATCCCCGAGGCCTTGAACCTGCGGCAGGAAGGAGGCTCCGGCCCAGCCAGGGCAGCCGCAGGCCCTGCACCCACCGTCACCGATTCAGCCTTCGCCTTGGTGCCCGCAGGACATTAAGGGAGGTCACACCGCCGTCGCCCAGCAGGATCATAAACTCACGGGTTAGATAAGGAGTTTCTTATATTTGTTTCAAGAAGGGTGGGTGCGGGCAAGCGGATGGCAAGGTGCTTGGTGTCGAATTTTTATTTCAAGGTCGTCGTGAGGCGACAGCCATCCGTCCGCCCGACGTCCCTTTCATCCCTAAATGCTGAGAGCACTTTCCCCAGCGGACCAGGATCCTCCATGAAGAAGATGAAAGCCCAGACCTGACTGTGAAGAAGCACTGGGGTCCGCCCGCGTGGGTGCCCGTGAGCGCCCTTGCCCCCTGAGCCTACGGACCTTCTTCCCAGAAGCAGGGACTTGGAGGGACCCATGAGGCTGAGCCTCCCGCGCCTTCAGAAAAGCTCACGTCAATGAGTCCGCCTCCGGGTCCGGGTGACGGTAATTAACCCACATCTCCCGTGGCGACGTGTGCTGATTAATAAGTTATTTGATCACCACGCGTAGGTCTACCCGCCACCAACACAGGTGCCTGAAAGCTCTGAATGAGAAATGGCACAATAAACTGCAACCGCAAGGTATTAAGAGTTGGTAGTTTTAATTACGAGGGATGATTACTTGATCCTTCGGACGGGATTGATCCACGACTTATTTAATTCTTGGCAATTTGATTTGTCACGTTGGAATCCAGGTAACTGATGCCTTGTCCTGCTAAGGCGGGGCTGGGAGGCGCGGGGGCAAGATGAAGGCCTGGAACACGGGCCGGTCTTCGAGCTCCTGGCTCCGGGTCCCCCCAACGTCCTGCCTCCACGACATAGACTCCCCAGGGTGGGAAGGAGCCTCGGACCAGCCTCCCCGCGGTCGCTGCTTGGTCTGCAGGCGAGAGGAGCAAACAAGCCTCGCACTCAAGCCCTGGGGTCACTGGTCCCCGTGTCCCCCGACCCTGGCAGGGCCCTGGGGCGGCCCAGAGGAGACGGCGCACTCGGTAGCCCTCTTCCGGGGGGCAGGAGGGGAACATCTGGACGTTCTGGAGGTCGCAGCTCACCTTCCCCGTCCACCAGGCCCCGGTGGGACCTCTGCACCCTCTCCCTGTACCTCTGTCGCATGCTCAGGCCAGACACCGACTGCTGGCTCTGCAACAGCTCACACCGGCCACAGGGCCCCGGCCGCGCACCTCTGCAGGGAACCTGTCCCCAACAACCCCTGGCACAACCGCGGGAGGGAGGATGAGCTTGCATCCTGCAGCACACAGCTGTCGCCAGGCCCCCGGAGCCGGGTGTGCGCAAGTGTGCATCCCTGGGCGGCCGCCGTTGCTTCAAGCTGCACTAGGTCTATGATTAATGACACGGGAAATGACATTCAGTGTGTTCCTGTGGGTCCGTAAATACCTATTTTGAAACAAAAATGGTCCCGTGAGATGCACATCGGGTATTTATTGTTATCTTTGGATAGTGGAATTATTTTTGCATTTTTATATTATGAACATTAATTATAATCTAAAATACATATATTAATATAAATGCATATTGATATCTGTTAATATATTTATTAATATAAATACATATATTAATATGCATATTGATATACGTATTTATATACTGTATTTCTATATTTCTTACTTTCTCTTTTATGTTTTTCTATATTCTCTGCCTTTTTATGTCGAGTTTCTAATAGTAGTTTTTACGATTAAGAGATAAATTAAGGGAGTGCCTGGGTGGCTCAGTCGGTGAAGCCTCTGCTGTCGGCTCGGGTGGTGACGCCTGGTCCCGGGATCGAGCCCCGAGTCGGGAGGGAGTCCGCTTCTCCCTCTGCCTCTGCCCCTCCCCCTCCACCCATGCGCCGTCTCTGGCTTTCTCTCTCTCAAATAAATAAATAAAATACATAAAAAGCATATCATATATACGCTTATATATAACTTAAGAAGCCTGCTTTCATTTGGCAAGTGGTGCAAGCGAAGATCACCTGCTTCTTCTACTTTATTTTTTTTTTAATTAGCTTCGGGGGTAGAGTTCAGGGAGTCATCAGTTGCAGATGACACCCGGTGCTCGTCACATCACGTGCCCTCCTTAGTGCCCATCGCCCAGGTACCCAGTCACCCCCCACCCCTTCCAGCAACCCTCAGTTTGTTCTCCGTAGTTAAGACTGTCTCGTGGCTTGCTTCCCTGTTTTTATCTTATTTTATCTTTCCTTCCCTCCCCTGATGTTCAGCTGTTTTGTTTCCTAAATTCCACATGTGGGTGAGATCATAGGTTGTCTTTCCCTGCCTGACTTATTTCACTTCGCGTGATACCCTCTAGTTCCATCCCCGTCGTTGCAAACGGCAAGATTTCGTTCTTGTCGATCGACGGCCGCGTCATATCCCCGTGTGTGTGCACGTGTGTGTGCACGAGTGCCCACTTCTCCCTCATCCATCCATCTGTCCATGGACAGCTGGGCTCTTTCCAGTTTGGCCAATGCGGACGCTGCTGCTATGAGCACTGGGGTGCAGGTGCCCCTTCAGATCACTGCATCGGTGTCTTTGGGGTCAATCCCCAGCCGTGCAGCTGCCGGGTCGCAGGGCAGCTCTAGTCTTAACTCCTCGAGGCCCCTCCACACCGTTCTCCAGAGCGGCTGCACCCGCTTGCATTGCCACCAACAGACTCTCACTTGCTTCCATTTCAGGAACAGGAAGACCGGATAGGAAGCAATCCTAGGGATGAGGGCCTAGGGTTCTGAGGGCCGGGCTCTTCACCTTCCCTTCCAGGCCCTGCCTCACCTGCCCTGAGGGTCCCAGTTTTCCTGGGCCCTTTGCTGTCTTCTAACACGCCAACTCGCTGCAGCCGCAGGGCCTTTGCACCAGCTCCTGGTGCACACCACTCCCCTGGCCTCCACACAGCCGGGCCCCCTTTGTCATGCTCTCAAGATAACAGCTAAATGCCACCACCCCCTAGAGCCTGCGACTAGTACCCAGTTTAGAGTGGGCTCCTTCACCCCCTGCCCCGTCACTGGCAGTCACGCATCCTCTTCTCCCGTTCATGATGCTTATTTCCTCGCCTGCTCACCTAGAGCCTGTTCGCTACTCTGAGTAGCTAACCGTGCCGGCTGCAGCCAGGTTAGGGTCTAAAGGGCCCAAACATGGACTCCTCCATGAAACCCAAAATAAAATAATACTATAATTTAATATAGGGAGCTCCAGTGCTTTCTCGGCTTTCCTGTATCGTCTTTGCTCACCACTGTGTCCCACAGCATGCGGCTTGTCGCACTTTCCGGTGGATGAACTTTGGATAAATCATTGGCAAATGAACGCGTGTCTGTCAAGCGTTGGGGACGGAAAGGGATGGCGGAAGAGGGCCCCTCAGAAGGGAAGGGTCTCAGGCACACGGGCAGGTGAAAACAATAGCAGGTGTGTGGTGGTGACAGGAAACCCTCAGCCCTGAGCTGGGCTGGGAGTCACCCCCGCATGGGCTCCGAGGGCAGCCGGGTCACAGCTCCCACCGCCGGCCACGGCCTGGTTCGCCCGGCACCCAAAGCCATTTTCCACACCTGGGGAAATTTTAAGTGGTTAGCTTATTAAATAAAGCTATTTTTAAACATGGGGAAGAGAAAGTAATCCTTTCCCGTTGGATACCATAGCGCTAACGTAGAGGGCTGTGAGTCTATTTTTCGTAACCGAGCCGTAAATCGTGGAAAATAAGAGTCTCGCATGGAAACGTCGGCATCGTAACCTTATCTACAGCAGCACGAATGGCCAACCAGACCCATTATTATTTTGTCTTCTATTAATGTCCGCCGTTTTTAATTTTTTTTTAATTTATTTATGATAGTCACATAGAGAGAGAGAGAGAGAGAGAGAGAGAGAGGGGCAGAGACACAGGCAGAGGGAGAAGCAGGCTCCAAGCACCGGGAGCCCGATGGGGGATTCGATCCCGGGTCTCTAGGATCGCGCCCTGGGCCAAAGGCAGGCGCCAAATCGCTGAGCCACCCTGGGATCCCTTATTTTTTTTTTATTTTTTTTTTAATTTATTTATGATAGTCACAGAGAGAGAGAGAGAGATGTCCGCCGTCTTTGAGAGTGTCCGCCTTTAAATGTGAGTTGGAGGTAACCCGCGTGAACACGAATAACGAAGCATCAATTCCGTGGCGTTGTGGATTAATCAGCCGCAGCCCACCGCCGTGAACTGGGGAAACACAGCCGTGCTTTCCATCTCTTTTATCGATGGCTCATCCTTGCCGTGTTATACCTTTTCAGATATTAAGCGCTGAACGTGCTTGCTCTTTAAAAGGTTAATTATCCAAGACAGGCTTAAGGTACCTTGTTGAAAGGCCACATATTCTACTTCTGTGGCATCTCGGATTTATGCATTTACAAATAGCGGACAATTAATTAGTCCGATTTCCTTCCCTTCCACACCCCAGCTGGTGCTCGTCTCCTCTTCAGTTCTGCAAGTGTCGGGGGGTCTCTGTCAGCAGGTCTCTGTTTCTGACTCTGGCAAATCACTGTCCGCAGCTTGCAACACCCCATTCCCACTGCCTTGACTGGGAGTTAGTGCAGAATGATCCAGGTAAGCAAGGCAGGACAAGTCCAGCACAAACCCTGACACGTCTGCAGCAGAGCATCAGTTCTGAATTTCCTTGGTCCAGAAAATGCTAAAAATTTGAACTGTTGGCCAACCTTTAAGAATTTGGAGGTGTCACACACACACATGCACACGCACTCATATACCTGGTTTACACTGAGAAATCCTAAAGCCAGAGAGGAGTAGCCACATTGCAGGGCGACTACAGGAAGGAGCTGCATGGACAGAGCCTGAGCTCTAGGGCTTCCCCATCATCCCCACCAGTCCCCGATGTCCTCCACAAACCGACGGAGCACTGGTTGTCATTTGTCGCCTGATACTGGACCTATCTGAAACCCCCTGGCTCCCGCAACAGGGATATTTTATGAGAAAGCAGAGCTGCACCTGCACCTCCATGGCATCAGAAAGCGCATCTAAGCCCTGTGGCTGCCAGTGGGTAATCCGATCACCCCAACAATGCACGAAGTAAGCAATAAAGGAAAAGGGAATTTCAGAGCACTGGTAAGTGCTCCTGGAGAATTAGCAGGGGAATGAGATGCAACGGGCCTGATGGTGGGAGTGAGGTCTGCTCCCACTGAACGATCAGTGAGGGGTTGTCTGTGGGGGTGGCGGGTGGGCAGAGACCAGAGGAGGTGGCACATGCTCAAAGGCCTTGAAGAGGGAACACAGTCGGCACATCACAGGCTCTGTAGGAAGGCCCGGGTGACGGGCCTTGTCAGACCGGCTCAGGATAAGAAGAGCATAATGAACTGAGGCCTGGAGAGTCAGGCAGGGCATCGTCAGCCTCAATTTCCCCAAGAGCGGAGCTTAAACGGAGATCCATGGGCAGGTATTTGTTTTGAAAATATGACCCCAAGGGAGCTGGAAAGAGGGAGAGGGAAGCGAAACACGGAGAGGAGAAAAATGGGTGTGAAGACGCATTGTGGAGTGGGTCTGCTGTGGGGGCTGAGGGAGGGACCGTATCAAACGTGCCTCAGAACCGTCGGGGTACAAGGCCTCAGGCACCAACCTCTTGGAGGTTCTGGGCTTCGAATGCATAACTGTCAAGCTATTTCTGGGCCTCTAACACCTCGGAGCTAGAGAGATCCTGGGGCGGAAACGAGAGCTGCAGTGGGGGACCTGCTGTCCGAGGGCATCTGTGCCATGCGGGGACAGCCGGGGGCGGTGAGGCCGCGCCAGGGAGGCCGAGTGCCGGAGCGCGTGGAGGAGGCCCCCCGCCTCCCCAGCACCGGAGCACGGGCTTCCTTCGTCTGTATCCACATTCTGCGTGGTCGCCCGCTAGCAACGTGGACATCCGCCCGCGCTTTCGAGGGGTCCCCGTCCCTCCCGCCCCCGCTTTCCTGCAGCATCAGACTCTACCTCCACCTTTGGCCCTAATGCCCCAAGACAAACGCGCCGGAGCCGCCGTCTTTTTAAAAACCTCTCCCGAGGGTGACCTGGAGGAAATGGTTACGTTTTTTAGGAACATACGACCTACCGAGTCTGAATCACGGAGACGGAGAAAATCCGAACCGACCCATAATGAGTGAAGACGTTTTGGTGATCGGACACCTCCCAACACAGAAATCTTAGGACAGGATGATTTGCAAACCATAAGAATCGATGAGGTAGGCCAAAAATATATATGGGATTCATCTGACTCCGTAGCAAATAACAGCAACAGCAAACAAAGAACCCAAGTGGATCACGGGCAGAGGGTGCGGTGGGGAGGCAGCCGGCCCGCGGCCGGGGCGAAGGCTCCTCAACCAGACGCAGCGGCCGAACCTTCGGGCCCCCGCGCCCCGGAGCACATCGGGGGGAGCGGCCAAGACCCGGGAACCACGTAACCGCCTTTTTTCTCACCCTGCATTGGCGAGACTCCCTCTCCATCATTTTTGCTTGACTTTTGAGTCCAAAGCACCTCACCGGGAGGTGTGCACGTCGGACACATCATGATGAGAGCGCCATTGCCGTGGGTAAGAGGCCGAATATGAATGTCATCTACAACTTTAGGGTTTGCATTGAGTCCTAAGGTTTTCACCTCCTTTCACACCTATTGACACTATATTCCTGTTTACTAGGTGGGGAAGGGGGCTTCTTTATACGGTGCTCCATGGTTAGTAAGTCAGCATCTGCTCTGGTTCTGAGATGTTCTTCTCACGCATTAAAAACGTTCAAAATTTTTTTACAAAAAGGGTCAGTGATGAACGGACGAGGAGGATGGGGGACACGTGCATACAGGCCCCGCGTTTCCGTGCCCTCACACGTGCGGGGACGCTCTCTCCCTCCCGCTCACACTGTGGGGAAGGAGCGTGGCACCCGACCCCGGAGATGGCCGCAGTGGGGTCGACTTGTCAGAGTCCATGGCTGTGCCCCTTGATGTCACGTTGGCTCTTCCTCCTTCATCTGTGCATTAACTTCGTATTTAATATAAAAGGGAAACCGGCTGACTTGGTGACTGGAAGAGCCATAGATGGCGCCGGGCTTCAGTGACCCGGGTACGTGACCAAGCCGACACCTGCCCTCCCAGGGCTCTGGCTGGAAGACGGCCTGGCACACGCACTGACTCCAAGTGCACGCCTCATCTGCACACTCGCACACAGCTCCTGGACTCCTGTCTGGGCCTCACTGCCCAGGCCGAGCCAACCCCTGGGCTGCTGCTCGGCTCGGGCCAGCAGTCTCCATGACTCTTTCCCTCTGACCCCCCTCCTGGCTGCTACCCCACAACCCACAAGGGGCCTGGGCACAATTAGTTTTGCGTCTGGCCCTCGGGTTTCAGCTTTGCACCCTCAAGTTCTGCGGTTACTGCGGCCTGTGTCGGGGTATGTCACGGGTCAGTCGCTCGTGCCTTCACGCCGGAGGTTGAGTGGGGCAGCTGAGATCAAAGGTAGGAGAACAAACACAGATAAACAGAAATAGAAGAAGAGGGAGGGGGGGAGGCAAGAGTGGGCCAACGGGCGCACCAACCATTACGGTAGCGTCTTTCAAACTATAAACGAGGACCCGCTATTCATCGTAGGTTCGGTTCTGCGGATCTCCATCAGCGTTTAAAAAAACAAAGCGACAGAATAGTAAAGAAAATACGAATGGATCAGCACGGTAGACGGATCACGTCGGGAGCCTTTGTCTTCGTGCCATGTAGGTGCGTGCTCCTCAGTACTGAGTCTCGGTGTAGTAAGTATGTTGACTTTTGGGAAACCCTGTGGAAGTGGCCACCAGCTGCCCACTCAAGAGAAGGAGACTAAGTGAAGTGGATGTGATGTGATGTGATTCCTTAAAAGCAGGGCAGAGGGGACGCCCAGGGGGCTCAGCGGTGGAGCGTCTGCCGCCAGCTCAGGGCGCGATGCTGGGGTCCCCGGATCAAGTCCCGCGTCGAGCCTGCTTCTAGAGCCCCCGTCTGTGGAGCACCTACTGGGTGCCAGGAACTGTGCATCCCTATCCTGGATAAGTTGCTCCCTAAGGGGACAGGTCCGCACATGTGTTGCTCATCATAGCTGCCCCAGGGCCCATCATCCACGCGAGTCGAGTGTCTCTGGTACTCATGACAACAGTGCAAGACCCACATTGTGATCTTTGCTTCAGGTGGTAAAAAAAAAAAAAAAAAAAATCAAGGCAAAGAGGAGTTGAATGATCAGCTGAAGGCCACGTGACTGGTCAGGGGCAAAGCCCAGCCTTGACCTAGAGGAGCCTGACAGCAGGCCCGGGCTTCTCTGCCAGGACACAGCTCTCATAACCCCAGAAGCAGGGGAAAGCCCTAATACTATTGATTGGAAATAACGTTTATAGAACCGGTGAAAGGCGAAGGATACTGTGGATCCATCTCCAGGTTGGTCGGGAGAGGAGCAGATCGGAAACCTTCTCCTCCCAAACGCTGACCGTGTGAGGACGGGAGAGCCTGTCTCGTCTTCCACGATCCCTCAGTCCTCAGACGGCGCCTGGTACTTGGTACCCCAGGAAGTGTCCGTTGGGTGGATGAATGTGGGAATTCCAGCTGATTATGAGAGTGACTGACCCCGCACGGCGCATTAGTGCAGTTTTGACTCAACATTAAAAGATGTCTGAGTTGAACTTGGAAACCCTAATCTGCGTTCCTCCAACGCAGGCCCAGAGGGCAGGGTTTGGGGGCCCAGGCCCAGGAGCCTGGGTTTGTCTCCCTGCTGGCAGGTGAGACAAAGCCCTTGAGAGGCTGAGCGTCCACTTCTCTTCTCTAAACAAGAACAACGCCCACCTCTCCAGGGTGCTGTGAGATGCTCCTCCTGAAGGCAGTGCCATCCCGGGGCTCAGCGACCCACCTGGGAGCAGGAGCCCACCATGTCACCGGGCGGGAGGTCAGCAAACCTGACTCCGCGGCGGGGGTCCTCAAGCTCAGAACCACCCCACGAAGGGTAGGCGGGGGATCCTTCCCTCGGGTTTGCGGTGTCCTGGACCGTCGTGTGACCTTGGCCCCGATGGAGCCCCCCCCCCCCCCGCCGGGACAGGTGTGTATGTGTCACCCCAGCCGGTGGCCACAGAGCAGGAACTGGATAGCGACAATGTAAAGGACCGATTCCTATGTGACTTTCACACCAAGGAAAGTCGAGTAAGGCTGGCGTGGTGTTGGGGCGCAGGGGTGGGGGTTCTCCCGCTAGGTGGGCTCTGCAGGAATTAGCTGCCCTGCCCTTCACGAGCACCGAGGGCTTTTGAGTCTCCTTTGCCAGGTCAGAGCCCCTGGCTTTCCCCAGGAAGGGCTCTTTGGGACAGTGTGTCCAGGAGCCTGCACACCTCGCCGCTGGAGTAACTTCCCTCCTCGGTCATTTTCAATCACATTTTCCTCTCAAGACAACTTTTCTTCGTCCCTACTTTTCCGGGAGACCCTTTAGCGCTGCTTCTGTTATGGCCTCAAGTCCCATTCTCTGCTTTCCCGTTCACAGTGAACCCGGATGCACGCCTCATTATCCCTGGAGACTGCATTCTTAGCAATGGATTAAAAAAAAAAAAAGAAAAAATCCAGTGCCGTAGAGAGCAAGGGTAGCTTACAGACGCTTGCCAGGAGATTGGAGAACATTCCTGGGTTGTGCTCCCCTGGCCCGACAGGCACGGTCTTAAGAGATACACGTGCATCACCTCGTTTAGTCTGTGTAGCGGCTCCTTGAAGTCGGCGCTATCGTTACCGCCACCGGCCAGGAGCCAGGCACGGAGAGGCTAAGTGACCTTCCCAAGATCACGGTCAGTGGGTGAGCTGAAAGGCAAGCCCAGGCAGCCTGTTTCTAGAATGCTCTCTGCTTTATCCTCCATATTACTGTCTTTCTAACTCAACAAGGCACGTGTCTAGGTCAGACTATCACAAGCATTTGCAACACACAGTGTTGCTCGGGGGGGGCTACTGGTATCCCTGCACACGGGGACCCTGACTCGTCCCTCCCGCACCCCAGAGTCGTGAGTAGAGGCTCAGGGAGCCTTGGCTGAGGGAAGAAAGGCTGCGGGGCCATCCGGACTCCGGGTAGTGGGGACGCAGCCACTACCAAGACGGCGGATACTAATCCTCCTTCGGATATGCCATTTGCAGGTATCTCCTCCCAGCTAACAGGCGGCCTTTAGTTTCGTTGATTATTTCCTTCACTGTGCACAAGCTTTTTTATTTTGATGCGGTCCCAATAGTTTATTTTTGCTTTTAATCCCCTTACCTCACAACATTAAAATGTTGCTACCGTCAATGTCAGAGACGTAACTGCCTCTGCCCTCTTCTAGGATTTTTTAGGGTTTCAGGTCCCACATTTAAGTCTTTAATCCATTTTGAGCCTATTTTTGTGAATGGTGTAAGGAAGGGGTCCAGTTTCATTTGCATGTGGCTGTCCAGCTTTCTGAAACCACCGGTTGTAGAGACAGTCTTTTTCCCATCGTAAATTCCTTCCTTCTTTGTCAAAGATTAATTGCACGTATAGTGGGTGCGTTTCTGGGTTTTCTCTTCTGTTGCATTTATCTATGTGTCTATTTTTATCCAGCACCACGCTGTTTTAATTAATATATAATATCTTGTAATACAACTTAAAATCCGGAATTGTGATACCTCCAGTTTTGGTTTTCTTTTTCAAGATTGCTTTGGGCTGTTCAGGGTCTTTTGTGGTTCCGTCCTAATTTTAGGACTATTTGTCCTAGTTCTGTGAGAAATGCTGCTAGTATTTTGATAGGGATTGCATTAAATCTGCAGATTTCTTTCCGTAGTGTAGATATTTTAACAATATTGATGCTTCCAACCCATTAACACGGAATGTCTTTCCATTTCTTTGAGTCATCTTGAATTTCCTTCACCAATGTTTTGTAATGTTCAGTGTACAGGTCTCCCACCTCTGTGGTTAAGTTTATTCCTAGATATTGTTTTTGGTGCAATCAGGAGGCAGTCTTGTGAAGAAGAATCAGGACCAAGGGTACGTCTATTCTTCATCAGTTTCTGAGAATAGCAAAGCCTTAGGCCTCCCCACTTGGGGCCAGAATGGCCCACTGCATCCGATTGAAAACAAGGCTGCCAATATCTCTGGGGTTAACTGTCCATAGATCTAGGGGATTCTTTCAAGCTCTGGGCCCTAGATCTCTGACTTTGGTCAGATAAAGCTGCCTTTTGTAACTGGGAGAAACACTACAAATCCTTTCCCCAATACTGTTAACTTTTTTTTTATTCAAACCCTCCTGGTGTGGAATTCTTGAATCCATGCTCAGTCTATTTATGGGGCCCAGACTGTGGAGTTTATAAGCCTAATTATATAGCATATGGAGCAAGAATAGAGTAAGAATAAAGCCAGGGCAAAGTGGCTAAGACAAAGCGGTATTTTGGTCTGTTGTTCTCAAGCCTGGGTAAACATCAGACTAACTTCAGGAGGTTTAAAAAGAAATCCAGGAACTACCTTGAGTAATGATAAAGGACTTATGTGGTTACATGAATCCTCCCAAGATAACAATAATTCAAACTTGATAAAATAATTTAAATAAAACAATTATTTAATAGTATGTGAAATAACCTAAAAGAAGACAGAACTTGAGAAATATTAACTCTCAAAAAATGTACCGGAAAGAATTAAGGATTTTAAATTTGTGACTTTATGATCTGAAGTTGCTCTTCAATTTGACAGCCATGGTTACAAAAAACGGCAACGGGAAAATGAAATCTTACCAGATGCAGGTGCTAGGGGTCAGAGTTCAGGCTTAGAAAATTTAAAGAGAAGAAATCTTGGAAGCAAACCTTTGCTGACAGCTAAATTACATATACATGAGGGAAACTCAGATAGCCTGGCAAAAAAAAAAAAAAAAAAAAAAGCAGGCAGAGATAAGAGAGAAATGTGCTTATGGAAGAAAGAGCTACCCAGAGAAAAATCTGTGAATTTGATGTTTTTTAAATGAGTGCAGCACCCAACTGTGCACAGCTCAGGCAGTGAGCAGAAGAAAGATTAAGCATTATGGATTTGATGTATCGTAGGCCAAAATCCAAAGCCAGCCGACTTTGAAAATTTCAAGGGTGGGGGGAGGTGATCCCCCTAAGCAAGGAAAGCACAGCATTAGCCCTATATCTGCTAAAATCACTGGATGACCACCAAATTACACAGGCACAAAGGAGACCAAAAGTCCCAGGCTAGAAGGCAGCAGTAAGGAGCAAAATAAAGAGCAGAGATATCGGTTGCTGCTTACTACAGAGGAGTCAAAGTTTGAAGCTTGAGTTCAAGCAAAGTAATTCCTACACAAAAACAAAACACAAAAATAATTATCTTCAGACGAACACAACAGAACGCATCCGCTGAAATTTATCTTCACTGCCTGGTTTTCATCTAAAAATTACTAGACATAAAAAGTTCCAGAAAAAAGGCTGTCAGCAGAAACTGATTCCATAAAGAGATGAATATGTTAATTAATTTGTAGTGGTCATTTCACTACATTTATGTATATCACACGTCACGTTGTATACCTCAGAAACATACAATTTTTGGTTTATTTTTAAAGATTTTATTTATTTATTCATGAAAGACACACACAGAGAGAGAGAAAGGCAGAGATGTAGGCAGAGGGAGAAGCAGGCTCCAGGCAGGGAGCCCGATGTGGGACTCGATCCTGAGACTGTGGGATCACGCCCTGAGCCAGGAGAAGGTACTCAACTGCTGAGCCACTCAGGCGTCCCCATTTTTATCTTAAAACAAAGAGAAAAGAGAAACGGATTCCATGTGAACCCAGATGTTTGACTCACAAATACTTTAAAGCTACTATTATACATATATGCAGATAATTAAAGAAAATATGATTAAAAATTAAAAAGAGGGACTCAGTGTTGAGCATCTGCCTTCGGCTCAGGGCATGACCCCTGGGTCCTGGGATCGAGTCCTGCATCAGGCTCCACACAGGGAGCCTCCTTCTCCCTCTGCCTGTGTCTCTGCCTGTCTCTCTATCTCTCTGTGTCTCTCATGAATGAATAAATAAAATCTTTAATAATAAAAAAAAGTTCAAAAATATGTGGCTTTAAAAATATATCATGTATTAATAATAATATATTTTAAAAGTTTTAATACTGCAGTAATGGGTTTATGGTCTATATATAACAACAATTAGCACTCAGAACAGGGTAGAAAAATGAAATTTACCATTTCAGGTCTCCTCTATTTTACTTAAAATAACTCAGTATAAACTATAAGTGGAATGGGTTAAGCTAAAGGCAAATAGTGTAACTTCTAACACCACTAAAAACATAATGTAAGGACACATAAATAGAAAGCCAATAGGAGAATTTAGGTGAAATACTAAGCTATTTCAAAACACAAAAGAAGGGGATCCCTGGGTGGCGCAGCGGTTTAGCGCCTGCCTTTGGCCCAGGGCGTGATCCTGGAGACCCGGGATCGAATCCCACATCGGGCTCCCGGTGCATGGAGCCTGCTTCTCCCTCTGCCTGTGTCTCTGCCTCTCTCTCTCTCTCTCTCTCTCTCTGTGTGACTATCATAAATAAATTAAAATTAAAAAAATAAAATAAAAATAAAACACAAAGGAAGGCAAGGCAGTAGGAACAGAGAAACAGCAATGATAAAAAGATAAGGCTATTGTGGACATTGCTGCTATAAACATTGGGATGCAGGTGTCCCGGCATTGAGCACTGGATGATATGCTATATGTTGGCAAATTGGACTCCAATAAATATTAATTAATTAATTAATTAATCACTTTAAAAATAATAATAAAAAATAAAATAAAAAGATAAGGCTAATAGGAAACAAACAGAAACACGGCAGCCCTCAATACGACCATGTCAGTAATTACATTAAATGTAAAAGAATATGCACTCCAGTCAAAAGGCAAAGACTTAAGACTGGATAAAAAGAAAGAATGAAGTACATGCACTCTACAATCTACAATAGACACACTTCAAATTCAAAGACAAAAACAGATTAAAAGCAAAAGCGATTTTAAAAAACGCAAAAAGACGCAAAGTGTAAGCTTAAGGGTTGTAATAACATCAGTCAAAGTAGATGCCAAAACGAAGGGCGTTGCTGGCGGGAAAGAGGGGCTTTCCATTACTATGGGGGGGGCCACAGAGATCCGACGCTTACCTACGCATGTAGGTGCCTAATAACAGATCGTCAAAATAGACTCACGAAAAATGACAAAATTAAAAGCAGAAATTACAAGGCCACAGAGTGGGAGATTATGACACACCTTTTTCAGAAACTAAAAAACAAGTAGACAAAAAAAAAAAAAAGGCAAGGAAATAGAGAATCTGGACAATACCATCAACCACTTTGACCTACTCGACGTCACACCGAAGGACTGCAGAGCACACAGTCTTTTCAAGAGCAAATGGATGTTCACCGAGCAGGCCATACACTGAGCTATAATGTGGATCTCCGTGAATTTCAAAAGAACATAATCTGGCCCCAAAGGAAGTAAATTCAAAGTTCTACCTGCGCTCGCCCGGCAGCAGGAGCCTTCCACGGCCTAGCACCCTTGGAAACTCTGGGTAATGGTCTCCTTCTCCACAACTTTCCCAAAAGCACCGAACTAGGGCACTTAAAAATAATTTTATCTTTAACTGTCCTATTTCTACTCTGATATGCACGTGGCCATTGGTTCCCTGACTTTGAGCTATTGGCAGAAAATGCAATTCCAACTGGAGTTGGCAAAAAAAAAAAAAAAAAACAAAACGCATCCTCCAAGCTCATGTAACAGCAAAGTCTCAGTACGAGCACGTGCTCCGTGGCCCCGGCTCCCATGCTCTGCTGTCTTCCGGGGGGGCTCCCGTGTAAGCAACATGCTCTGGAGGCGCATCGGCCCCGTCAGGCCACCGCCAGCCCAGGTAGCTTCTCTTTCCCAAGATGCGCCACAGGCGTCCTTCCAGCATCGTTGGCTCTGGCCAGCTAAGCCTACTCATGGGACCACCCTAGAATATTCGGGTTCGGCTCAGCCGTGATGCTCGCTGCGGGGATTAATAGTGAGTCTGTGCTTTCCCAGAGGAAAATTAGGGTTGAGACGAGGGAGTGAATCTGGACGGGCCACGCTGGCTCCCCGCTCTGCCTGCATCCACTAGATGGGATAAAGGTGGCAGGGCAGGAGGTGGGACTGGGAGCGGAGGTCCCGAAGGGAGATGAAGGCCAGCAGGGCAGGACTCGCCTCACGGCCTGGCTCAGGCCCTCCTGCCCTTGCGGAGAGTGGTCACCTCCCGGTGGAGGGCGGTGAGGGAAAGTGTATACACCGGCCCGCACGGGCGCGCACACCCATGCACCTTTGTGTTTTCTTTTCTTTCCACGATGAATGCAGCCTACGTTTGCTTAAGTATCTTCTATAGAAGTACAAATATCTAGGACAAAAACACTTAGACAACGCATTTAGGAGTTGGACTTTTCTTATTCTTTATTTTGAGAGCTAGTGTAGTGGGAAGATGCTCGTCTTTACGGTCAGGGGTGTGTACCCCAGAGGGGCTGTGGCCAGCCAGGAAACATGGAGTGAGTCACTACTTCTTTTAGCCTTAAAAATGGAAATAGCTCCCGATTTGATGACCTTATAAGATGCAGGGGGGAGCCTCACCAAAATGGGGAGCGTTGGAAATAATGCCCATCACCAGGCATTCTCGACGGCACAATGTTTTACAAACGGGAGAGAATGTCCTTTGTGTTTCGATCCCGGGTACCAGAGGAAAGCAACCTGTGTTTCGCACACCTCCCCAGGATGGGCGCGTCCCCACCCCCTTGAGTCTTCCTCTTGCTTCGCCAGAAGAAATAGCCTCTACCCGTGACATCTCCAGCCTTTCGCTAGGAAACAAATTAGAAATAACAAGTGTAGCTTGGAACCAAACTGAGGGGCCGAGGCAATTAAAAATAAATCGGGCATCATGGGAAAAGTCATTTGCAGAAACAGTTGTGTCCACAGCATGAACTACGGAGGAAATGCATTAAAGCAAAAATTAATTTATTTATTTATTTATTTTTTTTTTAAAATTTTTATTTATTTATGATAGTCACAGAGAGAGAGAGAGGGGCAGAGACACAGGCAGAGGAAGAAGCAGGCTCCATGCACCGGGAGCCCGATGTGGGATTCGATCCCGGGTCTCCAGGATCGCGCCCCGGGCCAAAGGCAGGCGCCAAACCGCTGCGCCACCCAGGGATCCCGCAAAAATTAATTTAATAGACATTCAAACCTCATGGTTTTTAAAGGAGAGAACTATACAATACTTCATTAGGCCAAGTCTCATCAGGGAGACATGGACATTAAAAAAAAAAAAAGAATTTTGTAAATGAGAGCGATGAAAGGAAAACAGGAGAGACAGAGACGTTACCCTCTCCCGAGTGCGCGGTTCCAAGAGCTGGGCAGGACGGCTCAGCTAGAAGAGGGACATGCGGGTTCTCAGGAGCCCCCCAAGGGAAAGGGAAGAAAAAAGAGATGGTATGAGGCCAAAAAAAAAAAAAAAAAAAGGGAAGAGGGAGAGGGAGCGACTCCCAAACAGAGCAGCTGGGGGCCGGGCCGGCCGGTGTGCACCCTGCGCTTACGGAGGAGGATCCTGAGATCCTGAGCCGTGGAGAACCTGTCAGCAGCGGCGGACACCAGGGTGGGAAGGCGGGGCTCGGGGCGCCCAGGCACCGTCCTCCTGTCCCCGGGCCACGCCCTAGAGGAGCCCGTGTTACAAGCTAAGGAGTCCTCGCTCGTCACAGAAAATCCGGGATCTGCGCGTCGGTAGGAAGGGAGGAGAGCCGTGGCCTCCCCAGCCTCTGCAGCTCTGCTAACCTTCCGCCAACTTTCCTGCCCGCTTGCTTTATTGATTGGTGGGTGGATGGATGGATGGACAGACGGACGGATGGATGGATGGATGGACGGATGGATGGACGGATGGATGGACGGATGGATTTTAGGGCCGCAAACACTCTGTTCACATAGTTCCATTCCCCGGGTTTTTTCTCATTATTTCACGAACCTTCTTCCGCGTTACTGCGTGTTCTTCAGGAACAGCATTTCTGCGACGCCGCACCCTCACTCACGAAGACCTGCCCTAACTACCTTCGCGGTTCTCCTCCCACCGGCCATACAAAATTGTTAGGAGCAAAATCAGGTTTGTTCCTAACTTTTCAACATGTATTTTTCAAAATTGCATAAAACGTTTCTTATCAAAGATTATTCACTTAGAATAGATGCCCAGAAATGCAATCGTGGGGTCACACATGGTAGGGATTAGGGGCACGAGACCTAGCAGCTAAACGCGCCGGCTCTTCTGTTAAACCTTAATTCCGAACTATTTATTATCTGAAATTCAAATTGTACTGGAAGTCCCGTATTTTACCTGGCAACCCTAGTAGGAATGTTCCGGGGTTTCCGCAGGTATGCACACACCCTGTCCACTCTGACACGTGTCTCAGGTCAGGTAAGAGGGAGAGAGACACGGTAGCCTCTGTCGGTTGTTTTGCGCCGCTCTGTGTGAAGGCGTCATGCCTCAGTAGGTCTCGTCCCTTGTCAGCCTCGGGGACCGGGAGTTATTTTTAGCCCCTGCCTTGCAGGTGAGAAGGCTGAGGCGGCGAGGGTACCTGCACACCGGGATGTGGGCCCCCGGCAGGGCCCCAAGGAGCTGGATGAGGGGAGACACCAGGGCGCGGAGGCCTTGCCCCGCCCCCCCCCCCGCCGGGAGAGCAGGCTCAGGGCACCTCGGCCCTCCCTACCCCAGGTCTTCAGCGAACCTGACGGGGCATTTTGCGGGAACTCAAGGCACAGAGGTCATGTGACACACATGGGAACAACTCCGTAATGCGGATTTTGAAACCAGTCAGCTCTTTCTCAAGTCCCGACGCTCTAGCGGCCACCCTGGTCTCCGTCATGCACACCCATCTTCTCATGCCCTGGGCCCTTCTCCTTCCACTTGGAATGTCCTTGTGCACCCCCGACCCCTCCTGCACACCCCCCAACCTGTGTGGGGAGAACAGACAATGCTCCTTCACCTCCTGCATTTGTATCTGCACACCCAGCACCCCACTCCGCAAGCAGCACCCCTCCCTCCCCTAGACCTACCCTCTCTGGAAACGAGACGTCATACTTCATATTTCCTGCCTAAATATCTCTAGTTTTAAAATATCAAGCACTAAGGGGCTGCTTTCCTTCTTTCTTGCCCCCTTCCCCGCCCCCAGGTTCCCCATCTCCCCCAACTTCCTTCCCAATGTGATGCTCAACAAGCAAAGGGTGGGGGTGCACCTCCAGGTCAGCCCCTGTGCCAAAGACAAGGCCTTCCTTGGCCCAGGACTGAGGGGCCCCAGGGAAGAAACTGCAGTCCCCTTGGGAATCCTGGAAGGCCTCATGGCCAGGGTGCCGTCGAGCGGGGCATGAAGGACGGCAGGCTCTGCCTACGTGGACGTGAGGAAGGCTGCCCACCCCCAGGGAGGACGTCTGGCAGACGGGGTCCAGGGAAGGAGAGGCTGAAGTCTACAGCACGTTAGGTCCTCCGCAGAGGGTCGTGGGTGAAGCGGGCACTGAGCTCTGATGTCTCCATTTGGGGAGTGCCCCTCCATGGCTGGTACCCGCCCCACGACTGCTGGGACTCTTCATAAATGGTTCACAAAAATGCATCGAACAGTTTAAAATTGCTCATGAAAAAATAAAGTAAAATAAAATAAATAAAAAATAAAATAAATAAAATAAAATAAAGTAAAATAAATAAAATAAAATAATAAAATAAAATAAATAAAATAAAATAAAATAAAATAAAATAAAATAAAATAAAATAAAATAAAATAAAATAAAATAAAATTGCTCATAAAAATGAATCAATCAGCACAGGCCGAAATAATTAGTTCCCTTTGCTAAGAAACAACAGTGCTCCTTAATTATTGCGCTGATTGCACAGGAGGCTCTTTCTGAAGACAACAAACCGCCTCTGAAGGCTCTGTCCTTCCACCTGCCTATGGGGGAAAGACTCTAATTAAAACAAAGAAAAAACATTAATATTTAATGGTGTGATTTTCTCCACATCTTTTTCGCTTCTCAGCTTAACCCAGTGACAGCTCCAAAAATTCCCCCCAAAAGAGCAGGCACAGCGCACAGCGGGATGCTGTCAGAGCGCAGCGTTAACGAACGGTCGGGCAGCAAGTTCTGGGAGCTTCGGAGCCGACGCCAGGCTCCCCCCTCAAAGCTGCGGGCCCTGCGCTCGGCTCCGCTCGGACAACGCACCGCAGGCCTCGGCGCTGGGTGGCCCTGCAGCCGTTCGGCCCTGTCCCTTTGTCGAGGAGAGCCCTGGGGAGGCGTGTGAAGCACGAGGGCGTCAGCACCTGCGGGTTTCCAGGCAGAGCCGGGGGGACCCAGCTGCAGGGGCGAGAGAGTGAGGTCTCGGGAGTCACACTAAGCCGGCGGCACAGCCGGGGCGGGAGCGTCGCTCCTCACCCCTCCGGGCATCCTGACTTAGCTCCGGGGCCCCCACCTCCCCTTCCCAGCCCTGTGTTCGTTCCCAGTCAGGAGTCGCTCCTGGCTTGTCTCGCTCTCTGATTTCTCCCACTCAGCTCCCCCCCTTCTCAATTCATTGTGGACACGAAGCATCCGCAGGGTCCCCGTGGCCGAGCAGGCCCGCGGCATGGGGGGCAGGACGAGAGCCCCTGCAGCCAGCCCTGCCCCCTCGGCCGCTCCTCCAGTCAGCGCGGGCCGGGCCTCCCCCTGGGCGCTCCGTGCTGGAGCCCGGCTGCCATGCCCAGCCCGCGGCCCTCTGTCCCCGCAGGTCACGGCAGCCGGGGAGGGGACAGGCTAACTGCGGGGGGAGGAAGGAGGTGAGGCCAGTGGGGGTGAGGCATAGTGTGCTCCCAACCAGCCTTGGCCTAAGCACCGGTGCACAGGGCCGGGTCCTGGGGTCAGTGCCCTGGCCTGTCCCTATGCTGCAGACAGGAGAAGCGTCAGGAGCAGAGCAGCCTCTTTCCGTGTCCCCCGACCCTGGGAGCGATGGGGGGGCCCGAGGCCACCGGCCCAGGGCCGCAGACACACACCTTACTCCGTGGGTCCCTCCCCCCAGCCGGGCTCCTGTGCAGGCTTAGCCCTCAGAGCCCCCTGCGGGGAGGAGCATCGTGGGCTCCAGGGCAGCGTCCGCGACGGTGGCCCGCATCACAGCAACGGACTCTCCAAACCTGACCCGGTTCTGTCTCGGTTCTGTCTCAGGAGAGAGGCAGGAAAGAAGGGGGCAGAGAAGGGGTAGGGAGACCGCGCTGGGGCCTGGAGTGCTGGGCCCCATGCACACCCCAGAGCTGGCCCTTGGCCCTGTCGCCCAGCCCGGGCCCGGGCCCTTCTCTCCGCTGCGGACCCGGCGGCCCCCCGTGTCGGGCCACGCTCTGCCTGAAGTCGCCGGTGGCTTCTTACTTAACGGGGACGAAACGCAAACTCTGGCCAAGACCCGGAGAGCCCGGGGGCTGCCTCTGTCCCCACCGGACCTCATTTCAGCCGCTGGCCCGTCTGCAGCACTTCTGTGGGTGACTCCCCCCGCCGGAGGCTCCCCGGGGCAGCCGCAGCAGGACTGAGCGTGGGAGGGAACAGCCCGACCTGGGAGCACAGGAGGCGGGGCACGGGGACCCCAGGAACCCGGGAAGCCTGGCACCACTCTAGGCGACCTGACGCCGTCCCCGTCCCCGGGGGCCGCTGATTAATTCCGGTCTGAGGCTTCAGCCCGGGGCTCCAGCGCGAGCCACAAGCCACGAGCCACGAACCACAAGCGCACCCCCGGCTGCAGCCACGAGCAGCTGCGAAGAGGAAAGAGGGAAAGATGCGGCTTCCGGGGAAAATTAAAGGAGGTGCGTGGGGGACAACAGGAGCCTTTCTTCTAATGGTTCATTTTCTTTCTCTTTAGTCCAAAGTGATAAAAGCAAATAAATTTGTGTTTAGAATCACAGACACAGTGCAAGGCCGGCGCGTAAAGATATTATCTTCCCGGTGAAGCTTCGTCAGAAGCTCTTAACGCCGAAGCAGGCAAAGTGGATTAAAATATCACGGGCACGGCGCGGAGCCTGTCAAAATGACAGGATGGTGTTACACCTCCATATTCATCCCTTCGTTTTTGTCTCTGCACGAGACCCCAGCGTGGGGCGGGCCCTGCACTAAGCTGTGGGCTGTGCGGCCCGCTGAGTGGTGGGGGACCCGCGTGGGCAGGGCTGCAGTGCCTTCCCGCTCCCTGCCACCGCTTGCTGGAACACAGTCCAGGCCCAGGGTCTGGGAAAGGTGGCCCTTCGGCCTGGATGACACTTAACTGGTGCTGTGTCCCCGGGAGCCACCGAGCGCCCAGGAAGCTGGCCGGAGGCAGCAGCAGGGCCCCCAGGGAGGGCGGGGTGCAGGGCAGCTGCAGGGGGGGCACAGGGCAGGGCCCCCGGGGAGGGCGGGGTGCAGGGCGGCTGCAGGGGGGACCACAGCGTGGGTGTGTAAGGGGCTCGGCGTGCCTGAGCCTGCACAGGCCCCTGAATACTGTCCGGGGGGGGGAGGCCCCAGGGTGCAGTCCGGGGTGGGGGGGCTCCTGCACCTGCACAGACCCCAGGATGCTGCCCAGGGATGGGGGGACACCTGCACAGGCCCCAGGGTGTTGCCCGGGGGGGCGGGGAGGTGCACCTGAACCTGCATAGACCCCAGGGTGCTGCCCGGGGGTGGGGAGGGTGCATGCATTTGCACAGGCCCCAGAGTGCAGTCTGGGGGTGGGGGGGTCCCTGTACCTGCACAGGCCCCAGGGTGCTGCTCAGGGGTGGGAGGGGCACCTGCACCTGCACAGGCCCCAGGATGCTGCAGGGGGCTGGAGGCAGACCTGGGGCGAGCACGGGACCTAGGTGTCCCACCCACCGGGGCCACTCGAGTGCACTGTCCCCCTTGGAGCCGAGAGGCGTCCACTCAGTGCACATGAGAAGCCGCTTAGCCCGAAGGACGGAGAGTGAGCCGCGCTCATTCCTAAAGTTCCCCGAGCGTCCCTGGGTCACCTGGATGCCCCGGGGCAAGTGCCCGCCTTCCCTCCTGGTCCCGCAGGCCGCCTGCCTCCTTCCTAGGCTGGGGCCACCCCGGGCTGTCTGTCTGGCTGTCTGTCCGCCCGTGCGGCTTCTGCTGCCCTGCGGCCTCTGCGCTGCCTCCTCCAGGAAGCCTTCCTTCCCGTGGACGCCGAGCCGCCCGAGTGGCTTTGCAGCCGCGAGCGGCCCCTTTCCCCGGAGACCCAGAGCCCGGAGACCCAGACCCCTTCCTGCCTTGGGAGACTGTGGGGCACGGGGAGGAGCGTCCGCAGAGCTGGGTCTGCTGCAGCATCGGGCACCGGGCACCAGGCATTGGGCACCCAGAGCCGGGCACCCACAGAGCCGGGCACCCAGAGCCCAGTGCCCTGAGCCGGGCGGGGTTCGGGGGCGGCGGTGGGCGCAGCTGGGCGCAGTGGGGAGACGTCTGAGGGCACGGGGGGGTGCAAACCTCCGTGGCCGGGATCCGCCTTGGAGCAGGTCCACAGCCTCGCGGGGGCAAGTGTGGCCGGAAGACGAACATCTCGTTAGGACGAGAAGGTGAAGGCCCCGAGGGGCTTCGGGCGGACCGTGCCTCTGTCCGGCGGGCGGGGGCCATCGCGGCGCAGGGAGCCGGGCCCGGTCCAGGGGATGAGCCGCAGCCGTGGCCCCCGACCTCGACCCCGACCCCGACCCTGTGCGTCAGAGGGCCTGCAGCGGGGCTCCCTGCAGGGCGGGCGGGCAGTGCCCCGGGGCAGTGGGGGGGTCGGTCCAGGCCTCCTGAGGCTCAACCACCTGCCCTGCACCCCGGGCGACACCCCCGCACCCCTTGGTGGGAACCACTTCTCACAGGCCTGTGGGGCTCCTACTCGGATCAGCGGGTTCAAGGTGAAGGAAGCAGGTACTGAAGTGGGGCAGCAGGGATCCGGTTCACAGGCACGTCCCCCGACGTGGGGAGCAGCTGCCTGTGTCCCCCCACCCCCAGCCCCCACCCCCTGCCCCTACCCCCAGCCCCCACCCTCCACCGCCCACTCCCCACCCCCACCCCCACTCCCACCCCACTCCCCCCCAGCACCCACCCCCCACCCCCACCCTCCACCCCCACTCCCCACCCCCCAGTACCCACCCCCACCCCCCAGCCCCCACCCCCCAGCCCCCACCCCCACCCTCCACCCCCCACTGCCTGTAGTCGTGTGCCCACGACATGGATGGACAAAGGGACAGAGGCAAACAGCCGGGCCCCCGGGTGGCTCAGTCCACTGAGCGGCCAGCTCTTGATTTCAGCTCAGGTCATGATCTCAGGGTCCTGGGATCGAGCCCTGCGTTAGGCCCTGCTCAGCGGAGAGTCTGCTTCAGGACCTCTCCCTCCCTCTGCCCCTCCTCTCTCTATCTCTCTCTCTCTCTTTTTTTTAAAGATTTATTTATCTATTTATGATAGAGAGAGAGAGAGGCAGAGACACAGAAGGAGGGAGAAGCAGGCTCCATGCAGGGAGCCCGACGCGGGACTCGATCCTGGGACTCCAGGATCGCGCCCTGGGCCAAAGGCAGGCGCTAAACCGCCGAGCCACCCGGGGATCCCCTCTCTCTCTCTTTAAAATAAGTAAATTTTTTTTTTAAAAAGCCATGGGTAAACGCACAGCGAGTATGTAAGGGATCACATTAGGTCACGTCTGTGGCGCGTGGGATACGCGGGACGTGTACTAAACGCTTCCGTGTACACGACTTCATTCAGTTGCCACAACACACGGTGCACAAGCACTTAGCGACGCCCGGGAGCTGCTCCATGTGACCCGGACACGAGAGTTGTTTCTACCATCGTCCCCTGTCTCCAGGTGGGGAAACTGAGGCTGAGAGATGTGAAGTGCCCTGCCCTCTCATTTTATTTTATTTTATTTTTAAAGCTTCTGTTTATTCATGAGTTGGGGGGGCAGAGACCCAGGCAGAGGGAGCAGCAGGCTCCATGCGGGGAGTCTGACGTGGGACTCGATCCCGGGACCCCAGGATCATGCCCTGGGCCAAAGGTGGCGCTAACCACTGAGCCACCCGGGCTGCCCTCATTTTAATGACAAAACCAGGTTTCAGACCTGGTGCGTGTGTGTGTTTTCTAATCTAAGATTCAAAGCACCAGAAAACACCCATTTCTCCCAAATCCTCGGGCCGCATGCCCCAGGACAGTGCTGCTGGTGCCCCGAGTCCCAGGGCCTTCCCTTAGGGGACCGTCAGGGCGCAGGGCCCCGGGGGCCAGGGTGGCACCGACTCTAAGGGGGTGACTTCCAGGCCCTCGTTCCCGGGGCAGTTCGATCGGACCCACGGTCCTGTGGCCGCAGCGCCGTTGGGAGGCCGAGGACGCGGGTGCGAGCGAGCGCTTCGGCGGGAGCTCGGTGCCGGCAGCTGCCGGAGGCCCGGCCCGGGCGGGCTGCTCTGCCCAGCTGGACCGTCGCACGACCCCAGCCCGCGGTCCATGCCCTGCAGGACGTCCGGGCTCCACAGCCACCCAGGAAGGCTTCTGTCCCCGAGAAGCCTCCGGGGAAAGCTAAGAAGGGCTCCCTCCTCCGCCCTGGGCCTCCTGTCCCCCCGTCACGCACAGTCTGCGGGTGCCCCCGGCTGCTCCACCCCAGCCCGCTCGGTGAAGTCCGGCAGGAGGGGCTGCCGCCGGCCCCTGGCACCGCCCCCGCCTCCGAGGACGGCTTTCCCTTCCCGTCCACTGCTCGCGCGTGACAGCGTGACGGCCCCGGTGTTGCCCCAAACTCCCAGGTGGAGGAGAGGCGGCCGCGACCCCGAATGACGCCGGGACGCCGTGGGCCTGAAGCCCTCGGTCAGCCCAAGGCCCCTGGTTGGGAAGCAGGAGCCAGACGCGGTCCTGCAGACGGGAGGGGAAGTTCTGGGCCTGGTTCGTCTGCGTCGTGGGAGGCCGCACCTGTGCCCACGGCCCTCGGCCCTCGGTCGTCGCGCTTCCCAGCCGAGGGGACGGCCCCGCCGGTCAGGGGCTGAGCCAGGGCGCCCGCCCCGCATCCCCGGCCGCAGCTCAGCCCTCCACGCCGGTTATCCCGCGAGCCGCTGTCCGCGTTCCCCGAAACCGCCCTCTGGAGGGGGGCTCCTTTGACGGAGACGAGCCCTCCACGCCGCCGCCCCTGCGCGTCCCCTCCTGCCCCCGCTAGGCAGGCCCCGCCTGGCCCGTCCCCGAGGGAGCTGCACACGCAGCCTCCGGGCCAGGGTCCCTGCCTTTGCGTCCGCGCGTGGACGGACTAATCCCCTTCACCCCCAGCTGCGTCTGCCGCGGTTGTTTACTGGAGCAGCCGATTCCCTTCTTCCAAATAAGCTCATTGAAGCCAACGGTTTGATGGATTTTGTAAAACTACGTTAGTTAAGGTCGATCCTGAGAACACAGAACCCGGTGGAACCCTCAGAGAAGCCAGATTCTTGGAAGCAGAGTATGATTCATTCATTCATGCACACACGCATGCATTCGTTCATCTAAGGAGCGAGTGACTGTGCCGTGGGGCGCAGATCCCAGACGGCCGGCCCCGAGGACCCCCAGGCCACCGCGCGGGAGGAGGAGAAACGAGGTCGTCAGGGACAGTGCGGGGGAGCACGTCACACGGGCAGGGGAGCGCGGCGCTTGGCACCGTGGCCCTTGGACGGTCGTCAAAGGGAGTGAGCGCCGCCGTGCGAGGCGTGGGAGCCAGTGGGTGCGGGGAGCAAACCGGGGCGCAGCCGGGGCGGGCGGGGCGCCTGCGGGCTCATGGGCCTGGGGCTGAGGTCCCTCGAGCAGCAGGGAGCACTGTCCGCAGAGGAGCCAGGGGACCGGGTCGTGTCCCGGGGAAGTGCGCTCCGCTTCGCTGCACCCCGCGACCCAGAGCGGGTGCCCCGGGGACTTGGCTTTCACCGCCCATGAGGGCAGCGCCCGGTGGTCGTTCCCGCCGGTCCAGGCTGACAGATTTAACTGGTGGGGACCACGGACTGTTCTCGGGGACGGAGTGCGTGATGTCGCACATCACCGTCAGCTGTCCCCGGGGCAGCCGTCTGCAGGCCGCCGAGCCCCCATGCACTGGCCGGGCCCCCACAGCCTCGGGCCACACCAGGCTCCAGCCCGAGCCAAGGGCTGCTGGTCCTGCGCCACCACCCTCAGCCCACGCGTCCCCAGGAGGTGCCTGGTCCCATCTCCCACCACTGAGGGCACACGCCGTGACCTGGTGAGGGCTTCACGGGGGCTGCTGGTGCCGCCACTTAACCATCGACTGCACAGGTGTGGGCTGGATGTGTGGAGGCTGGAGCTCCGCGGGAGGAGGCCCCACACCCCGGGGAGGGAGGACGGGGTGGAGGGAGGAGGCAACACACCTCGGGGAGGGAGGACGGGATGGCGGGCAGGGGCCACCTCACATCTTGTGACCCTTGCTCCTGAACACGCACCTACCCACTGACACGAGGTGTGGGGCCTTCGGGGACCCCAGATCCCAGGTCTGCCCTGTGTCCCTGTCACCCTGTCGCCCTTCTCCGCACACAGGTGGGCACAGTGTCCTTCTCTCCGGGAGGGCCCATCTCAGGGACATCCCCTTTCTCCATGGCCTGAGGCACAGGCTGGGCACAGGCGCCTCAACGTCTGAGCAGGTCCTGCTCTGGGACCACCACCCTCCAGGCCTACGAGCAACGGCGAGTGTCATTGTCGCCCAGTGTCGCTGCTCCCCGATGTGCTTGGCTGTCCCCAGCCCGGCACCCCTGTCCCAACACGGCGCCCTCGGGGCACGCCCGGGTGTCTCCCCTCCACACCCTTAGAAGCCCACTTCCAGGCAGGGCCCTGGTTGGCGCCCAAAGCATCGGAGCCACGCACCGGCACAGGTCTCCGACCCTTCAGGGTCCAGGGCTCTGTCTGTAGCGTCGGAAGTGACCCATCCCCGCCCAGGAGGGGCCCCGACGCCGACACTGCACCTCCCCGGCTGCGGCCCCCTTGGCAGCTGCCGTCCACGAGGTCCCGCCGGCCGTGCGGCTCGAGGCAGGGAGCATTGAGCAGCCCGGGAGCCCTGCAGGTGCTGTGGCCTCGTCGCCCCTTCTTGGCCCACATGTTCTGCCTCCGCCCCGCCACCCACCTGCACCACCGGACCACCTTGACCACCTGCACCACCTCCACCGCCTGCACCACCTCGACCACCTGCACCACCTGTACCACCTGCACCACCTCCACCGCCTGCACCACCTGGACCACCTGGACCACCTGGACCACCTCGACCACCTGCACCACCTCCACCGCCTGCACCACCTGGACCACCTCGACCACCTGCACCACCTCCACTGCTTGCACCACCTGCACCACCTGTACCACCTCGACCACCTGCACCACCTCCACTGCTTGCACCACCTGCACCACCTGCACCACCTCGACCACCTGCACCACCTCCACTGCTTGCACCACCTGCACCAGCTCGACCACCTACACCACCTCCACCACCTGCACCAGCTCGACCACCTGGACCACCTGCACCACCTCCACCACCTCCACCCCCACTGTTACCCGGTCCTACACACGGGCCTCCTCCTGGAGCTGCGGTTAGAAAACCTGCCTCCACGTAGGTTCCCAGGGACGACCTGGGGTCGGGTTTCCTGGGACTATGCTCTTGGTCTGCGCTCAAGGCGGCATCCTGTCCTCACCGGGGGCCTCACGTCAGGGACATGGAAGGTCCACACAGTCGAGCCAGTGGCTCTGGAATCCAGAACCAGCTCTGACCCGTGTCCTGGGTGACCCTGGGCAAGACTCGTGCCGTCGCTGAGCCCCGGGCTGTGTTCCTCTCTTCATATCGGGTCGCGTGGCCACGGGTCCATGTCTCAGTGAGGGCACGCAGGAGTCAGCAGACAAAGCATCAAGGCGTCAGGACACGGGCAGCCGAGTAACGGATGAGAACATTCTGGATGGTGAGAGGATCATGGAAAACCCTGAGAGCAGCGAGGGTGCCGAGGGGAGCCGTCCTAAAGCGGGGACAGCAGCTCTTTGCCAAACCGATGGAGCCGGTCAGCCTAGGGAAGGTCTGAACCGCTGCTCTCCGAGCAGAAGGAGCACGACTTTTTAAGACTAAAAATAGGAAAGTGCCCTCGGTCACGTTCAAGGAGGCTGCGCCTGACAGGACGGTGATCCCTGGTATGAAAGGGCCACTCCTCACCCCTTCCACCCCCGTCCCCGAGACCTTTCCTTTAAAAAAAAAAAAAAAGAGAGATTTAATTATTTATTCATGAGACACAGAGAGAGGCGGAGACACAGGCAGAGGGAGACACAGGCTCCACGCAGGGACCGATGTAGGACTCGATCTCAGGACCCCGGGGTCACGCCATGAGCCCAAGGTAGATGCTCCACCCCTGAGCCCCCCAGGCGCACCGAAACCTTTCCTCTACTCTCTTGAATCACCAGCTTCTTGAGCCTTCTGACCTGAAGCAGCCCCCCCCCCCCCCCCCCCAGTGAAGCGGTCAGACCCGGCGTAGCTTTGAGCCGTTCAGCGGGCGTTTCGGATTCAGCACATTCTCATCCGTCTTATTTGCTGGGATCACGGCGGTGTCAGCTGACCTCCCAAAGTCAGCCTGGTGACAACATCAGTGTCCGCACCTTGCGGGCTGGTGGCCAGCGACACCCAGGCTGACAAGCAGACAAAGGGCTCCGGGCTGCGGGCGGGAGGCCGCTGAGCCCGCGTCAGGCATCAGGGAAGGCCCAGCCGGCAGGGGCCCGGGCTGGAGCCTTGCCAGAGGCCCAGCTGCTTTCCTGGGGGGGGGGGTCCCCTTGTCCATGGAGGAGGCCGATGGTGGTCGATTAGATGGGTCACCGGGAGGACACCCCCTCCGCCGTGTGCCCCGAGCTTGGCGCTAGGACGACCCAGCGTTGCCGTGAACCTCTGTTCTCCCAGCTGTGGGGCCTCCTTACGCCCGTCGGGCATCTCCAGCTGTGACGTGGGAGGCACTGGCCCCTCAGGCCCCACGAACCATTCCAGGTAGGGAGGGAAGGCAGTTTCTAGGAGCATGGCCTCGTGTGCGGGCCCTCCCTGATGCAGAGGCGGCTGCTGCCTCCGCATTCCTGCGCCCGCGCCGGCGTCCCCTGCGCCCCATCCCTGCCCTTCGTCCTAACAGGGGACCCCAGGCTGGCTGCCTCTGGGTGAACGGGGAAGAGCCTTCTAGTCCCATTCGAGGGAGCAGCAACACAAGCTGCGTCTCTCCAAGGACGGGGCGGGGTGGGGGGCGCTTTGCCTTCCCCGAAAGGGCAATGTGATTGGAGGAGCGGAGACTGACGTCGTGCTGGCCGCAGAGGCTGGGGGCAGTGACCTAAAGGGCACGCGACATGTGGGCGTCCGCCTCCCCGCGGGGACAGCATCCCCAGCACCCTGGAGCCCCTGCAGCCAGACCCCCCGGCCGCGGCCAACCGGCGGCTGCCCGCTACCCACCCAGGATGGAAAGCGCGTGGAGCTGGACGGCCGTGCTGGCGGGCTTTGGGGTCGTCCAAGAAGTCACCAAGCAGAGCGGAGCCCTCCTCATCCTCAGGGCCAGGAGCTCACGTAGAGGCCATGGAGCAGCCGCCGGGGACTCCCTGTAAGTGCCCCCCGGGGGGCCCGGCTCTCAGACCCAGAACTGCCGGGCAGGGCGAGGCACCGGCAGAGGGAAACGACTTCTGTCACGGGGCCTGGAGCTTCGGGGGGACACGGAAGGGAAGAAATAAGGAGGTTAGAGGGGGAGGCACGAGGAGGCGGGGAGGGGACCGGAAGTAAGAGGCATTCCAAGGGTGACCCAGGGACGCCTGGAGAGCGGAGCCCTGCCCTGCCTGAGGCCAAGGGGCGGCCGTCCACCCCGTCCGCAGTAGCCCTGCGGGTGCGGCACCCGGGGTGCTGTGCGGCGGACGGGGGGGTGGGCAGGAGCTCGGCTGCACCTGGGCGCCTCCGTTGCCTCCTTCCCTGGATCAGCCTCCAAGGGCACACTCGTCCCGAAGGCTCACTGAGTGCCGGGCCCCACCTGCGTGGCTCAGCTGCTGGCCTCCTGCCACTCGGGCCCTGCCGGCTGGGGGAAAGCCTTGCCTCCCCGGGGCTCCCACTTGCGGGGACGCAGCCCCCCGGCACCCACGGCTCCTGCCTGGCGCATGGCACCCCTCGAAGCGAGCACCCTGCCGCCTCCCCCACGCGGCACGCGGGACGGAGCTGGGCGGGAGGGGCTGCCCTCCGGAGCACACGCCTGGCCACCCCGCAGCGGCCCTGCCCCAAGCCAAGGCTGCTCCGCGTCGCCCAGAGGCGCTGTGGGAGGGACCCCTGGGCCGCCGGCCTCTTCCTGAGAGCTGATGCAGAGGAGCCACGGGGTGTCCAGGCATGTGGCTCAGGGCCACACTGTGCACTCTGGAGCCCTGAAGCCGCATGATCCCAAGGACATTGTCATGAATCTGCAGAGCGAATGGGTGACAAGAAGTGGCAAATTAGGGGCGTCTGGGGGCTCAGCAGCTGAGCAGCTGCCTTTGGCCCGGGGCATGACCCCGGGGTCCCGGGATCGAGTCCCACGTCGGGCTCCCTGCATGGAGCCTGCTTCTCCCTCTGCCTGTGTCTCTGCCTCTCTCTCTGGGCTTCTCATGAATGAATAAAAGAAAGAAAGAAAGAAAGAAAGAAAGAAAGAAAGAAAGAAAGAAAGAAAGAAAGAAAGAAAGAAAGAAGAAATAGCAAATTGATGTCTGAGGTTGACTTTCCCGTCAGCAAGATGGTAGAGCCAGGGGCTGGTCAGGGTCGGGTTTAGGTTGATTCAGAGAAAATCAAGATTTGTTTTACCTACTGTGTGCTCGGGACCGGGAGCTGTGGCTCACACCTGCTGCTCACACCTGCTGCACATCCAGCCAGTCGGCTGTCCCCCTGCAGCCCCTGCAGCCCCTGCAGCCCCTGCAGCCCTGCCCTTCCCGCCCTCCAGCCCGAGCTCTGGGTGAGGGCCCCCCGGGGACTTCAGAACGCACCCCTGGTCGCGCCTCTGCCTCCACGACACCAGAGGTCCCCTGTTGCCCTCCTGGCTTACAGACCCGCCACTGATGGCCCTGCTGCACCCTCCTCCCTACCCGCCTCCTGTGCCTCCTCCCCCTCTGCTCACGGTCCAGCAGTCATTGCCATTGCTGTCATTGTCCCTGTCATCACCACTGTCATCATCACTCTCGTCATTGTCGTCATCGTCATTGTCATCGCCATCATCATTGTCTCTTTGTCGTCATCGCCATTGTCATCATCTGTCATTGCCACCGTCACTATCATTGTCCTTATCATCATCATCCCTGTTGGCGTCATCATTAGTGCTATTGTTGTCATTGTCATCATCATTATCATAATCATCACCACCGCGGCTGCCATTGTCAGCAGCAGCAGTGTCACCAACACCTACCGACCTCTACCCCTGTGCCAGGCACTCTTCTACGTATCTTGCCACCTTGTTCAGTCCCCACCCCTATGAGTAGTTTCCATCTCCATCCTCACTGCGCTGATGAGAACACGGAGGCACAGCAAAGTTAGGTGACTTGCCGGGGGTTACCCAGCCGGGAGCCCCAGTCCTGGTCCCATCGCATCTTTTCCGCCTCAGTAGGTGGCACCACCAGACATCTAGTCGTCAGGCTGGAAGCCCATCCTTGACCTGTTTCTCTACAGGCTCCCCACCTACATTCCCACAATAGGCCGTGTAGATGTGACCTCCCAAGTGCATCAGACCCGCACCCTCCCTCCTCTGCACCGCCTGCCGCCGTGGCCCAGGCACCAATCACCTCTCACTGGAATGACTCCAGAAGCTTCCTCGCCGGCTTGTCGCTTGACCCACATGCAGGAAAGGAGAACCCACAGGTGAGATGTTTACCGTCTCTAGGATAGGCATTCCCTCCGGGTCGGCAAGGCCCCCAAATGTCAAAGTATCAGAAATCTAGAAAGTACAAAAGGCATGCTCGACGCCTCTTCCTCCCTTCCTTCACCCTTGACTTCTGAACATTTGTTAAAGGAAATGACATGGTCCAGGTAGACCTGAAGCCCGTGTCGTACCCTCCCCTGAAGAACTGCTTTCATTCTCCATCACGGTGTCCGTGTGCTCTTAAATTTTGTACAAATGATGTCATCTGTCTAAGAAGTGGGTGTGTGTGTGTGTGTGTGTGTGTGTGTGTGTGTGTGTAGAGCCTCCATAATATACTTAAGACGAGACCCAAAAGATGACAATAGAAATGGGGACGACTGGGGGGCTCAGCAGTTGAGTGTCTACCTTTGGCCCGGGGCGTGACCCCGGGGTCCCGGATCGAGTCCCACGTCGGGCTCCCCACAGGGAGCCTGCTTCTCCCTCTGCCTGGGTCTCTGCCTCTCTCTCTGTCTCTCATGAATAAATAAAATCTTTAAAAAAAAGAAAAGAAAAAACTGCTGAAGGATGTGCTTCAACCCAAGGAAACATGAATCTAGATGGAAGAAGGGGAAAGTGAGAGAAACAGTGAACACAAAAGCTGATAGAATATGTGCGATGGTTAACTGTGTGTCAACGTGCCTGGGTCACAGGGTGCGCAGGTATTTGGTTAAACATTGTTTCTAGGTCTATCTGCAAGGGTGTTTCCGAGTGAGATTAGTATCTGAATCCGTGGGCTGAGTAAAGCGAAGCACCGTCCCCGTGCAGGTGGGCCTCCTCCAGTCCATGGAGGCCCCAGAAAGAAAAAAAATAAAACAAAACAAAACAGAGAAACAAAATAGGCCTTTTCTGACTGATTATTTGAGGTGGGACATCAGTCCTGTCTTGATGTCCTATTGCTTCTGGGTCTCTGGAGAACACTGATTAATATAATTAATATAATTCATTTAATTCATTACTATTTTTAAGAATCTGTTTCCAGTTTTCACCAGATGGGTCGTGCTTTGGAGAATATCCTTGCACACGTGTTTTGCACATTTTGGAGACCCAGATTTGAGCCGCTTTCACCTGGAGACGTACTTGGGGATGAACAACCCCCGGTAGGGGACCGTAACTGGTCGCCAGCGACCGAACGCCCTCGGGGATTCCGCATTTTCTGCTTCTCAGCAAAATTCACATCCCGCCGGGGCGCCGCAGGCCCGCGCTCCTAAGGATCCTCCCGGCTGCGTCGGCGTCTGTGGCAACGACCACAAGCCTCAGCCGGGCAGCGGCCTGTGGCCCACAGACGCTCCTCTAGCTCGTCCCATTTACCTTCTCAACCATCACTTGCTCACGCACAGGACTGGGGCGACCCCCAGAAACCCAGGCCGCCTTGGAGGACCCCGCTTCTCGGCAGCCTGCAGCCCCGCGTCCCTTGGGAGCCACGGGCCCCCGGCAAGGCTGACAGGCCGCCCACGGAGGACCTCGCCCTCTCCTCCGCTTCCTACCAGCCAGGCCGGGAGGCCTCCGCGTGTGCCAGCGTCCTCTGGCCTACTGTGTTCGTGACCGTTTTTGAGTATTTCTGAGCCTAGTTTCTGGAAATAGCTCCCACAAAACAGTGGATGGCATCTGCCCCCACCCCCTCTCTCTCTCCTTCAGGCAGAAGCTCACCAGCTGCACGGTCTGTGTAGGTGTTTCCCACCCCAGGAAGGAGCAGCTGATGGTTTCCCGCTGGCCCAGTGACTGCTCGATGGTGACTGAGAGTCTCACATTCTCCCCACACTGGGATAGACACTTCACTTTTCCATTTTTTTAAATAATAAATTTATTTTTTATTGGTGTTCAATTTGCCAACATACAGAATAACACCCAGTGCTCATCCCGTCAAGTGCCCCCCTCAGTGCCCGTCACCCAGTCACCCCCACCCCCCACCCCCCTCCCCTTCCACCACCCCTAGTTCGTTTCCCAGGTTAGGAGTCTTCATGTTCTGTCTCCCTTTCTGATATTTCCCACCCATTTCTTCTCCCTTCCCTTATATTCCCTTTCACTATTATTTATATTTTCCAAAAATCCCTGGCTCCTTTTGTTTGACCTCTGGGGGCGGGATTACTATTCATTATTATTAATCAATAATTATATTAATAATGACAATTAGCTAATCACTGATATGATCTGAGTAGTGGGAAAATCAGCAACCCTGCCATTCAGAGAACGGTATTTCCCCCATCCTTTTTGCCATCTACCCGAGTTCTATTTCCCCCCACAAATAAATAGTTAATTTTCTGCGTATCCTTGTAGAGATTTTTTTTTAAATGCATTTCCACGCAGGAGCAAGGTACACTCTTTCCCCCGATCTTTGACTCAAATAAGAGCACACGCTTCACTTACCATCGCGTGCACTTAAAATGTATGCATTGGAAGCTTCTCCAAGTGGCCGCCGTCCCTTCTCGTTGGGCGGAGGGTCACGGTTCATTCAACCTGACCCTAACTGGTGAACTCTGAGGCTGTTTCCGGTCGTGTGCCACCACGAACTCCCATCGCTGCAACTAATAGCCCTGAGCGCGGCTGCTCTCGACGTCCATCAACCCTCCCGCGGAATCTAAACCAGCACGAATTCGCCAACAATGGGCAAACCCTGTCCCTCCTATTGACCACCCGCTTCTCCTCCTTCACCGAAATACCACCGCGGAGTATCTAGACCCTCGAAGTCTGCACCACGCAGAGACCTATTGCCTTTTATGCTCTCCGATGACTTTCACAGATTAAAGAAAGAAAAATGATTTAATCCGCATCTGTCCGTGTTATAAAATGCGGGTCTGGGACAGCGGGGCAAATTAGATGATTTTTTACGTTGGTTACCGTCTGAATTATTAGCGGCATTAATATAGTACAATATGCACATCATTAGCAAACCTTCCAAATTTATTATACATACTTGCTCTTGTTCTTTTTAATTACCCGGCTCTCTCGTTGGAGGTAGCTCGGTGATTCAGACGATGGCCTAAACGTGTCAAACGGTGACGCAATGCACAAACCTGCCAGAATGGGGAGAAGAAAGGTCTAGAAAAGATCTTTCCCTCCCATTAAATGCATAAAAGTTTCTCAATGTATTATTCATGTTATAACCGTGGCACAAACAAAGCATGATTTATCGGGTATTTTAATTCGGCCTGCTAATGCTATGCAATAAAGCGTATTTTAATATTTAATATGATCTGTGGATTTTGAACTCTTTCTCGAGAAAGATCTCGTGTTTTTAGGCTAAATTAAATATAGCAGGTGACGAGTGAATCATATGTGAGCATCCCAGGGGGCGAGCTGGGACGGTTGGAAGAGGCCGGGAGTCGGAAGCCGGCTTTGGGTTTGGTGCACAGACTGCTAGGAGGTAGAGGGTCACACGGCTGTTCCCCCGAGACAGGAGCCAATTCCAGCAGCTCATCTGCATTTGGGGTCGGGGTCTTGGGCTTGACTCCTTGGGAGTTACGCGACCTCCACGGGGAAGGAGGTCCCTGGTGCTGCTTGGTAATAGCACATGCACTGCCTGGGGGGCGATTAGAAGTCCGGCATCGGACGGGACTTGGCGGGACCCCTGCTCTCGAGGCCAGCACACGACCCCTACTGGGGGCCCCCCTACACGAGAGGCCCCAGCGTCAGCCTGGGTGACCTTGGTGTTGCTATGGCAACGAGCAACCCCAGATTCTCAGTGGCTTCAGGTAACCAAGTCCGTTTCTTCCTCAGGCTACGCATCCACCCCAGGCCAAGGGTTAGGCTTGGCGAACTGCGGCCCCTCGGTTCCCGCGACGCAGGCTGCGTGTACAGACCTGCCCCCACCATAGCAAAGGCAACGAGTAGAAAAGCCCCGCAGGGTCTTGTCTCAGCCTAAAGGGTCCAGGCTGGCACCTGAATTCACCGGCCGGAAGGGCACAGCCGGCCATACCCACACGCTGGAAGGTCCGGGGGCCTGATGGCATCGCCGGCAGACGGCGGGAGAGGAGTGGCCCCGGCTCCCGAGCCTCTCTAGGGGCGCCAGGGCCGCGGCTGCTGCTCAGTACCGCTGACGCCCGCCGCACGTCCCCTCCGCATCCCCGACCGTGACCGCAGGTGGAGAGAGTCCTTCTCTTTGGAATCCATTTACCCCGTGAGGACGCCTGGACCGGCCCAGGGCAGCCCCTGCTGCCGAAACTCCCTGGTGCCCCCCGTCCCCAGACCCCTGCGCTCCCGCACGCCCTCCCGGTGGGCGCCTTGGTGCCCTAACCCCATCAGCTTCTGTTTGTCACAACAAACGAGGCCGAGGCATCCAGCTCTGAGCGCCCTGTGACACCCGCCGGACGCCGCGCGAACCGCCCCGCGACGGCAGCAGCCAGGCGCCAACCTGAGCACGGGGACCCTGAGGACAGCGGGATTGCCTGCAGGACAGGCGCTGCAGTCCCGCCACGCGTCCACGCTCGGCCTCCCACCAGTGCTGGGGAGACATCTCGCGGACACAGGAAGCTCCTTGCACAGATTTGGGATGGAGATTGAAGGACATTCGCGCCCAGGGGACCCCGGGTGTGATCTTGCCTGTTCCCTGCCTGCGGGTGAAGGGCGAAGACGCTGGCCCAGGGTCACGTGATCGTTCAGGAGCAGGACCACTGACCCCCCCGCCCCGAGGGTGCGCCTAGGAGGAGAGCAGGAGCCGGAGACGCCCCGCGGCCGAGCTCCTGGGCTGCCTCTGCCTGAGCGGGGCCCCTTGCTTCTTGCTCCGCGCCCCCCCCCCCGCAGCCCCGAGTCTCACCCACACCCTGAGGCTCCCGGGGCTGGTTTCCCGGCCAGAACCCAACGGGCTCAGCAGCTGTAAGAGCAGGAGGCCGACACGCTGCAGCCGAACCTCCCTTTAACTCAAATCTTACAACTCGGCCCCCAGACGCCGAAAGAACCTTCCAGACATATAAAGGGCCATTAGAAGCAGGCGGAAAGATGCTCATTGCCGTTAGTCGTTAGGAAAATGCAGATCAAAGCCCCAGCGCCACGGCCCTTCGCACCCCCTAGGTCGGCTGGACCACAAACGGCAAACAGGGGCGAAGGCGGGTGCGGGTGGGAGGAGATGGGAGCCCTCGGACGCTGCCAGCGAGAAGATGAAATCGGGGACACGTCAGGAAACAGCTGGGCAAAGCCTCGAAAAATTAAAAGTCAAAAAAGAACCTAAAAAAATAAAGTCTAACAGATCCTCTAAGAGACATTATGGTTCCTCAAAGGGGGTCCACGTGACCCGCGGGCATCGGCGTCGTCCTGGGCGCGGGGATCCTGGGCACGTGGCTCAGAACAGCTGAGAAGGGACCATTAACTGACGAACGGATGAAGAGAATATGGGATGAGGACGGAAGGCTCCTGCTGGAGTCTCAGCCGGACGTGGGGTCCAGGCGGCCCCGGGGCTGCTGCGGGGCCTGGGCCGCACCCCTCGCACGCCCTCCAACACTGCTCTCTACGTGATGCGCCCCGCACCGCCGCTGGACGGGCCCCTGCACCCCCCTGCCCGCACCCCACTCCCCGCACCTCTGCTTCTCCGGTCCCTGCACCCTCTCCCTGCACCCCCTCTCCACACCCCCCACTCCCTGCACCTCCACTAGACGTGTCCCTGCACCCCCTCCCCACACCTCCACTGGACAGGTCCCTGCACCCTCTCCCTGCACCTTGCTCCCTGCACCTACACTCAGCAGGTCCCTGCACCCCCTCCCCGCACCTCTGGTGGACAGATCCCTGCATCCCCTCCTTGCAACCCGCACCCCCTCCCAGCACCTCCACTGGACGGGTCCCTGCACCCCCTCCCTGCACCTCTGGTGGACAGATCCCTGCACCCCCTCCCCGCAACCCGCACCTCCACTGGATGGGTCCCTGCACCCCCTACCCCCACCCCACTCCCCACACCTCTGCTGGGCAGGTCCCTGCACCCCCTCCCTGCACCTCCGCTGGACAGTCCAGTCCTCACAGCTCCCGCCGTCCCGGGTGCTTACCCAGGTCGCCTCCTCCAGGAAGCCTTCTTGCAGGCATCTAACCCACACTATAGAGCCTGGTATGTTCCAAGCAAACCCCTTGAAGGATGCCTCAAAACGGGGTCCCGTGTGGGGTTGCCAGACACAATATGGGACGCCCCGTGAAATCTGATTCCAGAGGAACAACGATTCCCTCTGTAAGGTAAGCCTGTGTGTTTCCCGGCAGGCTTCCGGGGCTGGGCAGGGCATCGCGAGTTCCTGAGAGGGGTAATGGGGGCACCGTTTCCTTCCTGTGTGGGGCCACGGGTCGGAGGTTGCCGGAGTCAGCAAGTCAATCTGCACATGTGAATTTCAGACAAATTAGTTTGGGGTACAAGGACGCCCCAAATAACGCTTGGGTCATACCTCCGCTAACATGTTACTTGTTATTTATCTGAAATTCAGATTTCCGTGGCTGACTCGAACTTTACCTGGCAACCCTGCGCTGAGGGCTTCCCCTTCCCCGGACCCCTGGTGTCTGCTTAGAGACGCGGAAGCGACATTTAGAGGAAAGGCCCCGGGTGGCTGAGCTTGAGGAGTCCGAGGGAAAGAGACAGGAGGCGCGTGTGTGAGTGTGGGCGCGGCGGGGGGTGCGCACCTGCGCCTGCCCAGCGCCTGCGGGTGGGTGCGCGTGTACGCGAGGTGGGGAACCGCCCAGAAATCCAGAGCCTCCATCTACATCTTTTGACTATTTTAAAATTACCGCAACCTCGGGCTCCGTTTCCCCGAGATTTATTCCACGCGGCTCCTTCCAGGAGCCGTGCGGCGGTGCTCACCGCCCCCCACGCGGAACGAGCTCGCACCAAAAAGGCTCGACCCGTGCACCTGAGGACCCCACAGCCGCACGACACCTGGAGGCCTCCTGAGGGGGGAAAGGGGCACCAGCCGGCCTCCAGCTGCCGCTGCAGGAGGCCGGAGCCAGGGCTTGGGTCACGACAGCCACATGTCACTTTGCCGCGGGAGCTCCGTCCACCTGCCCGGGAGCCCCCGACCGCGTGGTGCCAGCCTCCCGGCGAGAACCGTCCAGGGTCAACAACCATCACGGCCCTCGGGGTGCCCCTCGGTCACCTGCGCTGAGCAGGTCCCCCGCCCGGATTTAGGGCTCAGGGCGAGGAGGTGGCTGGTGAAGGTGGAGGGCACCAGGCTGGCAACAATCCACACGTGAGCTTCAGTCGTTATCAACGTGCTGGGAATTCCGGACGGAGCTTCTGGAAGCGACAACCATGTCTCCTGTTAGGAATTCACTCGTGTAGCAAGTGTCCTACGGGACACCTGCTGTGGGTCAGGCGCCGTCCTCGGGGCGGCAGCTGGCGTCCCAATAAGGGAGGCCGACGACAGACGGGGAAGCCAACGAGCAACACGGCCTCAGACTGCGGCAACGCTGGAAGGGACCGGCTTGGTCAGGCGGCAGAGCACTGGGGCTCGGAGGGGAGCCAGGAAGGGAGGAGCACGTGCGGAGCCCCCCCCTCCACCCCCGGCTTGGCAGGAAGAACAGGTTAAGGAGCAAGAGGACGCGCTGCCGGGGGAGTCGGTGCTGAGAAAGGGGTGGGCACGTTGACCCGACTGCCCCGAGACCACCCGCAAAACGCGCTTGTGATCAGACAAATGGTCGACCCCTCTTGGAAGGCGACATCGGTTGTGGGGGGGGGGGCGCACTCTGAGCCAGGATCTGGCTGCCGTGGAGCGGCGTGGAGAGGCTCTGCGAGACCTCGACGGGTGTCTCTCCTCCCAGTTCCTCCCAGTTCCTCCCAGTTCCTCCCAGGCCCAGCATCAGGAAAGCAGCGAGCCTCCTGACGGCAGAGGCGGCATGTGTGGCGGGGGAGGAAGGCCACCCCTTCTGTGGCCTATCGTGCTGCTGGCAAAGGGCACGGAGGGGCTGACTAGCTGCTCTGCTACGACGTCACGTGTTGGACAACGAGGGTCCATCCCTGCTGGGGCCACCACGGCTGGACCTAAGTTTGCTTCTCGTCTCGGGGGTCCTCAAGCTGCTAAAATCCACCGGCAACGAGGCACCAAGCTCCAAATGTTTGGCTCTCAGGATCCCTGGGTGGCGCAGCGGTTTAGCGCCTGCCTTTGGCCTGGGGTGTGATCCTGGAGACCCGGGATCGAATCCCACATCGGGCTCCCGGTGCATGGAGCCTGCTTCTCCGTCTGCCTATGTCTCTGCCTCTCTCTCTCTCTCTCTCTCTCTGTGTGTGACTATAATACATAAATAAATTTAAAAAAATTTAAAAAAAAATGTTTGGCTCTCCCAGGATCAACACGCGGAGGCTGATTGAGACCAGAATGAGGCTGAGACCGCCGTCCAGTGTCCAGAACAGCCCAACCTACGGCAGGCTGGGCAGCCCCGTGGGGCTGGGAAGGCGACCAGATGGCCCGGAGGCAGCCAGCGGACGGGCGACCTCCCGTGCAGATGTGAGCTGCTCCCCACTGGAGGCCCCGTCTCTCTGGTGGACAAACCAGCTCCCTACTCCAAAAACTCTCAACAGACGCCTACAGATCCCGCCACGCAACCTCCTGCTTGTCGTCTCCTCCCAGGCACTGCATCCTGACGGGTGAAACGCTGGGTGTGCAGCCTGGGGCTGCCTCTGGACCTTACCGCAGATGCCTGCGTGACCTCGGATATAGCCCTCGGCCCCTCTGAGCCCCACTGTCCTCTGCTAGACCTTCTAGATTGGGGCTAGACCTTCTAGATTGGGGCTACACCCTCTCCATTGGGGCTAGACCCTCTAGATTGGGGCTACACCCTCTCCATTGGGGCTAGACCCTCTACATTGGGGCTACACCCTCTCCATTGGGGCTAGACCCTCTACATTGGGGCTACACCCTCTACATTGGAGCTAGACTCTCTGCATTGGGGCTAGACCTCTACATTGGAGCTAGACCCTCTACATTGGGGCTAGACCCTCTAGATTGGGGCTACACCCTCTAGATTGGGGCTAGACCCTCTACATTGGAGCTAGACTCTCTACATTGGGGCTAGACCCTCTACATTGGGGCTAGACACTCTAGATTGGGGCTACACCCTCTACATTGGGGCTAGACCCTCTAGATTGGGGCTACACCCTCTACATTGGGGCTAGACCCTCTACATTGGGGCTAGACCCTCTACATTGGGGCTAGACCTTCTCGATTGGGGCTACACCCTCTAGATTGGGGCTAGACCCTCTATATTGGAGCTAGACTCTCTACATTGGGGCTAGGCCCTCTACATTGGGGCTAGACCTTCTCGATTGGGGCTACACCCTCTAGATTGGGGCTAGACCCTCTACATTGGGGCTAGACCCTCTACATTGGGGCTAGCAGTGCCCCGTATAGGCCCGAGGGTGAGACCTAACATGTGCGTGGCCCCAGAGTTGCATCCGGTCCCACACAGTGGACTGCTTCCTCTGGACCTGCAGCATCCTGCTTCAGGTTGTGCGCAGCCTGGAGAGCGCTGAGCTGCCCCGTCATTGCTTGGGTACCAGGGAGGCAGCCGAGGGACAGTAGAGCAAGTCCCCCAGGTGTGGGGGCTCCAGCGAGGAATCCAGGTGCCACGGGAATTCCTGGAATCTGGGCAAAGAGGAGTTTCAGTGTTTCAGAAGGAGACCGGGGGCGTGGACCCAGAGCTGCTCCTCTGGTGACTTTATGAGTCCAGCAGGCCCATGGCTGAGCCAGGCGACCCATTCTGGGGGAAATCAAGTGTCGAGTGCAGCGCCGCGGAATTCTCTGGGCGCCCGTTGGAGGCTTTACAGCCGTGCTGGCTCTGGACCCCGTCTCCTTGTCCAAACACTGACTCCTCTGCAGCCCCTAACCAGGCGCGCCCCGGGCCAGACGGGAGTAATGCGCCTCTTAGCACCTCCGCTCCAGAGGAAGAGACACCTCAGACCCCGTTTCTACTGGGTTTGGGGGCAGTAATATGACACGGAAATCATTGCTCCTTGTCACACCAGGAGAACTTTATGGCTTTTCCGGCTGGCAAAGGACTTTCCGCAGATGAATCAAGCGTCCAGAGTCGAGATGTCCAACGTCGCACGTTACATGAGAGGAGATGTGAGGGCAGATCCGTCACGCCAGCCGCTGTCCCTGCACAGGCCGCAGCAGGGAAGTCAAGGATCTGTTAGCCGGGCTCGCCGAGGGGCTCCCAGCCGACAGGCCACCCGGAGACGGCAGCTCGGCCGCGAGCACCGAGCGGAGACACGGCCATCGATCTGCTCTCACCGGGTCCCCCCGAAAGCAGACCCCAGACAAAAGACAGGGCTGCAGTGGGTGATTCGGGAGGTGGCCCCAGGGAGCAGAAGTGGGGGCCCGAGGAGAGCCGGCAGGAGGGGCCGTAGCAAGCCGCTCACCGCCCTGGGATGAGCACCCAGTCCTGCTGTGACCTTCGACCTTCGGCAAAACTGATGAGATTTTGAAATTGTTCCTTTGAAGGGGGGGAGGTGGGACGTTTATCCTCCACGCCTGTCTTCAGGGGCAGAAGCTCGGCCCTGGGAGTGTTCACCCTCCCTTCCTTGCAGGCTGTGCCTCTGCGCAGGCCGGCCACTCCCACAGCCCAGGGAGAGCTGCAAGTCAGAGAAGCAGAGGCTGCATGAGGCCTGCTGCCCCTGGGACCCTGGAGGAAGGACCCTGGAGGTGGGACCCTAGAGGTGGGACCCCGGAGGTGGGACCCTGATGGTGGGACCGTGGAGGTGGGACCCCAGAGGTGGGACCCTGATGGTGGGACCCTGGAGGTGGGCCCCTGGAGGTGGGACCCTGGAGGTGGGACCCTGATGGTGGGACCCTGGAGGTGGGACCCTGGAGGTGGGACCCCAGAGGTGGGACCCTGATGGTGGGACCGTGGAGGTGGGACTGTGGAGGTGGGACCTTGGAGGCGGGACCCCGGAGGTGGGACACTGGAGTTGGGACCCTGGAGGTGGGACCCTGGAGGTGGGACCGTGGAGGCTGGACCCTGGAGTTGTGCCTGGGACTGCCCACTGGCACTGATGTCAGTGTGGGTTGGGATTGTGGCTGGGGCACAGGAGTCATCTGCGGGGTCCCTGCACCCATCACCAGGCCAACCGTGACTGGAGGGCAGGAGACAGAGAAAACCAGTGCACCCTGGGCCTGGAGCTGCGCCAGGTCGTCGGAGAATCGGAGCAGACGGTGGCCCCCAGGAGCCCAGTCCAGCAGCTCAAATTGTAACCGAGCCACGGGAGGAGACGCTGGCACCGAACGCAGAAGCCGCCGCGGGGCCAAGCTCTGAGAAAGACGCTGGGCCCCTCGCGGTGTAGACGGCCTTGGGTTAGAAGAGGCTTCAGAGCCTCCTTGTGCGGCGCAGCAGGAGAGAGGGAGGGAGGGAGGGAACCGAGCTCTGCCGTAACCGGGCCTGCTGTCCGGCTTGTTGGCGAGGCCCTTGGGCCCCAGGGAGGGGAGAAACGGGGCTGGGGAGGTCCAGGAAGGCGGCGAAATGGGGGGCCCTGGAAGGGGCGGGAGACGTGTCCTGCAGCCCAGCTGTCAGGGAGGCACAGGCAGCGCCGCTGGCGAAGCAGCCCTCGAGGGGTGACCCCGTGGGTGTGGGCATTCCTGCCTGTGTCCCCTCACCTCCAGCGTGACACGTCTCGGCCGCACGTGGCTAGTGCCTTGGGGCACGGAGACCGACTGTGTGGGGAAGCTTTAAGGTAGGGAGAGGACAAGAGCCCCTGGAGGTGACAAAAGGGGCATCAAAGCTCAGCAGAGACGCATCCCTGGGGACGTCGGGGCGGCACCCACCTCTCCCGGAAGGTGAAAGGTTAGAAACGAAAGAGAACCGTGACTCTTGACCCCGGAGAACACGGGACTGTCTGGGTTACGACACGAATCGGTCTGGATTCAGCTCCCAGAGCCCTCGCTGGGCCGGGCCCCAAGCTGGACGCGGGAAGCACCGGGGGGGGGGGGGGGGCGACCTCAGGTCACTCGGGGTCCCGGGTGTCCCGGCGCCAGCCACCGACCTGGCCGAGCAGTGCCTGGGGGGCAGGAAGAGGCTTGGGGAGCCCCGACCTGGCCATCACAGAGGACCCGGGCCAGGAGTGGGGCACGAGGTCCCTCCTCGGAACAAGGGGGAAAGCGAAGGTTCAGGGAAGCGAAGGAGAAAAGGATGAGAAGGCCCCGTGGGGAGGACGCTCCTGCCTGAGGGCCTCCGTGGGGCACACCCTGCCCGGGCCACGTTTTAGGAGCAGCAGCGCCTTCCGGTCCGAGGAGCCGGGCAGGCCTCCCGCGGGGCTGCACCCACGGGCTCACCCGACAGCTGTGCGCTGAGCCACACGCCCACACCGGACGCTGATTCTCAGGAAGGAGATGCCAGGGCGGGGGGAGCCCCAGCTGCAGCCTGACCCGGGGTGGGGGCCGGAGGCACACACCGGCCCCCGCAGCACACGGCCTTCGGGGACCGAAGGGTCCAGGGCCCAGAGCAGGAGGCAGGGCACATCCTCAGGAGCCGGCGGGGGGCAGACCTGGGGACAAAGCTCCCTCCCGGGGCTGGCGGGGCAGCAGGGAGCAGAAGGGTGACCAGGGCCCTGCGGAAGGGGCTGCAGCTGGGGACCCCGACCCCACTGCGCTCTGCTCTGCTCTGCCCCCTGCGTGGATGAGGAGGGTGTTCCCCGGGGCCCGTGTCCCCTCCGGCTTGGGAAGTGGCCAGGACGCTGCCAGGCCGGCCTCCCCGTTCTGTCCCCTGCGGCACGGGCCCTCACCTCCTCAGGCAGCGACGGCACAGAGCCGCGTGGGCAGCCTGCAAGGGTGTGGCTGGGCCCGGCCCTCTGACGGCCACCACGGCCAGCAGAGCTGCGAGAGGCAGGGGCGCGCCCTGGGAGCCCCCTGCACCCCGTCCCACCGCCCAGGACAGCGGGACCCCGAGCGGCCGAGCTCCTGCCATCGCCACCAGACGTGCGCAGAGCACCCGGACTCCTCGGGCCCCAAAACGAAGGCCCTGACGGGCGCTCCTGAAACACGAAGCTGCTTCTGGAACATCTCCCCGGGATCCCGGGATCGAGTCCCACATGGGGCTCCCTGCATGGAGCCTGCTTCTCCCTCTGCCTGTGTCTCTGCCTCTCTCTCTCTGTGTGTCTCAGAAATAAATAAATAAAATCTTAAAAAAAAAAAAAAAAAGGGAAAGGCTCTGCGGGGCAAGTGCAGTTCCCCGAGGCCCGTTCCCGGTCCCTGCTGGCAGCGGCCGGAGCCTCACAGCCACCCAATGGGCAGGCCGCGGGAGGACGGGCCAGCAGGGCCGGGTGACGGTGACTGCCGGGCTCCGGGCTGCTGCGCCCTGGGACGGCAGGAGGCACCTCTGACCCCGGGGGAGCACCCGAGGGAGGACGGGGATCTGCTAGCCGAGCAGGGACCCAGGGGACGTAGGCTGTGGCTAATGACCGTGATGAGGAGGCCCACGGCCCCCGGCCTCGGGGACACTCAGGGTGGGACTTGATCGCAGGATGCGGTGTGGCCGCCGGGGGCCACGATGCTTCTGGGTGTCGGAGAGCGCGGCGGGGGAAGCCTGTCTGCCTGCACAGCCCGTGGGCTGCGCACCTGCTGCCCACCCACGGGGACGCCCGGGCACCCACCCACAGGGATGACCTGAAAGAAACACGGGCGCACGTGCAGCAGGCACAGAGGGCAAGGGGGTTCTGTGCTCCCAGGAGGGCCCAGGGCCCTGGTGGGGGACTACGGGGGCGGGGGGGTGCACCTGCACCCAGGCCCCACCCCTTCACCACAGAAGACGCCCAGGTGAGGGCAGAAGACAGGGACCCAGGTACCAGTCACCTGATGGAGAGGACACGCGGGGTCCTTGGACTGGGGCGCATCTTGGAGCCACTTCCTGGGCAGCAGGGCCTCCAGGGGCGGCCGGTGGACAGGGGGTGTCCCCCAGGGTACCCCACCACCCTGACCCTGCTCCTGGGACCCCACCACCCCAATCCCACTCCCAGTTCCCCACCACCCTGACCCTTTAAGGTAGAGCAGCTGTCAGGGCCCGAGAGCAAGGAGAAGGCAGGAAAGTGCAGCTGCAGGTGCCTCCCTTGAGCAGGTGGGTCAGAGCCCCGCGGCCTAGAAAGCGACAGCAGAGTGACAAATGCTGCGGTTTAAGCAAAGTCCCCTACGGTTGCAAACCCTCAGGGAAATAGCCCGGCAAATGAGCGGCCTCGATCCCTGCTCCCCTTTCCTTTGAAACGACTCTGGCCCTGGAAAGGGACGAAGAAGGAAATAACTCAAAGATTTTAAAAGCAAAGTTTCTGTCTGCAAACCAAATGGGCTGGATTTTTATAGGCTCGTTTGGGCGAGCGTGAAAAATCCAGGTGCGGGAAAGCCTGTGTCCCTGGGAGCCGCCGGGGGAGGGGACGGGAGTGCCGGGAAGGGTCGGGTCCACCCGGCAGCTCCCCACCCCCGTCCTGGGGGCTGTGAGCCGGGAGGTCCCCCCGCCCCCCGGGGGCTGAGGCTCCTGCGGGCCCACTGTGCGCCCAGCACCTGCGCCTGGAGGGAGTGGGGATGGGAGGGGCTCGGGTGCGCCACGCGTGTTCTCAGGGCCTCTCCCTCCACAGAGCCCCCACTGGGTGCCGGGCGCCCCCCAACCCCTGCACCTATTTCCTCGTTGACCTTCACAGGACCCCCAGGAGGGAAGCATTAGCCAGCCCCGGTTACAGACGGGGGACACTGAGGCAGACAAGGTCACATGCGTTAAAAACAAGACGAGGGATCCCTGGGTGGCGCAGCGGTTTGGCGCCTGCCTTTGGCCCAGGGCGCGATCCTGGAGACCCGGGATCGAATCCCACATCGGGCTCCTGGTGCATGGAGCCTGCTTCTCCTTCCGCCTGTGTCTCTGCCTCTCTCTCTCTCTGTGACTATCATAAATAAATAAAAAATTTAAAAAAATAATAAATAAATAAATAAATAAATAAATAAATAAAAATAAAAACAAGACGAAAGGCCCCAAACGGAGTGGCTTTTGCGAAAGCCCAGGGCGCTGAGTCAAGACCTAGTTTCAGTTCTCCCAGAAGTGGGCTCTTGATCCAGCACCGGGTGTGCCCGCGGCGCGGTCAGGTGGCGGCAGCAGACCCTGCCTCGCCCCACGGGAGGCGGCCGGCCGCATGGGCTCTCCGCCCCTGCCACCCCATCCGCCTACCAAGCTCTGTCATTCGCGCAGCCCCGCAGCCCCGGGGAGCTCCCCTCCCTCTGCGGAAGCGCATCCCGCCCACCGGACCCCAGGTTGGCCCTACGAGGACTCCTAAGGGTTTTCCTGTGCGTCACTTGGTCCTTCAACAAGCGGCACGACGTCGAGTGGAGGATTCGACCCCGGGCAGCCTGTGTGCAGAGCCCATCGCAGGGCCTGTGGGTGCCCCCCTCCCCCCCGCGGACCTTGCACCGGCCCCTCGGAGCAGGAGCTGCCAGGGCTCCCAGATACTGCCCCGGAGGGCTCGGGCCTGCGAGAGATGCCTGGGGGACCCGGGCCACCCCCCAGGTGACTCACAGCCGCGGCCAGTTGATGCGCAGCGCTCTGCAGGGCCCTGCACCCTGGGGAGCACCCCAAGCCCTGTGCTGCCCCAGGCTGAACCGCGGGCCAGGGTCGCCCCACTCTGCTTCCCTCACTGCCCCACAGGTTTCCTCCTAGAGCAGTCCTCCTCCCCCTCCTCCCCTCTCTTCCTCCTCCCCCTCCTCCCCTCTCTTCCTCCCCCCTTCCTCCCCCTCCTCCCTCTTCTCCCCTCTCTTCCTCCCTTCCTCCCTCTTCCTCCCTCCCTCCTCCTCCCCCTCCTCCCCTCTCCTCCTCCCTTCCTCCCCTCTCTTCCTTCCCCACTCCCCCTCTTCCTCCTCCCCTCTTCCCCTCTTCCTCCCCCCCTTCTCCCCCTCCTCCCCCCTCTTCCTTCCCTCCTCCCCTCTCTTCCTCCTCCCCCTCCTCCCTCTCCTCCTCCCCCCCTTCCTCCCCCTCCTCCCTCTCTTCCTTCCCCACTCCCCCTCTTCCTCCTCCCCCTCTTCCCCTCTTCCTCCCCCCCTTCCTCCCCCTCCTCCCCCTCTTCCTTCCCTCCTCCCCTCTCTTCCTCCTCCCCCTCCTCCCTCTCCTCCTCCCCCCCTTCCTCCCCCTCCTCCCCCTCTTCCTTCCCTCCTCCCCTCTCTTCCTCCTCCCCCTCCTCCCTCTCCCCCTCCTCCCCTCCCTCCTTCCCCTCCTCCTCGCTCAGGGCTCCCCCCACCACCCTGACCCTGTACAGGGCCCCTGCACCGTGCTGACCCTGCTCAGGGCTCCCCCACAGCCCTCCTCCGCGATCCACAGTCTGCACCCCACATGGCTTCTCCTGGAGCAGCAGACGTGGACGTCTGCAGGGCATCGTCCTCAGTCCCTCCTCAGCGACAGGCCTCAGGGAGGAGAGGCACAAAGGCACACAGAGGTCGAGGATGTTACTGGATTTCCCTCCAGTTCCCCCTACTGACTAGGCAGGCGCGTGTTCCTGAGCCACGAGTCTGTGCTGGATCTGTCCTCGTGCCCCCAGGGGAAGGGCCCCTCCCGGGGGGCCCCTGCCCTGTTACGGGCGCAGACGGCAAGGAGGGCTCGCGGGAGGGCAAGGAGGCCGGGAGCGGCCGGGCCCTGAGGCTCCACACTAACTGGGCCTTCCAAACGCAGTGCCCGAGCCCCTGGGCTCCCTGCTTCTGATCAAGTCCACGCGCGGAGGTGAGAGCGGGGACCCCCCCCCCTCCTGGCCCTGCAGCACACGCTGATGAATCCCATCTACTGGCAAAGACCATAAAGCTCCCCGCGGGGCACCTGCAGGCCTGATGGGGAATGTCGCTGTCGCCCAGCTGCAGGGAGGAGCACGGATCCGGGGGCAGCCCCGTGGTTTGGCCGTTTCCACGGGGACGTGTCGGGAGCAGCTGGCGGTGGGGATGTTGTACGTGGACGGGAGAAGCTCCTTCCCCGGGAAGCGAACAGCCTTCAGCAGAAGCATGTGAAGGTTTGCGTCTCGGAGCGGAGGCCCCGACCACAGCTTTGCCCAAGGCTGGTGCCATGTGCGCCGTCCCCATGACCCCCCGGGACCAGAGCTGTCCCCCCGGACAAGAGCACGGCCAAGGGGTGCTGCTTCCACCCACCGGAGACCTCGAGTGCCGACATCAGTGAATCATCTCCTCGTAGGAGGAGCCTCGGAGGGGCTGAGTCTGGGTGACTCCGCCTGGGAGTCGGAGGACCTGCTGGGTGGCTGAGCTCAGCCCTACGTCTGGGGCGGCCTCGGGCGATCTGTCCCTCATCCTCAGGCCTTCGGCGCATGGCACCTGCGGAGAAACCCAACGCCAAGACAGCGTTGGTTGGATCAGAAGCCAACCCGCCTCCTGTGGCTTCCACAGAGGAAGCGGGGTCGGGGGGACGATCGGCAAGTAGATCTGACAAGTCTGGGGTAGACTGGGGCACGGCGTCCGCAGCCCAGGGTCGTGGGACCCTGTCCGCCTCCGGGTCTCTGCGCCGTCCTTCCCTCGCGGATGTCCTCCACGCAGGGACTTCTCCCCGATGACAGCCGTGTCGGCTCACGTCCTCCCGAGAGACACTCCAGCCCGAGGCTGGCACCGACTCCGCTTGAACCCGTACCTACCGAGTATGACACGTGCTCCCTGACCCGGGGCATGTCGGCGCCTGGTGGCCACACGGGGGTCAAGGCATCGCTCGTGGCGCTTGTTGGAGAATCCCCTTTGCTCGGGACCGTGGCCGTAGGTACCAGGAGCCCTGCAGCAGGTGTGCAGGTGAGGATGGACAGGGGCTCAGCTCCAAACACAGCAAGGGAAAGGGGGCATTTAGGGCCAAGGAGCAGGTGGGGGACGGAGGTGGGAAGGTCAAGGGGGCCTCGGGTTGGGGTGCTTCTGGCTAAAGCAAGCTACCCCGGCAGGATTCTTGCTGAAGGCAGCCCAGGGAGGCCGGAGGACCAGGAGCCTGATTAGGTATCAAGGATGGAAGGTTCTGGGTAAACCAACCGGGCAGGATTCTTGGTTAAAATCGGATGATACCCAGATGACCATGAACATCCAAGGTCCGGGCCTAGTTGAGAGGAGAGTTCAGAGGCTCCAAGTGGGGTTTGGTCAAGGAAAGGGGTCGGCCCCTCCCAACCGCCTGCACCGAGGGGGGGCTGTGACTCCCTGGGATAGTCGCCCAACGGGGGACAAAGGGAGGCCGAGCAAGCAGGAAGGCCGGACGCCTGCCGGACGCACGGGGGACACAGGACGGGGCAGAAAGGGGCTCCTGGAGGCTCCACACCAGCCCCACCGACTTCGGTCTCGTCCCGAAGGCTCGTCTGAGTTTTCTGGACTCGCCCGCTGCCTCGACCGCCAAGCTACGTGCTTCCCGGAGGGTGGCACCGACCGGCTGAACGTCTTTATCTCCGTTTGACATACGGGGAAGGAAATCCTGCCCTGCATTTAGCTGGATCCCTCTTAACTCGGCTACGGAGTCTGTTGCGCCGCTAGGTCCAGGCACCGGGCAGAGGACACAGGGGTGGCTTTTGGGAGATGCCGTCCTAAAGCCCTAACTAAGGCTGGGGTTGACCTCAGAGGGCACGGCTGGGTAGGGCCTCAGCCTTCCGGAAATGCCCCTGTAGCCATCCTTGTCCCCAGGGACCCAAACGCCCTGAGAAGGAAGCAGAAGGAACAGTAAAATCCCACTTTACAGGCGAACAACCAAGACCAAGAGGGACGGGCAAGGGACACACTGGGTGGCTCAACCTCCCGCCACCCTGCAGCCCCGTGGGGGGCCCTGAATGCTGACGCGTCTCTGCCGCTCCCACGTCGGGAAGCGTGGGGAGCCCACCCCCACCTCTGAAGAGCTGAGGAATAGAGCCGTCTGCGCGGCTGATACTGATGCCAAGTATTGATCCCCCCGGCGGGAGCCCCAGACACCCGGCCCTGGCTGCGGAGGCTGCGGCGGCAGCGCCTCAATTGTGTTTATGGGAAGCTTTTTCCCCAAAGGGGTCATAATTCACTCGTGGTCGATACGCGATCAATCCTCCTGCTTTGCACACCGCGGATCATCCAGACCCGCCCCCCAGAAAGGGAAGAGGGAGGAAGAGCATCTGTTTATTGGAAAAAAGGGACAGAATGACAGGCTGACGCGACCGCTTAGGCCGATGATCACCTAAGTCTTGATTTTTTTTTTTTAAGTGAAATATTTTGGGTGATACGCTCAATCAAAATGAAAAAAAAAAGAAGAAGAAGAAGAAAAAAAAGACCTAATGGTCTCGGTTTGAAAGGCTCGGGTACGAAGAGGATCTGGTGCTCACTGAGCACCTACTGTGCGCCTTGCCGTGTGCAGGGCTCCCCCACCTCCCCCCCGCGGCCCTGCTCCCGGGGACCTGCAGGGAGCTCAGGTTACTGGTGGAGTGGGAATTAATGCACGGTCTTGGGATCCCCCGGTGGCTCAGCCGGTTAGCGCCGCCTTCAGCCTGGGGCGGGATCCTGGGGACCCGGGATCGAGTCCCGCGTCGGGCTCCCTGCATGGAGCCTGCTGCTCCCTCTGCCTGTGTCTCTGCCTCTGTGTGTGTGTGTGTGTGTCTCTCATGAATAAATAAATAAAATTTTATAAATAAATAAATAAATAAATAAATAAATAAATAAATAAATAAAAAATAAACGCACAGTCTCCCAGTAAGAGGTACGTGGAGTCCAAGGGCAGCGAGCCTGGAGAATTTGGGGTCCCATTCGGGGGGGGTGAGGCTGTCGGGCAGGAAGGGCAGGGGTGTGCAGGGCTCTCCTAGCAGGCTGGCCTCACACCTACGGTCAGTGCCCCCACACACATTTGCTGATAGAGTTTCCATCCTTCTGGAGTCTGACCCCCACCCCACCCCCCACAGAATGAATCCATCAGCCTCCAGAGCCACCGCAGATTACCTCAGCTCCCTGCTCACCAGCCCCAGGGCCTCCAGGGCCTCCCAGTGCCTCTCAAGGGCTTCCAGGGCCTTCTAGGGCCTCCAAGGACCTCTCAGGACCTCCCAGGACCTCCCAGGGCCTCCCAAGGGGCTCCCAGGACCTCCCAGGGGCTCCCAGGACCTCCCAGGACTTCCCAGGGCCTTCCAGGACCTCCCAGGGCCTCCCAGGGGCTCCCAGGGGCTCCCAGGACCTCCCAGGACCTCTCAGGATCTCCCCAGAACCTCCCAGGGCCTCCCAAAGGCTCCCAGCCCTTCCCAGAACCTTCCAGGACCTTCCAGGGACTCCCAGGACCTCTCAGAACCTCCCCAGGGCCTCCCAGAGGCTCCCAGGCCCTCCCAGGGGCTCCCAGGGCATCCCAAAATCTCCCAGCCCCTCCCAGAACCTCCCAGGACCTCCTAGGACCTCCCAGGGCCTCCCAGGACCTCCTAGGACCTCTCAGGACCTCCCCAGAGCCTCCCAGAGCCTCCCAGGCCCTCCCATAACCTCCCAGCCCCTCCCATAACCTCCCAGGACCTCCTAGGACCTCCCAGGGCCTCCCAGGACCTCCCAGGACCTCCCAGGACCTCCCAGGGCCTCCCCAGGGCCTCCCAGAGGCTCCCAGGCCCTCCCATAACCTCCCAGGACCTCCCAGGGCCCTCCCAGGGGCTCCTAGAGGCCTCCCAGGGGTGGGAGGAGGATGTCACTGAGTCCCTGCTACTTGGCCAAACCCCAGGAAGCCCCGAGCCCAGCTGGATCCCTCGACAGACCCTGTGTGGCCTCGCCAAGAGCCTCCCTGCTACCGGCTCCTGTGCCCCACCAGGGAGCGTCTCCTCTCCAGGCTCCTGCCGCTCTGGGCGCGGCCTGGTGGGGTGGCACAGGGGAGGGCTGCGTCTCGGCCTAGTGGGTGAGGGACTGGCCTCCGGGCCGCTGTGTGGGACGTGATGGACGCTCCACGCTGCACGCAGGTGTGGTGCGCTGCGCAGGGCAGGCCTCATCCCCGTCCTCATCAAGGGGAGGACATCAGTCCTCAAGGGCAGGGTGACGAGACCAAGGACGGAACCTGGATCTTTTAAAACCTGGGAGTCTCATCACGGTGACAAAGCCTTGGTCTCAGGGGACCAGCCGCCCAAAGGCCTCTGGGATTGGCGTGTGCTCTGGACCTTTCCGGGTTTGGAATTAGATGAAACAAAATGGTTTTCCACTAACAACTAGTTTCCTGTTTCTTACTGATTTGGTGGAAATCGGTTTTCCCCCAGCGCCTGGCAAGCGGCCGCCCAGAGGCCGGGGACAGAGGTGACGCGGACCTGTCGGCCTTCCCGGGGAGTCGAGATCCCTAAACAAGCAACTGCGCGTGGCATTGATCACGAGAAGTCCCAGGGCCTTGCTCACCCAGCAGGCAGTCCCAGGTGACGTATTGTGTGTAAACCGTGTCCCTCCGAGGGACCGATGTCTGCAGTCAACACAGGGAGCGTGGCCCCGAGAGCGGCCGGGCCGGCGGGGGAGCCCGGGAGCCTCCGGGCCCACGACGGCAGCTTTGTCCCGGGGAATCCGTGCCTCGAGCCGCCCGTCCTGCACGGGGGCCCCGCGCGGTGCCTGCGTCCCAGGCCCACTCTCCGGGGCCGCGGCAGGAGCTGTGCGGGGACCCTGGGGCCATCTTCCTGGTCAAGTGACTAAATCCGCCCCACGGGCCGCCAGCGCCGAGACAGCTCAGGGCCGAGGGTGCTAATCCTCCTGCACGTCTGTGTCCTGGGCCCGGAACCACTAGGTTAAGAGAATGACGGAGCCGGGCCCAGGGGGGCCGCGAGCCCCACACCCGAGTGAAGATGCACGACGGGAGACCCGGCCGGGCCGGAGGAGCCCCGAGGAGCTGTGACGAGGACTCCGGATGGGGACCCAGATGGCCGCACCCGGGAAGGAGGATGGAGCCCCGCGACCCCCTCCCGCAGACCCACCACCTCCGCCCACCAGTGGCTTGGAAAGTCCGCTCTTCCTTTGCTTTTTTAAAATTAAATTAATGATCTTCACCATTTCGTCCAGACTTTCCACTTCTCCAGCCTTACGGGGGCAATGGACACACACCCAAGTGCGTTCGATCCACGCAGATCCCGCGACGTGGTGACCTCAGTGGGGCTTTGGGGGAAGAACAGGTAAGACGTGCTCCCTTCGCGACTTCCCGGCACACGGTCCCCACATTTCTAATTAATTTCTATTTCTATTAAAAAAATAATAATAATAAATAAATAAATAAATAAATTCTATTTTTTATCCTTTCTGATGCTATTAAATAATTCTATTAAAAAATAATAATAATTTCTATTAAAAATTATAATAAATAAATAAATTCTATTTTTTATCCTTTCTGATGCTATTAAATAATTCTATTAAAAATAATAATAATTTCTATTAAAAATTATAATAAGGGATCCCTGGGTGGCACAGCGGTTTGGCGCCTGCCTTTGGCCCAGGGCGCGATCCTGGAGACCCGGGATCGAATCCCACGTCGGGCTCCCGGTGCATGGAGCCTGCTTCTCCCTCTGCCTGTGTCTCTGCCTCTCTCTCTCTCTCTCACTGTGTGCCTATCATAAATAAATAAAAATTAAAAAAGAAAAAAAAAGTAAAAAAATTAAAATTAAAATAAATAAATAAATAAATAAATAAATAAATAAATTCTATTTTTTTATCCTTTCTGATGCTATTAGAATTATCTTCCTAATTTCATTTTCGGATTGTCATCCAAAAAAACAGTACAGACATACAACCCATTTTTGTGTATATTTGTCTCCTATGTTGAGACCTTGATGGATTCCTTTCTTGACTCGTGTGCGCGCGCGTGGTCCTTGGGGTCATATAGATGTGACCGTGTCCCCTACGAGTATCACTTTCATTCTCCTCTTCCGTCTCGTACATTCAATTAATTTTCTCGCCTGCTTTGCCCTTAGAGCCTCCAGCACAACACTGAATGGTTGCCCACTGCGGTTTACCAGGTTTAGGAAGTTCTCCCTGTTACTCTTGGCTGAGTGTTCCGCGTCATGAAACGGGGTTGAATTCCGTCAAGTGCTTTTTGTGTCTCCGTTGAGACGATCGTGCCGTTTTCCCCCTTTGTTCTATTCATAGGCCGCATCGCACTGATAGATTTTTCTTTTCCCCATACTGAACCAGACTCACAATCCTGAGAAAAATCCCACTTATCTGCGGGATATGATCCTTCTTGTGTGTCATTGGATTTCCCTTCCAGCGTTATTGGGATATTCTTGACGTATAACGCACCGGGGCTTAAGGTGCCCACCCCGGGGCTCTGATACGCACGAATATCGGGAAATGACGGCCACGGAAGGCGACTTAACGCCTCCGACACTTCACAGGGTGTGTGTGTGTGTGTGTGTGTGTGTGTGTACGAGCTCTTGGCACATTTTCCGTCCATAACACGGTTTTGTGAACTACAGTCACCAGGCCGCGCTTCAGATATCCAGAAATCATTCATTTCAAAATTTGACATTTGGATCCTTTGACCAACATCTTCCCCATTTCCTTCCCTTCCCTCCAGCCCCCGGCAACCACCGTTCTAGTCTGTTTCTACAGGTTCTGCTTTTTTATTCTTTTATTTATTTTATTTTTGGGGATTCAGCTTTTTTAGATCCCACATGTGAGATCACACGGAGTTTGTCTTTCTCTGTCTGACTTACTTCGCTTGCCATGATGCCCTCAGGGGCCATCCATGTGGTCACAGGGGCAAGACTTTTTTTTTTCCTATTTTATGGCCGAATAATGTTTCATTGCATATGTATGTATATCTCACGACGTCCTTATCCACTCATCAGGCAGGAGGCACTCGGGGTGTCGTGAATAACGCTGCGAAGAGCCTGAAGTACGGATCTGTCTCTCATTCCTTCTGGATATTTACCCACGGGGGGATTGCGGAGTCGCACGGTAGTTCTATTTTTTTATTTTTTGAGGGACCTGCACAAGGTTTTCCATAATGGCTGCACCAATTTACAGTCCTAACAACCGTGCCCAGGGGCCCCCTCCATCCCCCCATCTTTGCCAACACATGTCATCTCCTGCCTTTTCGATAATAGTCATTCCAACAGGAATCTCACCTGAGATTTGCATCTGCATTTCCACGGTTGTTAGCGATACTGAACATCTTTTCATGTACCTGATGGCCATTTAGATGTCTTTTTTTGGGGGGGGGAAGAATCCGTTCAGCTTCTCCACCTACTTGAATCCGATTATTCGATTCTTTCCTCTTGAGTTGGATGACTTCCACATATATTTGGCATAATAACACGTGATAAGATTATGATTTGCAATTATCTTCTCCCATTTCATATGTTACCTTTCCTATTTTTGTCTGTTGTTTCTTGTATGAGCCAAGGCTTTTTAGTTTGATGTAGTCCAACGTGTTAATGTTTTTATTTGTTTCTAGTGTTTTTGGTGGCATTTCCAAAAAAAAGCATCAATAAGAACAAGGTCAAGGAGACTTTTTCCTACTTTATTCAAGGGTTTTTAGGGTTTCAGATCTGCCATTTAAATCTTTAATCCATTTCAAGTTAATTTTTGTGAGTGAATTAAAGTATGGGCCCAACTTCATTCTTTTTTTAATTTTTTTCTTTTATTTATTATTTATGATAGGCACAGAGAGAGAGAGAGAGAGAGAGAGAGAGAGAGGCAGAGACACAGGCAGAGGGAGAAGCAGGCTCCATGCACCGGGAGCCCGACGTGGGATTCGATCCCGGGTCTCCAGGATCGCGCCCTGGGCCAAAGGCAGGCGCGAAACCGCTGCGCCACCCAGGGATCCCCCAACTTCATTCTTTTTTATTTGAATATCCAGTTTTCCTGACAACATTTAAGAGACTATCCCTTCTCCATTGAGTATTTTTGGCTCCTTTCTCAAGTATTAGCTGACTGTACATATGCAAGGATTCATTTGGGGGCTCACAATTCTGCGGGTCTGTTTTTATGCCACTACCATGCTGGGGTTTGTCATAGTTGCTATTCTTGTTTTTTTTTTTTTTTTACCCCATACTGTTTTGACTCCTATTGCTCTGAAATATAGTTTGAAATCAAGAATCGTAGGTCTCCCACTTTTGTCTTCTTTCCCACGATTGCTTTGGCTATTTGGGCTCTTTTGTGGTTGCATAACAAATTTTAGGATTGCTTATTCTCTTTGCATGAAAAAAATATCGTTGGAACTTTGACAGTGATTACACCGAATCTATAGATGGCGTCAGTAGTATGGACGCTTTAACAATACAACTTCTTGCAATTCGTGAACAGGATATCTTTCCGTTTATTTTTGTCTTTTTCGATTTCTTTTATCAATGTTTTGTAACTTTCAGCCTACTGCTTTTTCACCTCCTTGGTTAAGTATTTTACTTTTGATGTTAGTATAGATGGGAGCACTTTCTTTTTTCTTTTTCAGACGATTCACTGTGACTATATAGAAATGTAACTGGATTTTGCATGTTGATTTTGTATCCTGCAACTTTATTGAATTTATTGGTTAGCTCTAACAGGTTTTTGGTTTTTTTTTTATGAAATCTTCAGGGTTTTCTGTGTATAAGATCTTGTCATCTGCAAAAGGTGACAATTTTGCTTCTTTCTTTCTGATTTGGATACTATTTCTTTTCTTCATTTTTTTCATGTGTCTGTTGGCCGCCATGTGTATTCTTCTTTGGAGAAATGTCTGTTCATGCCTTCTGCCCATTTTTTTGACTGGATTATTTGTTTTTTTGAGTGTTGAGCTTGAGAAGTTCTTTATAGATCTTGGATACTAGCCCTTTATCTGATAAAACATTTGCAAATATCTTCTCCCACCTGTAGGGTGTCTTTTGGTGACATTGACTGTTTCCTTTGCTGTGCAGAAGCTCTTTATCTTGATGAAGTCCCAATAGTTCATTTTTGCTTTTGTTTCTCTTGCTTCTGTAGATGAGTTTAGCAAGAAGTTGTTGTGGCTGAGGTCACAGAGGCTGCTGCCTGTGTTCTCTATGATTTTGATGGATTCCTGTCTCACATGTAGGCCTTTTATCCCTTTTGAGTTTATTTGTGTATACACAAAAATGTGTCAGAAAACAGTCCAGTTTCATTCTTCTGAATGTGGCTGTCCAATTGCCCCGACACCATTGTTGAAGAGACTAAGAATTTATCTATTTCTTCTAGTTTATCCAATTTGTCGGCATAGTAGTCTCTGTATTTCTGTTGCGTCAGTTATAAGGTCTCTCTTTTTCATTTTTTATTTTATTTATTTGAATCTTGCCTGGTTTTTTCTTAGTATAATTTAAAGCTTCAATTTTCTTTATCTTTTCAAAGAGTGAGCTCTTATTTCCTTGATATTTTCTATTGTTTTTCTGGTCACTATCTCATTTATCTCTATTCTGATCTTTGCTATTTTCCTCCGTCTGCAAACATTGGGCTTAATATTTTCCTTTTTTCTAGCTCCTTGAGGAATAAAGTTAGGTTGTTTACTTGTGATCGTTCTTCTTTCTTAATTTAGGCATTTATTCCTATAAGCGTTCCACCTAGAAACGCTTTTGCTGCATCCCATAAGTTTTGGTGTTTTGTGTATCCATTTTCATTATTCCAAGATACTTTTTGATTTTCCTCTTTGACCCATTAGTCGTTCAAAAATGTGTTATTTAATTTTCACACATTTATGAACTTGCAGGTTTTCCTCCTGTTATTGATTTCTCGTTTCTTACCATTTTGATTGAAAAGGTACTTGGTACGATTTAAATCTTCTTACATTTTTTAAAGTTTGTTTCGTGACTTAACATATGATCTGTCCGAAGAATATTCCTTGTGCACTCGAGAAAAATGGCAGTCTGTTGCCACTAGATGGACTGTTTTGTATATGTCTGTCTACAAAGCCTTCCGTCCTACCCGCCTGGATGTGCCTTTTCTTATTTATGTGCTTTACTGCAGTCCTGAAATCCCTCACCTACAATCCTTGGCTCTTACGAAGGTATTTTGTGCACATACAGTTGTTCAAATTGATGTTTAGGGGGGAGAAAAATGAGTGGTGGAGATGTCTATGCCACAATTTAGCTCACAACCTATGTGCTATTGGATTTTGTTCACTCACTGGTATTTTGTGGAGAATTTTGTATCTCTACTCATAAGGAACATTTTTCTGTAGTTTTTTATGATATCTTTGTCTAGTTTTGGTATCAGAGTAATACTGGCCTCAGAAAATAAATTAGAAAGTGTTTGTTTCTGGAAGAGTTTTTGAAGGAGTGGTGCTAATGAAATTTGTGTTAATTTAATCTGATTGCTTCTTAGAGGTCCACTTAGGCTTTTTATTCCTTTTTGAGTCAGTTTTAGTAGCTTGTGACTTACTAGACATTTTTCCATTTCGTCTAGGTTATCTGATTTGTTGGTATGCAGTTTTCTGGGGCATGTCTTAATTTCTCCTTCATTTTAAGTAATAGTTTTCCTGAATACAGAATTATTGGTCAGCAGTCTTTCTTTTAGCACTCTGAATGGGTCAGTCCTCTGCCTTCTGACCTCCATGGTTTTGTGTGAGAAATCAACTGTTAATCTTATTGAGATTCTTTTATATATAATGAGTCGTTGTCTCTTGTTACTGTCAAGATTCTCTCCTTGTCTTTGTCTTTTGACAGTTTCATTACATTGTGTGGATCTATTTGAGCTTACTAGTTATGAGAGAGAGATTTCCCTAAACCCCTGGAACCAGTAAACCTCCCGGTCTGCTTCGAGGAGCTCTGCATGTATGTTGGGGCATGCCTTGAATACTCAACCAGGCAATTAACAACTCTGCCTTAGCCTTCATTTCCTGCTTGTGCAGAGCCTCGGGGTCAACCAGAAGCAAGAGCTTAGAGCCTTTTCAATTCCTTTCTGAACATGTGTACAGCCCTGGGTATGTATGTGGCTCTCTAGTTTCCAGGAATATGTCAGAAATGTTCAAAGTTCCTGTAAGCTTGTCTTTTTAAGCTTTTCAGTTAGAATAATAGGATTGTTCCAAATTTAATCCACCATCTCAGGCATCTGAAAAGTTAAAACACTTGCCTCTAAATTGTTTTCAACAAATACTCTCTGGGGAGAAGGATTTTTACACTGGGAAAGTTTTAAGTCAGGTCAAGTACAGATGGCCTTTCAAGAGGAGTCCTTTAGGGAACCACTAGAATGACCAAACAATGACAGCTTTTTGGAAGCCAGCGAGAGAGCTTTAGTTCTGTTTTACTTTCTTCCGTGACTTCCAGGCTGTGCTGGGAGTGTGTGCTGTGATTTTTCAAGGTTAGCACTGAGCTGGAGAGCAAGATTTGGGATTAGGGTAAGTTAAAATTTCATGAGGCCTCTTGACCTTACTACAGAAAAAAGACTTGAGAAAGACCTAAAAGGGGTATAATAGGAGCCGGGCAGATGTCTCTAGGAGTGCATTTTGGACAGATTTGTCAAGATCTCGAGGCAAGGACCTGCCTGGGATATCAGAGGCACAGTGAATAAGCCAGCGAGTCTGGAATGAGCAGGATGCACCTTTTTGTTTTGTCTTTTTGCCCTTAACTCAGGGACTGGGACCTTGTGGGCACCTGTGAAACATGTTCACATTGTGAGAAGTGAAACTCAATCATGAGAGTTGGCTCATGCAAGCATGAATATAAATAGCCTAGAAATTTTTCCAAAAAATCTAGACCAGCCTGAAAGAGGGAAGAAAGGCTTCTTGCAGGAGGGAGAGGGTCCCAAGGGTTGTTCTCTAAGTCATGAGCTTTGTCCATGCAGCACTTACAGAAAGGGAGAATGAGTGTGAGGTTTTCTACATGGTCTTGTTTGTAAAGTAAACAGCTAAAACTACTCCTTACAAGCCTTACTTTTGGAGAACTCTATAATGACTTAATCTCTGGTCCTTTTGCTGACCTTTGGGGTTCCAAGTCTCCCCCATGAGATCATGATGTTTATCCTCTTATCTCTGTGTGCTTTCATTGTAAGCATTCTTGATGCTCTCACTATACTCTAGGTAAAGGTCAGGGCCTGGAATTAGGCTTTTACTAATTAATGAGAACCTTTCAGAAGAGTTTACGATGGCTGGAGTTGGGTAAGGTAAGAGAAAGTTCCCTGCATAAGGCTGTAAGTCAGCAAAATATTGTGGCCCCAAGCAAGACAGGCTTAGGTTATGGTGTGGACATTGAGCAGATCTGGGCTTGAACCCGAGTCTTCTGGCTCTTAAAGAATGTCCTCCTGCCCTACAGTTAAATCTTCCAAGATGAATTTATTTCAAGAAAAATTAAAGTGCCTCTGTCAGTTCTCTTAAGTGTTTATCGCCAGTCATGTGACTGCTCCCCACAACCAGACCCCTGAGCCCCAGGTCCTGTCAAGCACTTGGGCTCAGCCAGCACTTGATCCTAATGCCACGGAGAAAAAGCTCTAACATTATGAGATTATTTTCTCTGTAAGTCATTTGATAATATTCTCTGCTTCTTATGACCATTACGACAAGCAGCAAATTGCTAACTGCAGCCATCTAAGAATAGACATATTTGCAGGATTAATGGCCAAAAAAAGTTAGATTTAAGTAACAATACCAGTTTGCAGCCATTCATGCATTTATATTTGGTTGCATTTGTCTCTAGGGAGGGAAGAGGCAAAGGAGCCTTGACCCTTGACCCCACAAGCGTGAGGAACGCCGCCAGGTGCCGTGGGGCACCCAGGGGGTGGGAGGACGTGGGACACGACCTTGGGGCCCTTCAACACCGCCCCCCACCCCGTGAGCTCACAAGAGCTGGGCTGGGCCCGCCTGCCGGGGTCCCCCCCACCGCCTCCACAGCGCCCGTCCCCAAGCACGGCACGTCCACACTCGGCAGGCGACGTTCCCCCTCCACGGGCAGGTGTTCAGCCCCCTCCCCCTCGAGCCACGTGCCTCGGTTCCCGGTGCCATGGTCCACCAATTGTCCTGAGCCACGAGCTCCCTGTGCGTGTTCCCATCATGCTGCAGGCCTCCCTGTCCAGCTCTCAGAACATCTCCCCCCCCAGAGCCCGGCCCGGCCCAGCGTCCCCGGGCCCCGGAGCCTCCCGATAGCCCCTAGCCCAGGAGCCACCCCGGGGAAACTCCAGATTGCCCCGGACGCGACCCCAGGCCGGGGGGGCTGGTGGAGCCACCCGAGCGGGAGCAGGTGTCACTGTGGGCGCTGAGCTCGGCCTCCTGGGCCAGGTGAGAAGACGAGAGTCAGCCTCGGACCCGTCCCAGGAGGACCCGGTGCAGGCGCCTCGGGGGGCAGCTCCCCTCAGCCCCCGGGTCGGGGGACACAGAGAGAGAGAGAGAGAGAGGCAGAGACCCAGGCAGAGGGAGAAGCAGGCTCCATGCAGGGAGCCCGACGCGGGACTCGATCCCGGGACCCCGGGGTCATGCCCTGGGCTGGGGGCAGACGCCCCACGGCTGAGCCCCCGGTGCTCCTCTCCCGGGTGATTAATCGGGAATATGACCGAGGGCATGGAGCTGCTGCTTGCGGGTCGCCGCGCAGTCGAGCGCAGACAGGAGTCGACTGGTCCCTGCGGCCGCAGCCAGGGCTGAGGATCCCCGGTGACCCTGAGCAGCCCCGCGCTCCTACAGGAAACGGGGTGCATCCATGCGGGGCAAACTCTGCAGACCCTGGACTAGAGCTGGTCACCACGGGTCACTCCTCGGGCACCACGTGAGGCCGGGCCGGGCCACGTCCTGAGGAGGCCCTGCCCACCCCGGAGTCACGCCTCTGTCCCCCTAGCTCAGACCTCGGGGACACAGCCCCATTCACACCCGGCCCGTAGCAGGTGCCCAGCGACCCCTTGCTCAGTGTGAGGGTGGGGTTCTCTGTGCGCCCAAGAGACGCGGGACTGGGGTGCAGGGAGTTTCGTCTAAAGAAAGCCAAGGAAGCCTCTTCTTGAGGGGCCTCCCGAGAAGGGGCTCCAGGGAGGGAAACTGAGCCCCAGAGGCCTCCGGATGCACCGACTCCACTGGTCCTTGCAAACATTGTCGTCCACTCCCCAGGCTGCTTGGCGCAGGCTTCTAGGGTCACAGCGCTGTGGCTTCCTGCCGGGGGTGGACGGGGGCCCCGCGGTGACACCGCCACCCGTCTTGCCGTCCAGCCCAACGTCCAGGCTCCTCCCTGCAGCCGCTGCTCCCGGCGCTCACACCCGTCGTGGCCACACAGCACGGCGTCCTGATTCATCCTGTGCGGGTATAGACCGACAACAATCCCACCTCCCATCGGCCCCCTCTCCTCCGGGCGGCGCACACTGGGCTCCCGTGACCGCCGTGAATCACGGGACGGTGTGCACGTGCGTCCTGGGCTCTTCAAATCTGCTCTTGCAGCGCCGCAGCGCGAGGCCCGAGGCCCTAACCTCTCTGCTCTGAATGTGAGATTCCAGCCCTGACCACACAGTCTGTCCCCCCGCCCTTCGCCCTCCCCCACCCTCCCTCCCTCCCCTCCTCTTCCCCTCCCTCCTCCCCCTCCTCCCCTGCTCCCACTCCCTTGCTCCTCCCTCCTCCCCACCCTCCTCCCCCCTCCCCTCCTCCCTTGCTCCCCCTCCTCTACCCCCTCCCCTGCTCCTCCTCCCCCTCCGCCCCCCCAGCCATCAGGTCCCAGCACCCAGTGTCGGGGACCCCGGAGCTGGATGCCCCTGCTCACCTCCCACCAGCCCAGAGCCCGAGGGCGGAAGCAGACCGAGGCCCACTGCAGAGCTGGCCAAGATGGGTAATACTGAGCCACGCGCACGGAAGGGGCTCGTCACCAAGCTAGCTGCCGACGCACCGGGTTGCGGGGTTTCTGCCAATAAGCTGGGTCTCCGGTAGCGAGCGATTTTTCACCAGCTTGTGGGAAACCTCTGCAGCTTAAAAATGCTTTGGGGAAATCGCCTTTACGGTAAAAAGCACCGCGCGTCTGCGTCTGCGGTCCTGTGTGTGCGTGGACGTGTTAGGGCCGCAGACGGGCGCCGTCCTGATTCCCGGGCTCCGGCCCCGCGGCGACCGCTTAACGTCCAAGGCGACTGTCCAGGCCACGCAACCGCGGGCGGGGGAGAGACACGAGGTTCGGGGCGGCTGATGCGACCACGTCGGACCCGGGAACCTGGGAGGTCCCTGTGGGGCCCAATCCCGTGAACCGGGCAGGACGGGAGGCGGAGGAGCCGCACTGGAGCCGAGCGGGGGGGAGTCCTTCCCACCAAGGCTGGGTTTCCGTCACCCGGAGCCTCCGGGGTCTCTTAGGGGCTGTCACCCCCGCGAAGGCAGGCCGTGCCAGGACCCCCCGCCTGACGCCAGCGCCTCGGGCCTGGGACCTCAGCGTGGGGCTTCAGGGCCTGCAGACGGCCGCCCTGTACGCCCTGTAACGGAGGGCACAGCGTCGGCCTCCAGGAGAGCCTCCCCGTCCCATGTGTGGATGTGACTCCCGGGAGCCGAATCGGCCTGCGGGGCGTCCGGACTAGCGGGGGAGTCCAGATGAGAGCCTGGCCGTTGGCGACCGACGGCTTGTCCGTAGGCCTGAACCCTGAGGAGCCTCAGGCTGTGCACCAGGGGAGGAAGGGTGGCCCCCTCGTGTGCCGAAGCACGTTCACACCAGGCGTCAAGGGCCGTGGGGCCCCGTTGTCTGCACACACTCTGCTGGCGGCGGCCTCCTGTGGGAACGAGACCCGGGTCACGGGGGGCCCGGTCACAGGGGGCCCGGCTCTCTGTCCCGTGGAAGTGTCGGGAACAGAGCACGAGCTACAGGCGCTGGCCCCGCACTGAAGGGACGAGGCCTGGTTGCGGGTGTCGGGCACCGAGGGAGCGACGGTGGGACTTCTGGGGTCACCGTGGGGGGCGGGGGTCAAGGACCGGTGGTGCGGCCTCTGGAAGCACCTGCTGGTGCGTCTGCAGAGACCGGCCTTCCCACACCCGTCGTCCCCGTGTGCCCGCAGCCTGTTCCAAACACACCCGGTGACTTGCAAATGGGTGTGGAGCCTGGTGGCCCCGGGCGTGTCCCGTCTTCCTTTGCGGTGCCCACGGCAAGCGACCGAGCGCCTCTGTCCTTTCGTTTTTCACCCATAAGCCAAAAAACAGTGACGCTTTCCTTGCTCCCGGGGGCTGAGGACAGCTTAGAAGCGGAGGCGCCGCGCGGCCACCCCGCACGCACCGAGGCACCGAGCGTGTCTAGCAGTCGTGGTATTGGGTGGCCCCAGGCGTGCCTCAAGGTCGGGGAGACGGGGATAGAAGGGCCCTCTGTGGGGAAGCCGGGGGCGGCGGGGGACCTCGCACGTCCCTGGGGAACAGGCCCCTCGGCCGCTCTGACCGCCGGGACCGACCGCGCCCAGCACCACGCTCCGCGGGCGCCCACGTGTGATCTTCCACGCACGGCGGGCACGTGGCTGTGGAGCGCCAGCATCTCTGAGATGTCGGCGCCGTTAGGGTTTATGAAGCGCAAGAGAGAAGTTTTGTCCAACGTAATCCAATCCCTCCGAGCGCACTCGGACGCCCGTTAAAGTCACACGTCCAGGGTTTCCCGTTTATCGTCATTTCGACGGGACAGCCCCGTGGAGAAGGGGCCGCGTCCTCACCGGATGCAAATTAGCCAGAGCGCCTTCGGGGCGGCCCAGGCCTCACGGACACTTCGAGGGACGAGCCCCACCGAGTCCGGGAAATCAGGCACGGCCCGTCGTGCAGATGGCCTCCAGCGATGCCGCCCGGCTCGGCGCGTGGACTGTGGTCGCGATGGCCCCACGGAGGTCCCGGGCAGCCCGTCCTGTGCGAGGTGGCAGGTGGGCGGCTCCGGCTCAGGACAGCGGCCCGGACCGCAGCCTGGTCGCTCCACAGGCTCCGGCCTGGGGGTGCGCTGCTGTGGGCGAGCCGCCGATACCCCGGGCCGGGCCCGCTGGGGACGCAGATGCTCCGAGCACAGCAGTGGGACTTGCCTGGAGGCCCCCGATGCGGAGGCCGGGCCAGCCGCCTGGTTGGACGCAGAGCTGCGGCCGGCACTGCCCGCCTGTGAGGCCGCACCTCCGCCCGCAGACCCGGGACTGGGGAACGGGACCCCAGCACTGACGGAGCAAACCTAGAAGGCGAGCCCAGGACGGGAGGCACCGGGGCCCTGGGGAGACCCCGGGGATACGACCACTGCAAGGCCCTTCCCCGAGTCTGCAGACAGCGGGCC